>NC_088392.1:5532500-5887500 GCF_037993035.2 Macaca fascicularis | reverse complement strand
AAGTGAAGTTAAGATATTCAGTACTCCCTTCATGGCTACTGCCTAGCTTTTTCTTATTAAAAGAGAATATGGCCAGGTACAGTGGCTAGCACCTATAATCTCAACATTTTGGGAGATCGAGGCTGGAGGATTGCTTGAGCCCAGGAGTTTGAGACCAGCCTGGGCAACATTGCAAGACCCTGTCTCTTTTAAAAAATAAACTAATCCATCAGGTGTGGGGGTGCGGGCCTGTGAACCTAGCTTCCCAGAAGGAGGATCCCTTGAGCCTGGGAGTTCAAGGATGCAGTGAGTTATGATTATACCATCACATTCTAGCCTTGGCAGCAAAGCAAGACCCCGTCTCTTAAAAAAAAAAAAAAAAAAAAAGAAGAAGAAGAAGATTCATAGGTCTTCATCACCCAGACCACTTTGAATGCTTTTATTTGTATGAAAATCACATGCCTATATTTGTTGAGAAGTGTGTAATTGTTAAATAACTAAAGTTTGACCCAGAATAATTTGTAACTTAGGTGCTAAATTGCAGAACCTCTTTATTATTATTATTATTATTATTATTATTATTATTAGGGCTTAGACAAGTAAAAAATGAAATCATCTATTTTCAGCAAATTCATAATATTTATACAGATACAGTTTACTCATAATCTTTCTGCCAACATTTCTGTTGCTGCCAAAGTAAGTTTTAAACCATGTTTTTAGATTCATCAAAACGTATCAGTGTATTAGTTCTCTAAATTTTGTTTTGGGTATCATGGTGGGGATAAGAGATATGTTAATTAATGTCAGATGACTTTTCAGCATTCTTTCATCTCAGTGTTGTGGTTTTATAGGACTGTGATAAGTCATTGGCATTTCATTCATTTGATGGACTATTGCAAAAATATTCATTATAAGACATGGCAGCTATAAAAACAGTAATACTTATGTATTACCATTATGTTTTGTGTGATTGTGTTTCATATTTTATAAATGAAACTGTTTAGCTTAAAAGACACTATTATATTTCTGAATTATTTCAGAGGTCATACTACAAATACAGACACATGAATAAGTGTGTTAAAATGGTTCAGCCTTAAAAATGTACCTTGGGAGCAGTCACCTTTCCCCATCCCTTGTGTCCACCTCTTTTTATATGGCCTGTAATCCTAGGGTGGAAAAACCTGATTGGACCTCCAGCAAGTACTCAGATGTTAATCAGCCCTAGTGTGCAAGACAGAAAAGCTGACAGTCCAAAACTGCACTTGAAGCTGAGACAGACTGTCAGTCTTCAGGAATGGTGGGGAATGGCCTATTTATGTAATCAGATACTAAACCTGGGAGGAAGCTGTCAGGCACATTCTTGTTGTGTAAGCAGCAGGCAAACTGTGCTTTATCTGACAGACAGTGTGTAAATCTGTCCATGCAAAAATCCAAATGTTTAGTTAGCTTCTAGTCACTGTAATAATCTGCTTATTTTCGTCTGCTAGAGCAATGACATCACTTAGCGGAATGTGCTGCAGACAGAAGGCCCAGATAAGGCTATGTTAGTGTCAGTCACTCATTCCTTGATTGGCAAGGAGATAAATAGGAATTTACTTGAGGTTTGCTTTCAACTAAAAGAATAGACAACATGTTCAGGACAGGAATAACTTTATTTAGCTTGGCTATTTTACATCTGAAGGAAATGGATAGAATACATTGTATCTAATTATAGCTTCTGGGAACAAGTAGCTTACCATATCAATAACGATTAAATAATTGTGCCCAAAGGGCATCTTCTTTGAATTCTTAGGATGTTTCTACTGCTCTATATATTTAGTTATTTCATTGACTTTTATATGTGTTATATTCAATACCCTTTCATGTTTTTCATGTAAAAAATACTTTTATTTCATTGTTTTCTTACTGTAAATGGTAATGATTTTGTGAATGTGGATATTTAACTATGAATCTGTAAGTTAAATCCTACTCTTGAGGATAAATTGAAGTTTTTAATTCTAAATTTATGGCTTTCAAGTCCCATACAGTTACAGATTAATTCAGTGGTTTCATAGGTGCTTAGTGAGAATAGAATATCTTTCCATGATTTAAAGATTAATATTTCATTAGATATTAATTGTGAATAGTATTTTCTTTGATACTCACCCTCTGGATAAGCCTTAGAACTTTAGGAATTTTCTTTAAAGTTCTGTAAAATTGTTTAAATTTGTTATTAAAATCTTCATTTTGGTTTTATACAATACATAATTCCTTTGTTAACTACAAATAATGGATGGAAACAATGTTGGTTATTTTAAGCAGTGAGGAAACCTAGGTCCTAGAGCAGAGTATTTTATGACCAGCAGCTTTACAGAACGCACACTGGAGCTCTCACTCGGGAAAGCTGGCTGCAAGTTGGATTGAGTGTGGCACACACAGTTCCCTGGGTCTACAGATGCTGTTAAGTAGCCAGATATGTCTGGGAGCAGCCAAATGTTTTTCTGAGAATTTTAACAACAGTGATAGGAGAGAAATAAAAAAAAAAACTAAATCATACATTTATGAAACACTGATGTTAACCTTACAGAATAAATGTATAATTGCAGTTCTGCTGTTTTTACTATAAAGCTGTAGCTGTTTTTTTGTTTTATTTGCCCAAGTACCAAGATATAAAATGCATTTATGTAGTACTATGTGGACGTTATGTATTACTTTAATACATGATAGTGGCTCCACATAATTCATCAAATTTTAATTGGTTTTGTCACTTGTCAAATCTCCCAAATTGTCAAATAAATTTATTTTAGAATCATACATCCTAAAATTTGATAATTCTAAAGTTTTTCTTCTTTAGCTTTGCTTCCCTTTTGCCAACTCTTATTCATCCTATTAGTCCCTGGTCAGATCTGTGTTAATTCAGGTAAAAGTTAGAATTCAGTCAGAGAACTTGTTTACTTTGTAGTAATTAAAATGTGTTAATATTTTTGCCTCTGTTGTTCCCCAGAGGAAATGTTTCTCATTATCTTTCACTTGTTTTTTTGTTTTTGTTTTTGAGATGAAGTTTCATTCTTGTTGCCCAGGCTGGAACGCAGTGGCACGATCTTGGCTCATTGCAACCTCCGCCTCCCGGGTTCAAGTGATTCTCCTGCTTCAGCCTCCCAAGTAGCTGGGACTACAGGCACACGCCACCACGCCTGGCTATTTTTTATATTTTTAGTAGGGATGGGGTTTCACCATGTTGATCAGGCTGGTCTTGAACTCCTGTCCTCAGGTGATCCACCCACCTTGGCCTCTCAAAGTGCTGGGATTACAGGTGTGAGCCACCGCACCCGGCTCGCTTGGGTTTTTATTCTAAGTTTTTCATACTTCCACCTCTTCTGCTCGTAAGTGACATTGTACGTACTCCTTAGTGCTTGATTGCATATTATTTTGAAGAATAATAAATATCAGTAACTAATACAAGCTTATTTACTATGCAAAATATTAGAAATTTGGGGAGCTATACAACACAGATCTACATATTTCACGAGGTGTTTGTCAACATGAGAACAAGTGCTTCTTCTGTCTTTTCCCACCTCCAGTTCTTAGCTCTTTTGTTTTTGTGAATAGCATCATGTGAATTCCAGTGGAATGTTTTGTCCTTATCTTTTGGTTATTTATACACCATAAGTCTCCTTTTATTTGACTAGTTGCCAGTCTAGATTTTATGAAAAGAAAACAAAACCATTCTTTATATTGCCACTGTCTTTTCATGAAGGATTTTTCAGACCGCAGCGAATTTAAGGACCAGAGGTTATTTTACTGAAGACAACAACTCTGTTCTGTTTTTCCACTCTAGTCTCACAATCTTCGATGAGACTTTTCAGTTTAGTAATTGAGCACCTACCATATGTAAGCATGATGGAACCTAATTAGGGTATTGGCTACACCATGTATTCTCTATTCTTTTGCTGTTACTATTCCACCACCTTTGCATATCTGTACTTCTGGTTTTATAGTATTGTAAAGTTATACCTGCAGTGTAATTTATTGTAATGTTACTTTCTTATTATTTTATTTTATTTTTACTATCTTAGACAAATTAAATAATAAAGAAACATTCAAACCTCTGTCTCCTGAAAGTCAGGTCTTTTTATTCCTGAGGATAATTAGGTAGCGTTTGGACGCATATAGACTCTATGGGCAGAAAATAGGACTGAGATAGAATTTTTCACTAATTATGACGGTTGGTTAGGCTGCAGCCAGATAGATTGATCACTTTTTTCAAAGATTACTCTTTGATTACCTTTTTCGTTGGAACCCTGCCTTCTTCTTCTGGAGAGGCGTAACCTTTGGTAACATGCCTTCACAAGTTTGAGAGTCATGCTACACCTTGTCCTAGGACTGGATTTGGTATAAGGTTAGTGGAAATTAGAATTATAGGATTTTATTATTGGATCATACTTTGAAGATAATTTATTCTAACTCGACTGACATGTAGAAATTAAGGCTGAAAAAACAAGTAAGCTGCCACTGTCACACAGCTGAGGTGGTGTCAGACTTGGTATCCCTTGCACTTCTGTGGCATGACCTCCTTCAAGCAGTTCGGTTTCCAGTTTTGAATATGTCATTGGGAACATAACTTATCAGAACAATTCTCATGACATCCTGAGCCTTTGATAAAATTTAATTATGTAAAATTACTGAGTTTTATGAACACTTCTTAATCCATAATTTTTCTGACCTTACCGATAGGCACTGTGAATGATACGGAATAATGAAAATCAAAATATATGTCCTTGCATTCTTTAGAATTATTTAGGGAGTGTGTGAATATGAAAGTAGAAAATAATTGAAGTGTTAATGTTTATGAGACAGTGTTGTGTCAACTTGTGAGTGGCAAATAAGATCTCTGTAAGATGAGGATGCTTGTGTAATGTAGAAAATACAAGTGAAATCGTAAGCAAAGATAGGGCATTAGAGAAAGCCTGTCTGGTCTCTAAAGTTTGCTGATATATTTTTTCCATTGAGCACCTAGAACCATATCCTATAATATGGTGATTGTGTTGTTGCTCACTGCAAAGAGAAGATTCTTTAATTGTAATGAACATTATCTATAATTAGCTGTCAGCTCCATAGCAGGGTGTATTAATATGAGGTCCCTGCATCTGTGAATACTTGAACCATCTCTTGAAGCCTCCGCTCCCATCTTAGCGCGGGTGCTGTACTCACCACTCACCTGGGACTCTCCTTAGGCACCTGGCCAGGTACTTGGCCAATACTCAGAGCTAACTGTGGTGTTGCTTTTACTGCTTTTCCTTCTCAGAGCCAAAAGAGGAGTTGTTGTCATTTGTGTGTGTGTAATTTCTTGGACATTAGTTCATTTCCATCTGAAAATTTTTTTTTAAAAAGGGACAGTAGAAATATAAACAGTTATGTGGTTTTGTTTTCTTTTTATCATGTCTAAACTAGCAAGCGATTTAACTTTCATTTTTGTTCTTGCCCATAATTGAAAAAGTCCCTTTTATTGTTAACCTCATTTTGATAGCTTCAGTTAATTCTGTATGTTAGCTTCCCTAACACTATACTTAATGCCAAATATAAATGTATTTTATCACCTACATCCTTCCAGTCAGTTTTGGTTATGCACTTA
Organism: Macaca fascicularis; assembly: GCF_037993035.2. Lineage (NCBI taxonomy): Eukaryota > Metazoa > Chordata > Mammalia > Primates > Cercopithecidae > Macaca > Macaca fascicularis. Next base: position 5,881,910 of record NC_088392.1, on the reverse strand, counting down.
ATAATATTATAAAGAAATTTAGTTTAATATTTTGAATGCTGGAAGGTACATAATAAATGATAATGTTATTCCACATGGCCTTTTGTTGCAGGTATTGGAAAATTAGTATAAATGATCTATATCCAGTATTTATTGATGTCTATCTGAATTTATCTTTTCAAAATAACTTAGAATATCTGAGAAGTAGATTAAATCTGCAAATCTGTTTTGTAAAAAATTCATAATTGCACACATCTAACTTTAAAAATAATTTTCTTTTATAGCAAAAGTAAGCTAAATTAATATGTAATTGCCTTGCTCTTTGAGATTTTTCCCCAACGCTACCTCACATATGTGTGTATTCTCTAGTTTTATTAGTGTTTCATTGCCAGTTATCTCGAAGACATTGCTTAGTGGAGACATGTGTCAGAAACAGTGAAAAACTTGCTAGTATTTTATTAACTACTTATTCTCAGTTGCATCACAATAACTTTAAAACCATAAAACTTGTTTTTATGTTAATTCAATCTTTGTATTTTCCCTTGAACTTGTGATTTACCAAGGAACAAGTCAGCTCCCTACAACATGATCTTTCAGTATGTCTGTGTGTCAGAATATTGTGATTTAAAGCAAGCTGTGATCTATATCGGGCTCTACCGTGTCTATGGTGAATTAGTACTGACTAAAATCACGTCTTGGTGATGCTCCGGTGCACAAGTGCCCCAAGATATTTACTCTGCAAGGGTAGTGTAACTGCAGCTCTTTGGACTGAGGTCTCCGAAAGGGTCAGTTTTGTACTGAACTCTGGGATTACTGGGCAATACATCTCAACCTTTCTAGCTAATCTTACCTTGAGCTCAAATGGTTCCTTAGATCATCCTGACATGCTAGAAGGCCGAGATGATGACAAAGTCCAAGACAATGAAATGCCTAAGTGTGGAAAGCTGCCCTTCCTAACTGCGGCAAATCACACACAGTCACCATCAGAGAGGACAGTCTGTTCTAAATCTAGCATGTGTACTCCAATTTCTAGAAATTATAGATCCATAATAGATAATAAAGACCTATAGGATAAGTTGGCAAACATACCATATTTGATCATATATCAGTTGTATGAGTCTATGAAACACTGTTGGATATTTCAAGAACCAATTTTGTGAGAAATTATATATAATTTAAAAAATTATTGGTATGGAATTTAAACTTGTTTGGTAGAAATATTATTTTATTCATTGATGTTTAGTGTAGAAGTGGGCCTTGTGGCATGTACCTGTAGTCCCAGCTGCTCTGGAGGCTGAAGCTGGAGGATCCCTAGAGCCCCCGTGTTTGAGACCAGCCTTGAAACCGTAGTGAAACCCTGTGTCTACCACAAAAAAAAAAAAGAAAGAAATTTAATCTACTATAGTTTGAATCTTGCATAAAATCACATTACAGATTAACAATAAATAGTGATGGTTGCCATTCCCTTAACTAATGTCCCAAGTTCAGAGAGTTAAATACACTGGTGTCAGTTAATGGTTCTAACAGGGTTCTAGTATTAATAAATTTAAGTCCCATGTGTTTTGTGTCTAATGCAGACACTGTTTATGCTCAGCCATGTTGTCTTTGGCATATGAACTTTGTTTAGAAAACTACTGTTGTTTTCAAACTGTGCGATATACGATAGACCTTTTCTGGAGAGTTTGACCTGGCAGGAATTGCTGGCAAGAAACTGTGACTTTCTTATTGCTGTTTTAAACAGTTTGTGAAATAATTATCTTAATTTATATTGATAGAGCACCGATGATGTGGACTGTAATGCAAAGTTGAACACGTGTCCTATGCCCAATGTTGTAGAAATACTGACTTGAATACATACCAGGAATGAAAATTCCGTGGTCCTTCTGAGGCTCTTGGAGGCTGCCCCAGGCTAGACACTGACTAGCTGCTTTTTCCTCACCAGCATGAGTATCTGACTGCAAACGTGATTTCTGAACCTGTGACATGAAATGAACTGAGCAGTACTGTTCTTATGAAACCATCGGGTTTATTAGTAAAGGGTTTGGAGTAGTTTGCTCTATGCAGATATACAGTGTTTTTCTATAATGTATGTTTTTACTAGTAAAATTTTATACAGTAATATTAATGAAATATTTTCTAGTCATACTATTATATCACTACAGTATAAACTCCTTACTAGGTTTTTCCAATCTCTGTGCATATCAGTTTCCTGATGAGTTAGACTGTGATAATAAGTTGAATTGGGACAGGTTTTGTTCATAGCTTCCATTAATATGCCAGATCTGTTTAGTATATTGAAATTTAAAATAAAATAATGTGACTAGAGTTGATTTTGTAGTTGATTTATTTTTTATTTATACTTTTCTTTTTTCTGTAAGCCTGTTTTTGGTTTTATGGGTAAAATCCATCGTCATATTTGTTAATTCTAGAATGAATAGTCATCTTAAAATAGTGTCATCTTAAAAGTTACTAAAACATTTTCCATTGACATGCAAATGAAACAGAGGTTCTCAGCTCTCTGAAATAACATTTTGTATCATCTATAGGTATATAGCTTGAAACATAGCAGCCTTGCTATAGCTAACATGCTGTTTAGTACATTACTTGGCCACATGTTAAAATGATGTCATCATAAATCTTAGATGAGGGCATTGTTATAGGAGGTTTTTCCATAGACATATGTGTATTTGTGGGTTGTATGCATATGTACTGTATCTTTTTGATCATGGGCACCTGGGAAAGATAAGGCTGCATTTAGCTCCTTAGAAAATTATAGTCAAATAATTGTGAAAAGTAAGCACGAAGAGAGATAGGAAAGAAAAAGAACAAAGAAGAGATTGTTGGTTGCTTTTGTCATCTATACCAAAGCCAAACTTCTTTAATTATCAAGAGCATTTTAATCTGACTTTTAAAATTGTGCAACTTGATTGCTCGTCCTATGTAGCATGTTCCCCTACAGCCCCTGTGAACATGGGTGGCTCACTGCTCATGCATACCACCTGGCTGCCTGGGCCCCAGAGTTTGTCTCAGTAACTGCTGTTTCCGTCACACCACCTGGCTGTGTCCTTGAGACTTGTCTGAAGCCCCATCTTAACAGTAAAGCCTTTGTCAACTATTTCAGTCTATGTGTATTGACCCTTTTTCTGAACATCTTTTAAAACTTTTTAAAAAGTCCCACATAGTATGGGGTTCTGATGTTCTCATTATTTCAGTGACATTAGTGTTGACCATTGAGTCATAGGCTCCTTTTGGGGAGGAGTGGATGTATTTTATTTATTTATAGGTTTGTACATAGCATGGATCATTGCTAGACACACAGTAAATTCCCGAACATAATCTCTTATTGGTTGGTTGATAGAGAAGTAGCTGAACTATAATAATTTGAAGATTGTTAGAATTGTGTAGCAAATGTCCAAAGATTGAAAGTTAAGGCATTTGGAATGAAGGCGTAAGTGGGGATTGAAATGCATTTTATCTTTTTACCTCAAATTATGTACATCAGTAAGGATGATGACTTAAAAGAAATTCTCTTTATTTGTTCTTTAAACAGTAATATTAGTCCAATGTTAGTAACTGCTATTTTAACTTTCCTTACATAAATCCAGTGGCTTTTTACCAAACCTGAAGCAATAAAATTTCATTTAGCTCAGACTAGAGAACTGTGGCAATTTAATATACGTCTTATTCTCCCGGACTTGACTTCTATGGTTAGTTAGAATTGTTTCAACTTTCCAAGCCTTCCAGCCCTGCCGTGCAGTTGAAAGGGGGTAGTTTTAAAAAGGACAGGGCAGCCTCTGACTGGAATGGGTCTCATATGCAGTATAATTCCTTCCACCTGTTCTTCTCATGTTGAAGTTTTAAAGCTGTGCAAGAAACATGAATCAGTTCAGAACTAAACCAACTTCTTGGACCCTGAGATTGGAGCTTAGTGGACCTTTGTGTGCCTACGACATTCGATGTGGGTCCTTTTACCCTGTGTAGATGGGGGTTTCTTTAGGTTCAGAAGTGGGGGCATTTGACCTATCACCCAATCGGGCAATTGGTCAACTGCAGCTTCCAGGCCAGAGTAGGCCCACTGCGTGTTTCTGTCAAGTTGTATTGGAACACAGCCGCATTAATTTGTTTATGTTGCTTTTGTGCTACAACAGCAGAGTTAAGTAGTTGTATCAAAGACCTTACGACCACCAAAGTTGAAAATATTTACTCTCTGGTCCTTTACATAGTTTCCTAACCCCTTATCTAAGATACTATTGTGCTGGTAAGTATCGGATGTATAGTGTCTGGTATATTGGGGAAAATTTCAGCTAAAATTAATTTGGTTGGTCAGAGTTGATGGTCTCTTTGACAAAGAAAAATTTCATAGCAAAGAGATTTTGAAAGATGAAATGAGGTCTTTGAGGGCACAGCAATTGTAATCATTGAATGTTTTCTTTTAGAATGAGTCATTCTCTTGGTTCTTAGTAGATTGAGGCAGCCTGGGGTTAATATTCTGCTTAATGCTCCTCCCAGAAGTTATTTTGACAAAAAGCTTTTTAACCCTTGAATTGAACTGAAAGGGCTAGAAAAATATGTTTCACAGCTTTTAGAACCTGAGTGATATGTTAAGAGGTATAAAAATGACAGTCTTTGGCATGAGGTGAGGTTAAATTTCTTTTCCAACTAGCTAACAAGGATCTAGCCTGTTAATTAGGCTAATTATCACCTGTTCAGGGCAAAAATGCACTCAAGACTCTTGGCTTAAGTAGGAGACTCCCTGGTGAACTGTTTAAAAGCCCTCAGGGGAGGTTTTTCAACTTTCATCTTGAAGCCACACTAGAGCCTTCAGAGTTGAATTTAGTAAATGAAACCTTTCTATTCTTAGGTTTTTGTGGCTTCTTAGTATGAATTATGCTCACACTTTATATATAATCTGGAACAAGGAACTCTCAAAGTCTACTCTAACTTAAATGATCTCGATATTAGTATTATCATGGAACATTTTTGGTATCTGAATGTAACTTCATTCATTGAGCAAGGTTTTTATTTAGCCTTTGTACACACACATGTACACACACAAATATTTGGAAGGAAATGGTCAAAGATGACTGGTCTTAACAGTTACTGTTATTTAGCTATTACTGTACATTTTTGATTATTAAATTTCTAGATAGTATTGGGAAATTTTTATTTTCCATCTAAAGTTGCATGTTAAATTTAAGCACGATATCATATTTTGAAACTTCATAGAAATATGATGAACAGGGTTACTGTGGAATTATTTGGGTATATTTAATGTGGTTCTAGTGTCCATGTTGTATGAAAGTGTACTTAAAATCTAAAAGCAGTATTGTAATTTCACTCAGATGTTTCCTGGGCCCAAAATACTGTAAGTATCTCACAATTATGATGCTTATAGATACGGAATTTGTTACTGTGGCAGGGTTTTGTGAATGTCTTCATTTTGCTTTCTGGTCTTTTGGGACACTTTCTAAGCACACGGCGCTCCTGTGAGTCAGTGGCGCATGGTGGCCTCTCAGCAGTGCTCGTCCCTGTGTGCCTTCTGTGTGCTGCGTTCTTCACAAAAGTGATGGTTTTCAGGTACATTTGCAGCTCTGAAGAAATTCAGATGGGAACCCTTCTAGGCAAAGACCTATTCATTTTCATTCCCTCTCTTAGTATATTATCATAAATTATTAAATTATTATCTTTAAAAAAGGCTTTTATTTCAAAGAAACTGCCTGTAAATTGGAAGTCTTTGAGCAACATAGAAATTGTTATAAACTTCATTAGTACATTGAGCTATTTTGCTATGAATTATGTAAATCTCGCATTGTTTTCATAGTTCTATATTTTGTTTATTCAAAAAGATAAGCAATCCCTGTCAATTACATATTTTTAACATTAGTGTAGTTTTACAGTAATTTTTAGTCAATCAACACCTTTTTGTCACAGTTTTAGAAGATAATGATCACATAATTTTTAAATACTTTGATAAAATTTAGCTCACTCTTTTATTAAAATGTCATTTGGAGCATACCAGATCTTTCTCATTGGTGTGGCTTTTGTAGATATGAGTTTGTCTCATCTACTGATTTGAAAAGACTGGTCCAAGTTATATAGAGAAGATAAGATATTATTTGATTGTCTTAATTAAAATATTTTGAATAACAAAAATTTTCAAAAATAAAGGAAGCACTCTGGAAGATATTAACATATAGTCATATTTATTACAAATTTCTTTTTTTTTTTTTGGAAACAGAGTCTCAGAGTCTCACTTTGCTGCCCAGGCTGGAGTGCAGTGGTGTGATCTCAGCTCACTGCAACCTCTGTTTTCTGGGTTCAAGCGATTCTCCTGCCTCAGCCTCTGGAGTGGCTGGGACTACAGGCCCGTGGCACCACGCCTAGCTAATTTTTGTATTTTTAGTAGAGACCGGGTTTCACTATATTGGTCAGGCTGGAGAGTTCTTTCTTTTTAAAAACAAAATGTTAGAACTTCAGTTAGCACTGTGCTGCTGTCAGCCCGGCCCCCGTCCACAGAGTGATCAGTGATGGTGATGAGACCTTCATGCTTCTGCACATGGACGACCTAGGTTTAGATATTTAATGCTGTTTATTTTGTTGCAACATTTTATATAAATGATAGAGTTTCACGCCCAACTTGCTTTTTAATACAATCACCTTTTTGAGATTTTAAAAAATCCGTACTAATAAAGGTAGCCCTAGTTTATTCATTTCCACTGTATTATAATATTCCATTCTGTGATTAAATTCATTGTTTGTCTACTCACAACCTGATGGATATTTAAGATTGTTTAAATTTTAATAGGGGAGATATTTTTTGCATGCTCATGTGTGCACAGCTTCTCAATAGTATATGTCTAGACTGGACCTACTGGGGTGAAAGGTAACTTTACCTGAGATATATTCAACTTTAAAAAACATTGTAAAGCAATTATACTCCAAAATTATCCTGCATTGGTGACACTTGGAAACAACATAAAGATATACTGACCGGACGCGGTGGCTCACGCCTGTAATCCCAGCACTTTGGGAGGCTGAGACAGGCAGATCACGAGGTCAGGAGATGGAGACCATTGTGGCCAACATGGTGAAACCCTATCTCTACTAAAATACAAAAAAATAGCCAGGCATGGTGGTGCATGCCTCTAGTCCCAGCTACTTGGGAGGCTGAGGCAGGGGAATCACTTGAACCGGGAGGCAGAGGTTGCAGTGAGCTGAGATCGGGACACTATACTCCAGCCTGGCAACAGAGTGAGATTTCGTCTCAAAAAAAAAAAAGAAAAGATATCCTAGTGACTCCTCTTACTGTTAAAAAATAAAGTAATAAACCACTTTTATTAAAATACCTGTATCTTTGTATATGTGAGATTATTAAAATACCTGTATCTTTATATATGTGAGATGTGTGCAGATTTTTCATTAAGTTTTTAATAGCAGAATTAATGCTTTGCCTAAAGGATATAAAATAATTTAAATAACACTTAATAATGTATTTTGAAAAAGATTAGTAAAAAAACACCTTTTTAGGTACTTACCATAGTAATATGGAAACATAAGGTTATAGCTATAACTGAAATTATACATTATATATTTTGACATAACTTGTCTGATATTTAGACATTCAAAAATAGAAAAATGCTCTAACACAGAGTTTCTTTAAGGCCAAAATATCTATTAGGACAGTGCTATTAATCCTATAATCATAATTCAGTTCCCTGCTTATTCTTTAGATTAACTTTATTCATGACATCTAGCAACACCAGGTGAGAGTTTCTAGTCATTGTCATATAGCTGACAATGAGGATATTTAGTATTCTGTCTTCAAAATTTTTCAGTCTGAAGATGTGGATTTTCATTTTGGCTCCGTTATTATCAATCATATAATGAAAGAATTTCAGAGAAGAAATACTTTGGCATGTGCTGAGCACCCTGGCTTGCACCTCTGCTCCCTGATTTTAGCAGGTAGCTGAGCTAAGGCCAGAGTCAGCCCACATTTGGTAGGGTGCTAATGAAAAAACAACACACATAGTATTAAAGAAAGAAACCTCTCATAAATATTTCAAGAATACTAGAAAAAGTGCTTAGAATTTTAGGAACCCCTTATTTAATTTAGAAATCCTGCCAGGCGAGGTGGCTGAAGCCTGTAATCCCAACAGGAGGACTGCTTGTACACACCAGGAGGTCCCGAGGCCGCAGTGAGCGATGATCATGCCACTGCCCTCCAGCCTAGGTGACAGGGTAAGACCCTGGCTCTTAAAAAAAAAAAACAAAAAAAAAAAACAAAAAAAACAAGGAATTCTTTTAAATTTATGCTAGAAGACTAACTCTTAACTGACTTCCATATCATAGCTACCTGCATGAGAAAGGGCCTTATTCCAAAAGTTTAGTGTAATAGACATCTCAGTCCCAGGAACTCTGTAATGAAAACACCTGCTGAGAGGACACTAAAGGTATTATGTAGAACATTTAATGTTTACCCATGTTGCTCTTGATAAGTCTGGATCCATTTTGATTTCTTTTGCTTGTGACTTTTTTTCCTTTTGAATCCTTTAAGATCTCTTTATATCCAAGAGAAACATCTAGTGAAGTCCAAGGAAAGGGAAGATAAGAAATTGCCCTTTTTCATTTCAATTCTGGTAGCACTGTTTGGCGTTTTGAACTTGTAGTAAGCATTGCAGAGTCGCTGTTACCTGAGAACTGCAAATGGTGTTGAAGCCCAGCTCTCTCTTCTGGGCTTCAATTTTCTGGGCCGCAAGAACAAGGGTGAACCATATACCATCATATTCTTATGCATGCTTGTGTTACATACCCTCTTAGATGGTAATCTTTACGTAATTACTAATTATTCATCTTTGTACATCCTTCACCTGACCTATAAAACAATCTTCACTAGCAAACTTTTGCAAAACAGACCTCTTTAATACACTGTAAATTCAGTTATGCAAGAAATCTCTCTGGGAAGTCCACCATGTGGGGATAGAAGAGCATTGAAAACATTGAATCAGCCTCGGGTAAGCCACAGGTCTTGGCCCTATCCCTGGTGCCTGGAGGGGCATCTCCGTGGGGGTGGCAGGTGAGGAGGAGTCACAGCCAGCGAGGCCTGTCAGCACCTTTGCCTCCTAGCTCTGGGACTGTGCATCTCCCGTCTCTGACACCCTCCCAGCTAGCTCTGCATTTCCAGTTGTCACCTATTTTTAAATGTCTAAATTAAATGCCACCTCTGGGAAGCCTTCTCTTATCTGTCTGCCCTGCTAATTGCTCTTCTTTTAAATGTATAATGGCATTTAATTTTTTTTCTGGCATTAAGTTTATTTTTGTGAATGATTTTTCTCTTAGTAGCCTATAATTTCCTTGAAAGCCAAACCTGACTCCTCTCTTCCTTTGATTTCTCTGTGCTGTGTGGAACAGTGTGTTGGGGACAGTGGGTGTTCAGGTGTTTCTGCTGTCCAGCCAGAACACACACTGATGTCCCTCTTCTTGCAGGGTTCACCCGGCAAGACAGAGCCGTGTGCATTATTAGCTCAGGTTTCGCCTGGGAGGTTCCTCGTGATAGACTTCCTGTTGGTCCCCAGGAGGACCAGGATCCTTGGGTGATGGTAGAGGTCTTACTGAGTTGCTGTGTGAAGGCAAATATTTTAGAATATTTGAGACTCAGAATTTGTGTAGTTCCAGGAAACACCCCATTGTTAAGTACATCTTGATCTTTATAAGGACAGTTCACATAGGTAATACCGGTTCTTTTTGAAGCGCCAGAATGAACTTATTTATTTTCGTAAAGCAAATTGTAGAACACATGAGGTTTCCTGAAAGTCAAGTGGTAGTCTTAGTTCTTTGTTATCTGGCTTTTGTCATTTCACGACAGGCACAAGCTTTAGTTTAACATTTTTATTACACAGGAATAATAGAGTACATATATTGAGGTTTCATAGATGTAATTTTGTTAAATGTACATCACAGTAGATTTAAAAATGAGGGATTTATTTTGTCATTCATAAAGTTGTAATACAGTCTGGAGAAACTATTTGTTAAAAGATAGTATCTACTTAACCTCCTTATTTGTTTCTTGTAGGAGAAGGTTAGAGCCACAATAAATACATGAAGAAATAAGTAGATAGGGGAATTTATCTTGGAAATAAGATCCCTGTCATGGTTTTGAAATGTTAAATGCATGAAGACCCGTCAAAGAGATATACGGACATGATATTTTTTTACAGTGCATTTTCAAGTATTTAGTTATATTTGTCATTCTCTAGTACTAGTAAGTAACGATCCAATGATATAGTAATTTCAAAGTTAGTCCATGTTAATGGGTGTAAATATAGTGTATCTCTTTACATATATTATATAGATAAATAAATTGGCAATTTTAATATTAATGAAGCATTTAACTTATATAGCAATTCTTAAATATTTAACTATTTTTATTTCTATTACACTTAAGAGCTACATTTTAAAAATATAACTATATAGAATAAAAGACAGATTTTTATAAAAGACAATTTTATAATTTGATTCATAGAAATCTGTGATATTCCAAGTGATGAATTTGTTAAGGTAATTCACATTTGCCTCAAAATAGGAAAGTTAATTATTTGGACCCTGGGATTCTTTATCAGCCATCATGGGGCAAAGGAAATTTGTAAAAGCATGGTTAAAGACTCTATGTGAAAGTATACACTCAACATCTCCTTATTCATATCATAATTTAAAGCACAGATAATATTAAACTCATAGTTCTGATTGCATTAAAATGCTAAAATTTATGATAGCCAACCCAAGTTGCCAGACAGTATCTTTTGTGGCATCGTGCTTGTCAACTTGCTATAATATTTTACTGTTGATTATTGAGTTTTACTTTGCTTTTGACTGTTCATTATTCTGAATTAACTGGACAGTATTTTATTAGATACAGGGATTGTTTTAAACTCATTGGAAATATAAAGTAAATGTTAGGAACTATTTCATGAATGCAATTGAACAGGGGCAGAAGATCAAATGGAGGAAGTATTCAAGGTTCTGCTGATGGTTCAGAGTTCCTTTATTATTAAAGGTATTATAAGGTCTTAAATGGTAAACCTGAAATATTGTATAAATACTAATTTGTTATTTTCAGTATTTTTTTTCATAGTGGAAATAGTTAAGGTTTGTTTTTCTCAAAGACTGAGTTTATAAAAATGCATAGTTATGATCTATTTTTATTCTTATCAAAGGAACCTTTTTATGTACCCACATGGTCACACAGAAGGACCCCTGGTTCAGGAAACACCTTTGGGGTTTGCCTTTTCTTCCCTGCAGCTGTAGTGGTGCAGGGCCGCCGGGTGCGTGCAGCAGCGTCCCTGCTCCAGCCGTACTAGCCGCACACCAGCAGACAGCAGGGCTTGTCGGAGTGGTTGAGTATGGATAGCATTTCATTTAGCCTTTGCTCTGACAGCCCATGCCCTGGATAAGTGGTGTAGGCCTGTACAGGTGAAATCTATTCTCACTTTTGCCTCAGGGGTGACTGGACTGTAACAGAATTTTTCAAACCCGTTGGGCCCAACCGCAAAGCAGAGAATAAATGGCTGAAGTGCCAGGCCTCGACAGAAAAATCAATGCCTGGTTATACAGACATGACAGACCAGGCCTGCAGTGCTCCTCGCAGAGGCTGCATGCGCACCGCACCTCCGGGTTCGCACACGCACTGCCTGGGGCCCTCGGTGCTGGTGTGCGGGCCGTATTTACATTGTTTTCTCTCTCCTTCATGCAGGAAATTTACATGCCACTTATGTGATAGAAGTTTCACAGAGAAGTGGGCCCTGAACAACCACATGAAACTCCACACGGGAGAAAAGCCGTTTAAATGTACCTGGCCCACGTGCCATTACTCATTCCTCACAGCCTCCGCCATGAAAGACCACTACAGGACGCACACAGGTGTGCCGCGCCGCCCTCCTGTCCCATGAGGCTGGGCAGAGGTAGACTGGGTGGACTGTGGGGACAGAGGCATTAATTATCCCATCTTCATAGTAATCAATGGAAATGATGTCCTGCTTTAAGATTGTGGTAATTGTATATTTATAGGTATGGTATCATTTCATTATTTTTCAGGGAGAAGGCAATTGTAAAGTGACATTTGTGCTTGCGTGTGAATGTGTTTACATAAAATAAGTTTATATTTAGAAGCTCATTTATGGTGGGTGTATGTATATGTATATATATTTGTATGTGTTTAACGCATCTTTTTAGAAGATCTTTACAGAAGGTCATATGGAGAGTTTAAGTTTTCAAAGAGAATTAGTCTTGTGTTTTGTTACTGATGTAAACGAATTTCCATAATATGTTTGACCATTAGTGAATCTTGGTTTCTCATGTACCATTTTAAGAAACTAGTATTTCTTCTGAGGAGGATACTATCAGATCCAAGAGTTTTTGATAATATATACAAATACTTTGATAATTGATACAAAGACACTAATCCACTTTTAGCTACTGTAATTTTTTTGGAAATTATTAAAAATGTTCAAATTCACGTACATTTCACATCAGAACATGTAACAGAGGGTGTGGAAGTCCCGTGAATTGACAGGCGAAGCAACACTGAGAGTGCATCTTTGATAGGGGTGGTCCCAGAACTCCCAGTTGGGCCCTTGTAAGTGTAAATCCCAGTAAGACCCTATTGTGATGTTTGTGATTTCTTTTTCATAGTCTAAGTCTAGTGGGCCCAAAACTTCCTCACAAGCTTATATTTGAGTCTCTCTCTCTAGCACTATGGCCACATTCCTGTGAGCTGTTTGATATTTTTTTGGTCTTCTTTCTCTTTACACCTCTCAGAATGTATTTTGTTTCAGGGAAGAAAAAATAATAAATTTTAATCAGCATTCCAAAATGTTCTTCTGATTGCCAAGAATTTTATATTATTGTTAGAAATCATAGGTTAAAAGTTCTTCTCAAGCAGTTTGTGGGAAGCCCAGGCCTCCTTAGCTTCCTTGACAAGGGTGTTGACGATTTAAGGTCTCCAGCCTGCCCTGAGAGATCACTTATATCGAACAGCAGATGAAAAGCCAGTGCAGATGTAATTTATCGTCGGCGTTTCCTTCTAAAGAATAATTGTGGAGACTTGGCTGGATCAATAATATAGATTTTTGTTGTTAGGTCTTGTAGTCTGCACCATAATGAGAGATAGGGGACAGTGGCTGTTTTCTAATAGAAAATAAAGGATTAGTTTCCGTGTCTTTTTACATTTGAATGCAAAATGGCACACTTGAAACTAATTCAAGTTGTTACAAAAAGAAGTCTCCCATTATATCTCTGCTATCATATAAATAGGGCATGCTGAATGAACCCCCTCTAAACTCAGGAAATTTTACCTTTAGTTTTTTTCTTAAAATTTTTTTTCTCAAAAAACACTCCATTTGGCTGCTGATCAACCCTAACACCCCAACCCACTCCCAAAAAAAAAAAATGGCAAGTGAAAATTGAGTTGAGAATGAAAAACAAATCAAGCCACCTAGGCAAATATGATATCCATTGGAGACTAACATCCTGAATAAAATCGTACACATAAAAAAATCAAGGTCACTAATGTATTGAGAATCAAATCACATAGAAAATTAATAATTTTGTGTTTTTGTATGTATAAATCTTACGATAGGGAAAGGAATAAAAATATATAAAAATATATACAGCATATATGTAAATTGCAGCATCTATGCATGTAGAAAATATAAATCTTAAGAGGGATTTTCTATGCTTGTTCATGTTTTTATTTCACAAGATGCAGGCCACAAAGAAGTTCATAAATGACAGAAAGGAAGAATACTTGAATCCAGAAGTCCTAAGATTGCGCTTTCCTCATTAGAAATGTTGCTTATTGAATGATACGGCACTGACACTGCCACTAGCACACACCACCAGATGTGTGTGTGGTGCTGCACACACACTCCTCATACGCACAGCAGGCAGCACCCATGGACCTGCAACGAGGAATTGATTGGAGGGAACGATTTTGCCTCAACATAGAAAACTGTGTTAATATTAACGAGCAAATTGTCTTGTGGGATTAAAAAAAGTCTACTTTCAGTGTTATTTAATTGATAATACAGCTAGTTAGAAAGATTTATTTCAAATCGATTAAATAATTAAATGAGTGATTATAATTAAACTATTCTTTACAGCCCATCTACTCTATTCTTTCTATATTGAAATAATAATACCAAGGAATAAACTTAGCTGCAAAATAGGAAACTAAAGATAGCAAAAATAGTTAAATTCAGCCTTATTTTAAAAATGATAATAATGAACATTTTAACATACCTTACGAAATTAGATTAAGCATAATTTGGTTAAAACTCTCTTGAAGTATATTTGTTTGTTGAAAGTAGAAAAGCCAGTAATGTTCTTAAGTAAAGGGAAGACTCTTTTGATGACTGAAGTTATTCTCCCTATATGTGCTATTTATTAGAACCTTAAAAAGGCAATTATAATTTCCAAAATGCTGCAAGTTAAGTTTCTGTTATGATATACCAAAGGGATTGAGAACAACACAGCCTGACTCTGGCCAAACTCTTGAAAGACTTGTTGCATTAAATGTCTAAATGAGTAAAGTAGGTAAAGATAGATACACATGATTTATTTTATTTCTGGAAAAGCATTTTATAATTTCACTGAATCTCTCTAAGGTTGGCATTTTTCTTCTGTTTTGCCTTTCTTTGTGAGTCTTATGGGATGATCTGCCTAGCTGGCCAGCACTTACTGCCTAAATATGCTGCAGTGGAAAGATAGATTGCATTTATAAACTGTAGGGCAAATGTTAGCTTGTGTAAAAGTGCTTAAAAAAATGAGCATTTGCACACATTTAACAAATACTAAGTCTGCCAAATCTGTCCCTAAGTGTTGCAAAGGTTTCCAATCCAGAGCTATCATTAAAGATGAATAGTATGAATTTTTGTACAATTTCTTTAGCAATCCCCAGACTTTCTTTTTTATGCCGTAAAAGCGAGAAACATAAACAGCATGGAATTGCTATTGGTACTAATATAGATTTTATTGTTACTTGGGATCTTCAGCATGTTCAAGGAAACCATTTAATTCATATTATTAAGAAGGAAGTGATTAAGGAAGACCCTAATAGAATCAGGTAGAACCAATTCAATATCCTTAAGTTGTTGGAAAATTCAATCTGTTTTCTTTAAGCAGAACCATATATACTGTATATTAACTATTCCAAGCAATCTTTACCCAGCTCAGAAAGGCCAGATGTATGGGAATTGTAAAAAATCAGGATATGCATAAAAACTGTTCAAGTGCATAAAGCAGCCCCATCTGGAAGACATCTACCAGAAATGAAGTTGTACAAAACCATTCCATTGATAATAAAGCTAATTTTTATGGGTCTGACAAGTATGTAATTATGTTCAGTGGTGCTTTTCAGATTTTATCACAGTCAATAAACCGCAGTGGTAATTTCATTCCCATTTGACATATTTACATGGAAACATTTGATTGGAGGAATTAGTAACCCTGAAAGCCTTGATAGATATGTTTTAATGATCTGTGACCTCCGCAGTCCCTCATCTGTTTATTGTTGCAACAGGCGAGAAGTCGTTTCTGTGTGACCTCTGCGGCTTTGCCGGCGGGACCCGCCACGCCCTCACCAAGCATCGCCGGCAGCACACAGGTCAGTTCCGCGTCCGCACTGGCCCCTTCTCTACAGGAAGGATGGCAAGGCGGCAGACACCCCAACCTCAATTCTTGATGTCGTCAATTACTTTCCTTTTTAATTTTTGTAACATCTGTGCACTTGAAGGTCTACAGATAATTCTAGTCGAATAACATACGATTTTAAATCATCTGTTTTTATATATTTAAAATGTAGACATATTCCATATTTCAAGAAGCAGGTACCCTCAGTAAATTCATGTTAAGTAGAAGTAAAACAGCAGGTTGGCTTCCAAAGATACAGGAGACTATCTTCTCTGTCGGCAAATCTCTGCCTTAGGCCTCGTGGGTGGAAAATGGGGAGTCTTTGTCAGCCAGACTCCCTCTCAGTCATTCTCTCTACCCACCTAGTAGCTAATCACCCGCCTCCCTATTTCGATAGCTACATGTCTACCCCCTCCCTTCCTCTCTGTCTCTGTGCCTACCTCCCTGTCTCCCTCCCCACCCTCCTGTCTGTCAATCCATCTGTGATAGGATTTGAAGTCAATGCTGTTTCAATTGTTCTTGGTATTAAAAATAGAAGACATCAAAAAGCAACATAAGAGTTAATTATGGTCATTGTAGAGGACTTTTTTTTCTCCATTATGTACATTCTTGGTGATTTCATTGAAATAAAGTAGATTCCTTGATTAGGAACTATATTAGTCCGTTTTCACACTGCTGATAAATACATACCCGAGACTGGGCAATTTACAAAAGAAAGCGGTTTATTGGACTTAACAGTTCCACTTGGCTGGGGAGACCTCACAATCATGGCGGAAGGTGAAAGGCACATCTTACATGGCGACAGACAAGAGAAGAGAGCTTGCACAGGGAAACTCCCCTTTTTAAAACCATCAGGTCTTGTCAGACTTATTCACTATCAGGAGAACAGCATGAGGAAGACCTATTGCCATGATTCAGTTACCTCCCACCAGGTCTCTCCCACAACTTGGGAATTTAAGATGAGATTTGGGTGGCGACCCAGCCAAACCATATCAGGAACACTTAAGGATGAAAAGTGTTAAACATTTATCAAATTGTATTACCTACTTTATATAATCTAATGGGTCTTATGAGTAATTATTTTCATAATACTAATTTATGTGTGCCTAGGACAGTGCTGATTTATGGTAGTTTCTTGTAATTATTAATGGAACCACTTTTTACTCTAAAATGTGTCCTAGTTCATATGATAAGTCACTTGATGACAAAATTGGTAACTAAATGTCCTACTTTTCTTTAGGTCTCATGAGAATGGTTGAGTTTGTCAGTCATACTCAAAATGGCATGAAATTAAAATACATAAAATGTGTGATTTATGGTACATTAACGATTCTTGATATGCTGTATTTAACAAGTTAGGTACAAGTAGCTTCATTGCCCAATATGGCATTTGCAAGATCAATGCAAACTAATGCCAGCCATTCCTTTTAGATGTGTGAATATCATTCAGATTTTCAAAAGGGGTATGAATTATTGAGTTAATGGGAAATTCAATGTTTAGCATAATGTTGGAAACATAAACTAAACTTTGAAAACAAAGTCCATTTTAAGTTTATAGAAGCCACCTGTGCATGCATGATTTTAATCCACTGGCTTAAGGATTCAGCATAAGAGATGACAGGAGGGGCCCAGTTAGTGGCAATTGTTCTTGACCACTGTTGTGACGAAGTTGGAAATTGGAAATAGTTATGGTAACAGTATGCTCTTGAGGGCTTTTTTATTCTTAATGTTTTCATTTTATCAGTGCTCAAATTGTTACTGTTTAAATGCCATCGAAGTTCACCTTGTCCCATCTGGTATGGCCCCAGGGAACAACAGACTGCTGTGCCACCTCTGCCAGTGGGCAGGTCAGTGCCCATCGCAGTGGAGACAGGAATGCTGTGATCACGGGCATTCCCAGTGATAGATCGATCAGGAAGCCTGCACTGAGCTGGCACAACTTTATATTTTATGTCAGGTCCAGAGGCTCCTTATTACTTTGCTATTAACTTTATACCATATAGGACAATGTCTCACAGACAGAGGTATCTGTCTTTTTGGCATTTATCTGCCTCTGTAGCACAAATCAAACATGATTCTTTAACACCAAAGTCAGTTCTTAAGACCGTTTGCTTCAACAAAACAGCTAAGCACAACTCAGTCTAGGCACTTAACTTTTATGCTGGATTTAAAATATTTAAGCAACACGCAACCTTTTTCCCCCAAGGCCAGACTTGTATGGTGCATTTGAAATCTATATTTCTCTGATGTATTCCTCTTTGACATGGTTTACCTTTTTACCACAGAGTACCCACGCAAATTATAATCAGCTTGGAAAGGGATAGGTATCAAAAGTGCTCCAAATGGTGTAAATAATTCCTCACCGCAATACAGACTGTCCAGGGAGCTGACACAAAACATCTTCCATTCTGAGATTTACTTTTATCACCTGTCAGGGACCCTTGATTCAAGGGCACAGGAGCAGATCCTCACGTGTGGTTGAACAGTCTTGGCCAGCTTAATAACCACCAGCCCGCCCAGAGGAATGCGAGTGTGTGTTTCCGTGAGACGCGGTCAGCCCATCTGACGGACAGTTGACACACAAAGGACACCGCACTATGACAACAGCCCTTCTGCTGTTCATCCTCTGGCTTTCCTTATCAATGGGGCCTGAGATGCAGTAGGTTTCTTAATGGTGATTTGAGCCAAGATTACTGCTTGTAACAGAAAGTGTGAAAAGCCACACAATTTAAACTAATAGGTACTGTTATGTAAGAGGGAAATAGGAGGAAAGGAAATTTCATCCTTTTCTGCTTTTTGGAAAAGCACATGTACAGGTAGCCCTGTTGACTTACAGATAACATTGTTTGAGAATAGTCAATATCTTACTTAGATTTTTGCATCCTTTTGCCTTTGAAATGACAAAAGATTTTAAAGCAGCACTTTTACCAATATGCACCAAACCTGTTTGATCAGTCTGCCATCAGTTTTTCCTTAACAGGTATATATCTTTTCATATAATATATGTCATCTTCAAACCATTAGCAAATATTTAGCAAACTTAAATTCTTATTTCAAATGTGTGATATTTTCTTTCAAACTTTACAATCTAGAAGTCAAGTCTATATTTTTGTCTACATATTGAGACTAACAAATACAAAACTCCTTCTATATTTCTGTAGTGTATTTTCCCGAAGAAATTACCCATAAAAGAGAAGAAGAATTACCAAATTATGTATTAGAGTGATAGTGTTGAATATGTATCTGATTGATGAGTTACAAATTAACTATTATATACAGATTTGAATAATCTGTGGTTGTATAAATTGACATGAACTTAAACTATCAAGAGCTCAGTTGTGTGAGCCTTGCTTAGCATAGGATTTTATGTACCATGATATTTTTGTAGCATTATATTTTTCCCTGTCGTCCTGTATATAATTCAAACTCGCTTAATATTACACAGTGTAATCTATTGTATGGTCAAAGGAAATATGAAAAGACCATTTATAATTTATTACAATATAATACTAGGTTAATGTGAACTATAGAGAATATATATGACATTATTCTTTAGAAGGATTGTTTTTAAATTTAAAATTTGTCACATAAAGATTTTCATGTAAGTTTAAATAAAATGAGCTACATTAAACAGAGTTTTTAAAGAGGTTATGTTAAACTACGAAACCAAGAAAATGAAGCTCAGAGGTCTTAGATGACCTTTAACTTATACCATTGACTTAGGCAGTGGAGTTCATGATGTCATCCTTTTACTCCACTTCAAATATCAGCAGAATCTATGAAAAAATGAATAGTTTGAGGACACCTACCAATACTATTACAATAAACAAAAGAGCAGTGAGTTATAAGGCCAAAACATTTTATAAACACTTAGATTGAATGGAATAAGGAGACATCAGAATATATTTGTGAATTTGCATAATGAACAAAATCTTTTTTTGTTTTTGTTTATGTTTTTTTCTTTTTCTTTTTGAGACGGAGTCTCGCCCTGTCACCCAGGCTGGAGTGCAGTGGCGCGATCTCAGCTCACTGCAAGCTCCGCCTCCCAGGTTCACGCCATTCTCCTGCCTCAGCCTCCGGAGTAGTTGGGACTACAGGCGCCTGCCACCGTGCCCAGCTAATTTTGAACAAAATGTTTAAATTGCTTGACCACTTAGACTTATATTATTAAAAGTAGAAGATTTATACTACCTACCTAAGTCTTATTTATACAGCTACCGTAATCATAATTGTATTTTGGGGGTATAAAGATGGCACACAGACCAATAGAACAGAATACCATCCAAAAATAGACCTGTGCATCTATTTGTCAATTGTTTTTAAATAAGGCACCATATTTAAAGATAAATTTAACAAATGATGTGTGAAACCCTAA
This sequence comes from Macaca fascicularis, assembly GCF_037993035.2. Classification (NCBI taxonomy): domain Eukaryota; kingdom Metazoa; phylum Chordata; class Mammalia; order Primates; family Cercopithecidae; genus Macaca; species Macaca fascicularis. The sequence goes on along the minus strand of NC_088392.1, from coordinate 5,861,875 downwards.
TGGTAGAAACGTCAGAACACTGCTGAGAGAAATTGAAGAACACCTGAACAGGGCAATGTACCAAGTTTATAGATCAGACAATTTAATATTATTAGGATTTCCATTTCATTCTCATCGATCAATCCAAATTCCATCAGGCTATTTTTCTTAAAGATGTTGACAAGCTGATATTAAAATTTATACGGAAATTCAAAGGCTTGAAATAAGTCACCAACATTGAGAAAGATAGGAGGATTTACACTTCTTGATGTCAAGACTTCTTATGAAGTTGCAGTAATGAAACTCTTCTGGTATTGGCATCAAGATAGTCAAATGTTTGTCAGTGGAAGACAATGGAGATTACAGAAATAGACCTATACTACATGGTGAATTGGTTTTTTTTTTTTACAAAGGAGCAAAGGCAATTTAGTTTTTTCAACGTTCTATGTTGGAGCAGTTGGCTATCTATGTGCAATGAAAATGAATTTTGACCCATACTTTGTACCATATACAAAAATTAACTCAAAATGATCATAATCTAAATGCAAAACTTAAAACTATATAAATTCTAGAAGAAAACATAGGTGAAAATTATTTCTGACTTTGGATTAATGATTTCTTTGATATGACATCAGTAGCCTGATTTATAAAATAAAAAATAACCTGAAAAATTATGTTGATAAATTGAAAACTTTGTAAAGTAAAACTTCTCTTTAAAAGGCACTGTAAACAGACTTAAGACAAATGACAAAGTACATTTAAGTGACCAATTTTATAAATAATTTTTATCCAGAATATGTAAAGAACTTTCAAAACACAATCCTGAGAAAGCAAACAACCATTTAAAAATAAGTCAAAAAGTTGAAGCAGATACTTCCCCAGAGAATATAAAGGTATGGCAGGTGAGAACATGGAAAGATCCTTGGCACCCTCGGAGGAATGCAGGTGTAAAGCGTTGACTACAACAAGTGTTGGCAGGGATTTGAAGCAAGTCATACATAGCTGGTAGGAATATAAAATGTTCAGACCACTTTGTGAAACAGTGTGGCAGTTTCTTACAAAACAAAATATATACCTACCATATTATACACATATACCTATCATCCTCCAGGATTTACCCAAGGAATGAGGAAATATATGTTCATATAATGACTGCATGTGAAGGCTCAGAGAAGATTTATTTGTTGTAGTAGCCAAAAATGGAAACAACCCAAATGTCCTTCAGTAGACAAATGGATGATCAAACTTGGTACACTCGTATAATGGAATACTACTCTGCAATGAAAATAAATGAAGTATTTATACTCATAGTAGCATGGATGAGTCAGAAAATAATTATGCTGAGAGAAAGAGTCCAGATAGTAGAGAATTCATACCATAAGTATGTAGGTACATAAATTTCTAGGAAATGCTAACTAATATAATGGTGACAGAAAGCGTGGTGGCTTGACAAAGGGATGAACAGGGAATTGGGAAGTTAAAAGGAGTCCTTTTGGGGGTGATGGTTGTGTTCATGATCTTGATTGTGGCAGAGTTTCATCAATAACAAAACTTACCAAATGGACGTTTTTGTGTGTCAATTATGCCTCATTGAAGCTGTTTAAAATGCTTTATACATTCGGCCTCATATGGGCAGTCTAGACAGATATAAGTCAAGTTAGTAAAATAATTTATAATAGGTGGCATTTTATCTAGACCAGTGCTTCCTTTGTGTTTCTGTTTGTCATGTGTACTGCACTTTGACATTGGTGTGCATTAAATTACTATTTATTTGTTTAAATGAACAAAATCAAATCTTATAGATGCTATGTGTGGGTGTTCATATGATTTCATGATACAGAATATTCCTGTGTCAAATTTGAATAGCTTCAGCTATTTTTTATTCTTATGCAGTATGAATATCATATATTTTCCATCAAATTAAAGCAAAATCTGCCATCATCATAAAAGTAAATTTGTGTGTAAGTCATTTCAGTACAATTGAGCTGTCTATAGCAATTTAAGTCATTTGACCAGAGGTTTAGAGACTGAGAACAAAGAGTTATTCAAGCAGACCTTGGGTGACCACTTGAATAGGGTACTATAGATGGGATTTATCTTAAAGACAAAAGGCTGAAAGAGACAAAAATCCCTTTCAATTCAGATTTTTACTCTGCTTGGTATATAGTCTTTAAAAAAAAATAAGTCAAATATTTCCTGGTAGGATCTGTTAAGTGATATCTTTATGTCATATTCAGTAACTATGCAAAACCATGAATTATTTTATGTTTGCTAGCTGTTCATCTTTTTCCTGGTTATGAGCTCTTGATGAGAAGCATTTGTGTGCTTCTTTCATCTTTGGCAGAGACTTGTTGACAATTATCAGTGTTTAGGCAGTTCTGTCATCATAATGATAAAAGCCACTGGCTATTGAGAACTCTGTGTTAAGTATACTCTTTCCATATTTTTTGTTGTCTTTAATCCTCACAATCACCCTGCAGTTTGGTGGTGTTATTCTCTTGATCTTGTTCAAAGGGTCTAACAGGTAGCAAGTGAAATGTGGCAAAACTAGGATCAGAATTGAAGTCCATCTGGCTTCATCTAACTACTGTGCTGCAATAAGAGAGAAAATACCACCAAATGGGTTGTATATGGATTCAGTTAAATGTTACTACAATTATGTGTAAGCAGTATAAATAGACATAGAATGTAGGGCAAACTTCTAAACGTTCTAATTTTCAGGACAGATATGGTTTTGTTGATAGCCGAACTGATAGAGAGTACTTTTAAAGTAAGATATTTTACTCCTCATTTTCTAAGTAAGTCAGTATACTCATACAGCAATCACAAAAACATGGAAAGTAAGAAATAACAAGTAGAGTTATTGAACATATGTAAAATTAATCCATCTTATATGTAAAATTTGCCAGGAAAAATGTTGAGAACAATATTACTATAGATTTTTTTTTTTTTTGAGAGTAGGGGAGTGAGGTTTTTTCTAAATCATTACTGTCTGATACAAATGTAATGTGATGTATACATGTATAATATTGTTTCCTGGTAGCTGTATTTAAAAAAAAGAAAACGTAACAGGTGTAAACATTTTTACAACAGTTAATTTAACCAAATTCAAATTATTATAATTTCTACATCAAATCAATGTAACATTATTAACAATATTTTTGTTATAATCTTTGTACTGCGATTTTGAAATTTGGTATTTTACAATTTAGAACATCTCAATTCAGAGGCTAAATTTTCATCTGAAATATATGGTCTATATTTAGATTTGATAAAAGTTACACTTCAAAAAGTAGATTCACATTCCCAAGCTGTTCCAACCATATTTAAACATTTTTTCAATAGCTCAGTCGAGTATCAGTTTTTACATTTAAATTTACATTAATTAAAATTAAATATCCTTGTTTTCAGTGCCTACCAGCCAATGCAGCTACTGGAATTAAAAGCTGATAAGACTTGATGATTCTTTGAATGTGTGTGGGATGGGGAGGAATTATTTAAAGGAGAAGGAGGTGTCAAATGAAGGAAGGAAATACTTTGTTGAAGATAATTTCACTATCTTCCTGTCCTTGGCAAGCCATGAACTTCTCATGGGCAGAACGGTTACATTTTATAAGCACGTTCACACACACACACATAGTCAAGCATCACATAACCTTTTGGTCAATGACAGACCACATACACAATGGTGGTCCCATGAGGTTATAACGCTGTCTTTTTACTGTACCTTTTCTGTGTTTAGATGTGTTTAGATACACAGATACTTATTATTGTGTTACAGTTGCCTACAGTATTTAGTACAGTAGCATGCTGTACAGGTTTGTAGCCCAGGAGGAATAGGCTACACCATCTAGGTAGGTGTGTAGTAGGCTGTGCCATCTAGGTTTGTATAAGTGCATGCAGGATATTCTCACTACAATGCAATTGCCTAATCATACGTTGCTTAGAACCTGTCCCTGCCATTAAGTGCTGTGTAGCTATGTCTGTCTGTCTATTTAACTATGTCTGTCTGTCTATTTATGTGTCTGTTATATCTACACAGGGTTGGTATATTTTAATGTGGTATTAAATATTCTAAATATTTCTTTGGGGCCTCTTTTTACTCAGCTTAATACAGTGGTATTTTTTGTTGCTTCTGACACTTTTTAAAGTGGTGCCTATTTACAGCTTGATTTTATTTATTTTTCTTCATATCTAATGTTAAGATTTTACTCAGTTTTAAATTATATATTCACGGTATATCTCTGTTATATGCCTATCCTTGGTTTTAACCTAAGATTTTTTTAATGGCTCTGATGTAACATGGTTTATTAAACCATTATAAATACAGTGCTGAACCATCCATAGAATTTAGATTCCTGTTTATGTAAAATGAACCTTAACCATATAATCTATACTTTGCTGACGTTCTAATATAGAAACAAAAATCAATGATATCTTCTAATTTTCTCACTCTGAGAATAAATATTCAAATGTCCTAAATGTGTGGAGTCCATTGAATCATATTCTTGGCATTTCATGGAAATAAGTGTTTTTTAAATTGTCAATGCCAGGTTTATTCCTTCATTTCCAGTTACTATTATTCATCTATAATATTTCTTGATATATTACAGGAGAAAAACCTTTCAAATGCGATGAGTGTAACTTTGCCTCCACAACTCAGTCCCATTTGACTCGGCACAAACGTGTACACACTGGAGAAAAGCCCTACAGATGCCCCTGGTGTGACTACAGGTAATGACTCATCACTGAGCAGTCAAATCAGGTGGGCCGCCATGATGGATTAAAAGCCTGTTAAATCCCAATTAGAAGTATAGTTTTTCTAACCACCATGAATCCATATATTAGGTTGGGAGCTAATTACCTAATTTTAGTGACTTTTAAAAATAAACTATATTTTAAAGTGGTTTTAGGTTCACAATAAAATGGAGAGGATGGTCCAGAAGTGGGTCGTGTATCCCTTACCCCACACATGTAGAGCCTCTTCCGTTATCAACATCCTGCAGCAGGCGGTCCATGCGTTACAGCTGATGAACCTGCATTGACATTTTTCTCACCCAGAGTCTATACTTTCAATTGGGATTCACTCTGGATGGTGAACATTCTGTGGGTTTCGACAAATTTATGACATGTCTCTGCTATTATAATATCATGCATAATTTAGTTACTGTTTAAAAAATATAACATTCTTTTCCATTTTCTATAATCTTAACATTTAGATTTTATACTTTTATCTTACAACTGCTTTTCCACTGATTTTATTGCATTTCTCAAAGTAAGAAAACCATTTTAATTAATCAGTTATTCAACCCATTTATGATATCTTGTCTAGACTAAAGCACTCATTTATGGCAATGAAGATGATACAAGAAATTATCCTGCCTTTAAGGATATAGCATAAAAAGTGACTCAATATTTATAAGTTATTATAATACAGATTTGAATGGGAAAAGAGAGAGGCCAGGGGAGTACATAAAGAAGGATTGTGTTGAACCCAGGTGAAGTTCTCACAGAGGAGACAGCATCTCAGCCATGGCATAAAAAATGGTAAAATTATTTCCAGGACCCAATCCACGTGCGTTCTGAAAGGATGAGGAGGGGTTGACACCTCGTAGCGTGTTACTGCTGAAGGCATCTTGGAGCTCATGGATGTTCAGTGCACTCACTTGCATCCACAGTGGCCGAGTGATGTCTGCCAGGTCGCAGAGTTACTTAGTGGCGGCAGCGAAGCCTTGGTGCGGAAGAGTATGAGATAGACTCAGGCAATGCTAATTCGTCCTCTCAAGTACTTGATAAGGTATGTGTAGAGAGGCATAGTGGAAGATCAGGTGGAGCGTAGAGCTTGCAGCCAGGTCACATTGTGCCTGAAGCCTGCAAAAGTGAGATTGGACCCCATGTGGTGGTCTGTGGGACCCCACATAGTTTGCAGGCAGCTGAATGACATCTGTCTTAAGAAGCCTCACCTCAATGATGAGAGCCTTCCTTATCCTGAAGCTGAAGATCTCCATTGTGCTCAACCCACATGATGACATGAAATTGAGGGTGTGTCTTTAAATGCAGCCCACTTTTGTTGACTATTATGTATGCTAAGCCTGAAACCTTTAAAAAGTTAGGTTTTTGTGTTCCTGTGGATCTAGCCTATGCATTTAGCAAATATATTGCCATAATTTCTATTATCAGCCACATTATTGCGTTAAGTTTTATGTGAAAGGTCATCATATAGTACAGAGATATTACAGATATATTTCATTCATTAATTATTCATTCATTCAACATTTTATGAGTTCTGTCTTCGCTTAACACTGGATTGGTGTTTCTTGGAAATTTGGTAAAATGGTGATCTAATTAGAGGTAGACATAGAAATTCTATGGTGCTTATAATATGGGTTCTTTAAAAAATAAACATTATTAAATGTTCTTTTTCCTTATTAAAGAGATCATGTAGTAGTTGAAGTTCCTGTAAAACACAGAAAAGCAATTAGAAAATTATAAGAATTTCCTTTCATTTTCCCCCTTACCTCTTAGGATTCTACCCAGTCAGTTTTACTGTATGCATGAGGTTCTTACTGCTGTTGTCGGTGGGGAATTATTTTGTTTCAGTATATATATTTTTTTATACTTAAAAAATTATAAATACCTTTCCATGTGAATAATTATTCTCCTACATAACTACTTTATAGTCTTCAAACTTTTATTTTTAAGCAGTAGGATTCTGATTTCAAACAAGATTATATATAAAATTCCACAAATAAAACAGAGAAAAGCGTTACCCACTTATAAGTAGATTTAATCATTAAAAATCTGTATTTACTTATTGTAACATTAAACATAGCACAAGACTGTTTTGACACACATTTTTAAATAGGAGGAATTGTTGATAACAATTGCCAGTTAGCCGCAGCATCCAGTTTCTGTGTTTGGTATAAGCACAGCACAAGGGTGTCATGAGGAGTGCAAGCCGTGTGGAGAACCTGGGCTCAGCACTGCTTAGCTGTGGGGCCGTGGTCAAACTATTGAGTGAAATGCCACTTTCTCGTTTGTAAATTGTGGGTTCTTAGTGGACCAGCCTCGTAGGATTATGGTGAATATTAGGTGAGAAGCACTTTGAAGTCACTTAGCCAGAGTCTGGCAGGTCAGTCACTTGCTGAACGTTCGCCCTGGTTCTCACTGTCATCTCAGGGAATGTTTTGTCATGGTTTCAGGTTTTCCCTCACCTTTCCATCTCAGGAGACTGCTCAACAAGTTAATGCAGGAGTGTCAATGTCCTGAAGGTCTTCAGTGTGTTACAATGTTGTTGTTAATACATGCCAATATGCTTTTTTTAAAAAACAGTTTTTGAAGTGGTTAAAAACTTATTAAATCCAAAATCAATTGTTGGATAATTGCTGAGAATACTTAACAGTTTCAAAATGCCTAGTTTTTAAACTACTGTTTTGAAATGAAATTTTAATCTGCACATGGCCCCAAGTTACATTGATGCACAATAATGAATTTATTAAGGTTTTGGACACATAAGCCATTTTCGGGCTTTTACCCTGAAAATGCTTATGCCTAAATCTTTGTGCATGTTCCAGATTTTTTAAAATGCATTTCGAAAAGCACAATTTAAGGCTTTTGATAGTATGGCTGGAAAGGTGGTGATTTTTTTTCTTCTGATCAGTACTGTGCTTTGGTAGATTCATTTATCCATACAAGTATTTTACAGTATTTCAGGTTTTCTTGGTTTGAAAATATATTACACTTTTTACTAAGGTTGAGATCATATTACTCATCCCTTATTCAAGTTATCTCCCTGAAATAACCTCGCTTCTGTTTAGGACTGCATTTGAGCCAGCTGGATCCCATCCATGTTATACCTCTGTCAGGTACTACATTTAAAAGGATGGTGTTTTCTAAGTGTATTGTTACTGTTCTATAAATAAAAGACTTAAACGACATTGAAATCCAGTGATAGCTACCAAATTTCCCTTTGAAATGCTTAATATGCATTATAAAAGAGTAATTTTTAACCTTTATTTAAAACTTTTGAATAATTGATTATTAACGAAAGTAAATGGTTTGAACACTTTCTGTTCCTGGGACAGCTTCGCCATTCTGCGTACCTGTGAATAGGCTTCTTTTACTAGAGAACAAAAGGGAAGTTCACCTTGACCAGGAGTATAAAAAATTCGCAAAAGTTTGAATCACTTCTGACGTGAGAGAATATGAATGAAATATGGTTAGAACAGGTATCTTTACTTTCTTGTTGATGAAAAAAAGATTTAAAAATGAACAGATAGTTAAGATTCCAAATACTGTTTTTGTTGCATATGATAATAGGAACAGGATCCCGTATTCACCTCACATAAATGTATTCTTTCACAGCATAAATAAATTTGAATATGTTATATTTTCATAGATTTAATAAGTCTTTAAGATGATCACATATTTCCTAAGAAGAAAATTATTTAATTTATTTTCGTATGTATCTCACTGGTTTATTTTCATAATATTTTACTGCTCAAAATATGTAACTTCTACTTTTATGTTTTTATTTGTGTAATATCAATAGATAAAAATTATTCCTGTGGAGTATTCCTGTATTTGCCATTATTAACACTTAATTTACAGGCAGCTTACCATCATTAGAAACTGAAATATTATTTAAATTTCATTTGAAAATGTATTTCTCATTTTATAAGTTGAACGTGAGTGGAGAAATACTAGTAGTTATAATTATTCATGAAAAATACAAATATAGATTTGTTTACAAAAGAACTTTATAATTGGTCTTTTGAACCTGAGGCTATTTTTCAAGTTTGCATTATTAATTTAGGCAATGACATCTCATTCTATTTAAATGTAAACATGTACCCCCTTCATTAGCTTTTACTGTCTAAAATATCCAGAAGTCTAATCCATTACAAATCACTGTATTCAATCATTACTCCAAAACTTTTTTGCCATTTATTACTATTCATTATAATTTCAAAACACAAATTAGATTCATAGCACACTGGTCCAGAATATTATTTCTGTAGCAAATTCTTTAGATTTGTTTCTGCATTAAAATGAAAAAAAATAACATTTTTCTGTGTTTTTATTTTTCTTTGTTACATATCACCTCTGTATTAATGAGAATGAAATAGAAAAAAATTTAGTGTGTTATAGTAAGTAAACTTTGGAATAGCATAAAATTCCTACTTTCCGAACATAGGGTTTTTAAATATTGAACTATGTTCTGTTTCACTCATCACACTGGCTTCCACATCAGAGTGGATGTGTTTCACTTTAGTGGCCTCAGTTGGGATTTTGTTTATGTGAAACTTATCTTCCCATTGGCTTCCATTTCTTCTCTATGATTTATACGGGATATGTAATAAATGCATGTTAAACAGTAAAGCACTGATAAGTCATGAAAAGTAACATAGAAATACTACCTGTAGTATAAAAATATTAAGGGTAATGCTACATTGCACTTTAAATGATAATTTAGTAAATTGCAGAAAACTGAAATGTCAAGCCAGACTCTGACGGTTTTATCATCTGCATATTGTGTCTCTATTATTGAAATTGGGATAGCATCAGTGCTCCTTAAGTCTAGTTTTGGCCAGAGTTTTCCTTAACTGTGTCACTTCCTTAGTACTTCTAACCTTACATACTCTTTTTAAATTTTTTTTAACTTTCTACATTTTTCTCTATTTTTCTTCTTTATTCATTACTTGACATCATAACCCTGAGTAGAAAGTCTGTATCTCGTGGAGCAGAAGAACGGAATCTGCAGTCCCTGCCTCATACTGAAGATTTACCTCGTCATTTTGCTAAATTTGTTGGAAATACACTTCGGGTGTTTTCCCCCCTACTTATGGCTGATCTAGCTCTTAACCAGTGTTAATGACTTCTGCAAAATAGTTTTTGATCTCAAGAGGATTTTTTTTTCTTTTTTGGGTGAGGGGAAGTCAAAAGATACTTGAAGTAACGTCATAACAGATAGTGATGCTCAACTAGGAATGTGCCTACATTTTGGAATAGTCTCCAGTATCTCTTTGATTTCATATCTAAACATTTTGTTGAGTATTTCTAATCAAATGTCTCAAGTTCTTACACGTGTGACTGACGCAGGGCAAATTTGCTGTTCTTTACCACCATTTGATATATGTATTGACATCCTTGAAAATTTTTGCCAAACATACTTTAAATTTAATAGAATTTTGTCTGAACTTTGCATATTGCTGGAAGTATTTTAAAGGAAGTTTTAAGATGCAATGACAAAAAAATTGTATTTATAATTTTTATTTCTCCTGAAAGTTGAGTTTAATGTTTTAAACATATATTTATCTAAATATCTCAGTTATAAAACATGTTTTTCATGTCATAGATAATAGTATACATTTCTATACAATTTTCTTGTATAAACACTTTATGTTGATAATGCATAGCTAAGTAATAAGGCAAGCCTTCTTAGGTATTGTGGCATTAAGAATTCAGTATACAATGGGATTCATTGTTCTGTTCTGCCACTTGTTTCAGCAGCATCCTGAGTTAGGGCGACTCACTCCACAGGGAGTAATTTTCTTCTTTTGGATAATCTCTTCAGAGACTTTCCGTTTTCCTTTTGCTTCCTGTGCAGGCTCATAGGCTGTACCAGAAGAAGCAGTGGATAGAACCAATGTAGTTTTGCCCCTGAGTAAAGACAATGAGAAAAAATAGATCTTTATCTCTGTAGCAGTATATTTACCGAGAAAAGTGAAATTATGTATACCAAAATGAACAGTACACAATTTTCCGAAGAATCGGAGGTTGCATTTATTTCTTTTGGGTAAATTTGAAGTTCTTAAAGAATAAAGGGATCCCATAAAAATAATCAAAATGAAAATGTCTAGAATTAATATTAGATATACTTGAGATTTGAAGTAGTTTGATCAATGCTGCAAACCTGGTTTGATCAGAACAGACTGTAAATTAAAACTATTTTTGTCATTTAAAGTACCCGTCAACACGTTTTCATTATGTCATTTATCTCAAGTCTATATATCTTTATATTTTACTCTATTGTAACTGCCAATCTAGTTGATGGAATAAAAATACAAATGTCCCAGGCTGAAAGATTACTTTGAAAGCCTAAAATTCCACTTCCTTTCCAAACTTTGCTTAGACTAATAACGATTCCAAGGCCTTCTTCAAATTGCGATGAATTTCTGGAAGACAAATGTGTCCACTGAACTATCTGTGCAGTGCTTGTTCCTGGTCGCATCACCCCTTCCTGCTCCTCACCTGCACACAGTTCAGCCAGCCACAGGTAGATGTCAGTGTGGTGGCTGGTTTGCGAAACTGTTTGGCCCTGGCAGGCATAAAGAGTGCTTTGAAAGGTTCTCCTAGCTTGTGTCGTGATGACACTTGATGCCGGTGTACTATCTTTCACTCGGAGTAGAAGCTCCTGGCAAGTTTAGGCGGGATTTTTTTGAGGGGTTCACCAACACAATAAAATGAATGTCGTCTTAATTGTATCATCTGTTCAGACATTCTGTAATGAAGTGTGAAAGTTGTACCATGTATTAATCTATTCTTCCTTTTTTCAGACAGTTCTTTGCAGCAGAACTTGAGTTCTTCCTGAATGAAATATTTCCTATTTTTCTTTGCCCATTTCATTGGTGAATTTTATCTCATCAGTTCTAATTTTTCATTTGGTTTTGTATTTTCTGTAATGTTTTTTATCTAGTGTTACTTTCATATTCAGCTTGCTTTATTCATGATTTTCTTTCTTGCCCTCTAACACACAAGCACCTAGGCTTTTTAAAATTTTTGTTTCAGCCTAGGAGGCTCTGTGCTAATATAGCACAAGCATTTACACTAGGCCTTTAGTTAATATTGTTACATTTTAATCTAAAAAAAAAAAAAAAAAAAAAAAAACACACACACACACAAAAAACCTCATTTAAGTAAAAGATCTTACAAACTTGAAAACAAATAGATTCCAGAACATTAAAAATTATACATTGGTTCACATGTCTTTAAAAGAAAAAGAATCAGAGCTCTTACTTTTTGTTTATCAGTTACAAATAAGTTGCTTTGTTTGTTGATGTAGCTTAAACAGGCATTGAGATCACAGATTAATTAGAAGAGTCATTTTGAACACAAAGTGACCATACATTCCCTCTGCTATCTCTTTAAGTAGAATCCAGATAAACATGTTTATTAAACCTGCTGTTGTTGAATCCCAAATCCAGTCATTATAAAAGGACCAAAGCTATCTTTGGGGATGGTCTTTCTACAAGGAATTACTATGGACAGTCCCTTGGGTAGTAGTTAGATATATCTGTATATATTGGGAAGAAAGAAAGGCCTTAGAGATGAAAAAAAATAGAAAATTTTTTGGGCAATAGTCTCTTGCATAATAAGTTATTCCTTAGACACTAGAGCTATTATCACACAACAAAACACTTTACTATGTAACTATCTGTGTCTTCTAGCAATAGAAGCTCTTACAGTGTAGCTTATTAGGAAAACTCTAATCTCCAGGAGGAGCTGACAGAAGTCAGAGTATCACCTATGCATCCCTACAGTGTGGAGTGGATGAAGCCTCAGTTGTGGATCTGAGAGAAAATAACACAATTTTTGCAAGTACTAATAGTAGAAAATAACACAACAGAATAACTTTGGAGTACATAAAAGTTTGACCAGTTTTCACTAATTCGGTCAGAATGCTAAGATACTAGTTATTTCATTTTATTTTCAGCTTCTTTGTTTCCACGTATTCTGAAATATTGCCTGCCTGGAGCCTGTAGAAAAAATGTGAAGGAAAGACAGAAAGACAAACTTGGAACATTTGGAAATGGTGATGCCGTCGGTTTTGTGAAGCAGAGGAAGTCAGAGCAGCTTATGTATCAGCGTATCTGACTCATTGCGCTCCCTTTAGGCATGAGACGCTGCCTTCTGTGTGGTAGCATTTACTGTGTATATTTTGGCTTGTCCTTAATAATTTCTTCAAGACAATATTATATTTTTTATAAATTTTATATCTTTATCTTCTTAATTAGGGAATCTAACACAAATTTTTTGTTGGATTTTTTTCCTATTCATATTATTTTCCTACTTAACTATATTTATGAGAAGTTCTAGAAAAAGAACTACTTCTGAGGTTTTGTTTTGTTTTGGTAAAACAATGTTACGCTGTTGCTAACTGCAGAACTGCAGGTGAGCAATAATTCAAATAAACTAGAATTTGTTATTTAATGACATAACCTGATACTTTTCTCTATGGAGAATTTTAACCTAATTTGATCTTCCGTCTTACTCTTTAAACTTTAATCTCTTATTTTTAATTATTTTGGTCTGAATCTTTCTAAACAAACTAGTCCTCATTTTGTATCTTTAATATCGGCTAGGGCACCATTTGGAGATCTCTGCGTAGGTCTTGAGTATATGTTCATTAATTTGACATGGTATTTTTCAATACATTTTGTTTCTTCATCTTAAATTACAACTTTTAACACATACATGAAATGTCATAAAACAAGAATTTTTCCATTGAGAGAATACATAAATTTCAAATTTTGTGCTTAAATATGGAAATTAATATTTTGGATTGAATTATTTGGGGGAAAAGTGGTTGACATTTGAATTTCATAAATTTGTTCCAATCTAAAAACCTCAGATATCTTCGTGTAAGACTATGTTCCATTCTGGACTCCCAAATTACACTTTTCCTTTGATTTCAAGTTCTCTTTTTCACACGGACAAGCCTGCATTGTAGGTCCCGTGAGATTCTGTGGTAAAAGACGGCAGGAAGTCTGTGTGGGTTGCTCTCCACTGTCCGTGCTGGATGGTCTGTTTTCCTCCAAAAGCAGGAGGGAGACAGTGCAGGATGCTGAGCGGGAAAGTGACATAGTCACACTTAACTTTGCAAAATCACCTGTGCAGGACAAATAATGAGTCAGAGAGGGATCCAACAGGACACGGGAGACCATTTAAAAGACAATTGCAAAGGTACAGGCAGAAAATCACCTGAAGCTAATGCTGTGATGGAAGGGCAGAGAGTGGCAGGTTATGGGAGGGAGAACCAGTGGACCTCTGGGCCCAGTGAATGCATTGAGGGGAGGGTGACAGAGAGCCACACGCCATCCTTCAGGTGTGCTGGCCAGGGCTGCTGGGTGAGTGACCGTGCCAGTCAGGGCGGTCCTCTCTCCTGGAGGGGGATATCCTTTAGGAAAAGGATGGTCTGGGATGAGCTGCCCATGAGATGCCCATGTGATGTCCAAATGAAACCAGGTCAATAGGTGCAAAGTTCAGTACTAATCTATGTGGAACTTGATGTGATTGATGTTTTCCTTGGAAAATGTGGAAAATGAAACAAGCAGAGAGGCAAATAGCCTGTATGAGAGACAGAGAAGCAGGCTCACGGACAGGGGAGGGACCTCCAGGAAAGAGAGGTGCATGCACCAAGCAAAGAGTGGGCAGCGTGCCAGGTGTTGAGTGAAATAGGAGAGTGCAGCCTGCCAGCCACGGTCACTAAGAGTCTCAGGTTCTCTTGGGAAGACCAGTTTTAGTAAAGTGGTGAGAACAGAAAACAGGTAAGTGGACAGAAGTGCAGAAATGATAAGCTTGCCTGTTGCCTTGTGTTCACAGAAACTGCCTTGAGGCTGCTCTGTGAAAACACTGGGCTAGAGGGAAAGACAGAGAGTGGCAGCTGAGGGCAGGTAGACGGATGCATACTGTCTTTGTGTTGGCATTCATCGTTCACTGAAAATCACTTTCTGAAATTTACTTAAATGTGTATATGTCCATTGAAACAGTGAAGCTGAAAACTGCATCATTCGCGATGGCTAGTACAGTGTATACATGATTAGGGTTGGTGAAGCAGGGGCCACTGCTAATAGTTAGATCCTCTGAGGACTTCTGGGAACACTCTGAGTTGAGCCAGTGCCTCGCTGTTGTCCTGTGGGTCCTCTCTCTGCACGTGGAGAACTGTGGCTTCAGGCCTTCCCTGTCATTTCATGTGGCTACGATAACTTTCCCACCTTTTGGGGTTACTGCATGGCACCACTTTTTATCTTCATTGTGGCTGGAGTTTTGAATCCAGAAAACAGGAACGATGTAATGGTATAATCTGTCTCCTCCACACCTATACACCCCACAAGTTGGGGTTTTATTTGCCCCATATGGAGAATTCTTACAAAAGCCTATGTTGCTTCAGCTATGTTTCATTAATTTAACAAGTTGCTTGCTGCTAGCTAACGATTTAGTGTAATCATTTAACACACACTCACTTTAAATATAGTCTTTTAAAGTGTGATGTCTTTTCTGTGACTTATTTTACACAGTTTTTGCTCTTGTCTCAGGTTTTTCTAAGATCAGTAAGTCTAACAGGACACTCTAATGACATCATAAGCCAATTGAAGAGCACCCAGTCATTTCTTTTGATGACACCTGACTCCTCCTGACTCCTGCATGTGTTTACAGCCATTCAATTTGTTTTCACCTATCTTTTGTTCAGCTTATTCCGAGTAGTTATGAGCATCATGTTACATTTTTACCAAGCACAAACTTAATTCTATGTTTTCTGTGTTCTTATGTGCTAAAATTTCTATTGAAGACTGTTTTAAATTGTTCCCTACCTTCTTCAGATTACCATTGTTTTCTAGAAATATGTAATTCTCTTCGAGTGTGTCCTACAAGAGGAATGTGATAATAAGGATCCTGGTGGTGAAGTTAGTGTGTGTATAATGTGAACAGGGAAGGCAGACATATCACCCTGTAGGCTGAGATAGGGAACGTGATTTGTTTCCATGACTTAGGGTGCATTATAACTGCTGAGTATTGGTGTCAGTTGTATTAAACCACTAAAAAGTGGAAATAAGTCATATATATGGCCCTACAGGTTGATGGATGCTATTTTTGCATTCACTAGCATTTTGTATGGGTTTCCTTTGATTCTATTGGAATTTTAGCTGCTTCATTTCATTATGAATTATGATTACCACAAGATTGTTATGGCTGCATCTCCATTTTAGGTTTTAGATTGTTTTTCAACCTTAAAACTAACGATGTATTTCCCTTTGCAAATTGAGGTAGTTCTGTTTTGTACATCTTCTCTCAAACTTGTGGCACCATTTTTGCAAGTACAAATAAAGATGGTAGAAATAGTCACCACAGTGCTCCTAAAGTAGGTTACTTCTAGCATCGGTGACAGTGTTTTGTTACATTGTGAGGAAGCCTCTCTGTACTAGGCTAGTGTAGCATTTCGAAGATAGAGAGACCCGGAAGACTCAGAGTGGAAGTGGCTGTGATGAGCAAGTGTGTCATCTGGAACCATCCTCCCAGTCCCAAGGGCCCATGTGCCCACGCCTGAGAAATAGATGGACAATATCAGCATATATATATTTTTAATTACATGTTCCTTCCAATTAATGATTTCTGTGTGGCCTTTGAAAAATGATGTTATTAATGTAATGATTATACAATCCAGCTCTTCTTGAGTTATGTGTATGTACTTGTTTTTAACTACACATGCACACACATATATTATTACCTTCCTTGCATCTCTTTTTAACAAAACAATCTTTTAAAACACTATGTCCTCATGTAAAAAACAGTCAACACAAGGTTTCAGTTTTATTTTTAAGGTTTTGTTTTTTTATTTTTTTTGTTTTTTTTAGTTTAAAAGTGGAATATATGTTTTCCTTAGCTGTAAAAGCACAATCAAGGCAACATGATAAGTGAGTCAGTGTTGTAAAAGTAAAACTAATTTTGCCTTCACTCACATGAGCTATAGAAGGAGGAAGCTTTATTGTCCCTGGGAAGGTGATAAGGCAGAGTAATTGTATATTATACTGTCCTGGAACATCTGCCTGAAGACTGTTGGAGCAATTCATCTATCATGGACGATACAGCATGTTTTGTCTTTTTGCTTTAACCCGTCCCCACTGCTGGCCTGCGCGAAGGTTTTGATAGGGACTGCGCCTGGGCCGGGGCTCACATTAATCAGTCCCCTTGTTCAACACTCCAGCTGACATAATTACAACCTGCGCACAGCAGTTATTCAAGTCGAGTCCTTGTCACTCGTGGTGCGAAACTACACAGCTCAGATCCCGGAGGAGATTGCCTTATCACACAGAACAAGGGCTCGCAGGAGTCGAAGAGAATAGAAATGGGAAAATGTCTTCCGGGAGTACTATATATTCCTTTAAAATAAGACGTTTGAGAGACTTACAAGGGACAAAGGGAAGCATTGTGTGCAGGGACTGAAATGAACCAATTATTATTTTTAAATGGATTACATGGAGCATTTTTGTAAAAAATGGACATAGATTATTAAATAAATTCAGTGGTCCCTCAACATCAGTGACTCTTCTCTATTACTTTTACTTCAAAGGTGATCACAGAACTTTCGCATTATAAAAGGTTTACATTTTCTTTGTACAACTCAATAAAATTAACAAAGTGTGCATTTTTCGTCTAATACTCAGCGACTATAGACTTAGGGAGCTCTGTACAGCATGGAGTTAAAGCTAGGAAACATTTTTTCAAAAGACTTTTCAAAGATAAGTAAGTTCACTCTTGCCTATGGCAATGTAGTCTAAATATTGGACTGGCAGAGCCTCCAGAAAAATGAACTCTCTTATCATATGTTGCACCTCCCCTCTCTACCTCTCCATGGGGTGGATCACCCACCAGTGCCTGCAGTATGCCAGGTGTGGAGGATGGAATCTCTCAGACACTTACATAGTATTTAAATTTTATGGCAGCCCTTGCCCCACCCTAATAGCCTAGGTGAGTCTAAGAGCTTGTTGTGACTTAGGTGACCAGGCCTGCCAGACTGCCCACTAAACTGCGCTCCTATACATGAGTGCCAAAAGTTATTGTTTTAAATCTAGTCTTTTTCCCTTAGGCATTATTAGATTGTCCCAAGTAAAGTCAGGTTCTGGCTTGAACTATCAGAAATATTGTGAAACATACTGCTGCTTCAGTAAAAATTTTACGTACATCACCTTAAATTTGAAAAGCTGTCAACTAGAAAAACACAGTAAATTATTCATATATGCACACATATATATGTAAATACTTAAATTGCTTGATTTGTAAAGTAATATTTTTTCTACACAACTTACTTCAAGCCAAAGTTGTATGTGTATAGAGTTCATGTCCTTTTTGGGAATATATTTCTGTCTACCATTTTTATTCTACCTAACTGTTTCTAAAAAAATGATGGCTTGGATTTTTAGAGGTTGGTTAGGCTCCATTTTTCTGTTGTATTTCCTTAAAGATAGATTTTTTTTTCCTCAGAAGGTTTTCATCCATCTGCCTTTTCTGGTTTTGCAACACCTCACTTTGCTACACCTAGCTTGTTAACAGAAATGGAAAGAATAAAACTTTTCCTATGAGGGAATAAATATGTAGTAATGAAGAGTTCGGGGGTTGGGGGGTCTATATTTATTTCAGAATGGCAAGATAAAAATGAGAAGAATTTCTGCTCTGCCATCCAGGCAGGAGATTAGTGAAAGGAAGTGATTCAATATGTAAGGCTAATTCTGCCTTTTTATTTTCAGATTCTGAGCATCAAGCAATATTGAATAGATTGAAAATATTGCTTGCTGCTCAGAATATCAACTTTGAAAAAATGTTTTGGTAGTCACATATGTTTGGGAGATACTCTCCATATTGTGTCCCTTATCCACCCCCTTCACACTCACAGTAATCAGCATATTAAAGACTCGGAGAATCCCTTTAGTCAGGACACACCTCTAGTTTTGTGTACTGATATTCGTCAGACTTCTGTGGCCACGAAGGCCCTTTCCCCAAAGCCCTATTAATATCCTGCTGGATTATTTGTATTTCACCAGTAAAGTCTGCCGCATGTTTTTAGCTCAGAGACTTTAGCGTGTTCGTTCTTCATCTGCTCCCATTGTAAGGCATGTAATAATTGGGAAAACTTACTAAGTTTTATGTTACTTCTGTGAGCATTTAGCGTGGTGAGGATATCAGAGGAAAATCTTCCAGTTGCTCTGTGTCCCTCACACAGTTACTTTCTCTTCTTCTTTATACCAGCAATGTATCAGTGTATGATGATACGAAACGGTTAACGAAATGTGTTTTTTCTCTCTGGGGCTCAAGAGAAAGAATCAGGGAGAAATCCAGGTTCTCCAGGGCTTGCCCTTGCTGGAAGGCCTGCCCTCCTTCCCGTGCTGCCGGTGACAGGACAGCTCGGCCTCGTGTTTGAGTCACTGCACAAACTCAGAGTCAGTGGGACTGTTCCTTAAATGCTAAAGTCTGAAGAATTCGTTTGGGTTTCTGAATGAAAAAACTCAGTGTCACTTCCTACCATTTCTTCCTTGTGATTTTCATTGTTCCTTGTGGAGTGGAGGGTAGAAAGGAAGATGTTAAAGTCGGTGCCGATTCTTATTGGTTGTAGATAATATGATCGGAGATTAGAATAGAGTTGTAATTTAAGTGGAAGGGAAGGTGGGAAACATGAAAGGTGAACAAAGCGTGGGGAGTTATTCTCAGTCCTGAAACAGAAGGAGCAAGTGTAACTGTGGGTGAAAATCTTACAAGATAAATATATCCAAAGCAGTGGCATATCAATATGTAAGTTTGCTGTTAACATAATTTGAAATCAGTAGAAGTTAGAAAAGCATTTGGAATAATGTGGAAAGCAAGACAATTTTAGGCCCTTAGCCGTTGAAGAGTCACTGAAGGGCAGATGCAGCAGTCCTCTAAGTGGACACGGTGAGTTTTCAACCTTTTCAAAATGTTCACGTTTTCTTTTATGCAGCACAGCACAGCTTTTTGTTAGTGCTTTTAAGGTACATAACTCGTTTGTCTTGTAAAATCGCATCCCCTTTGAGGGCATGACCACAGTGATTTGTTTTTAGGCTTCTTTTTATGTAGTATCTACTAAATACGTTTTAAAAATTCATTTTGAAAGTAAAAAGTCAATACATAGGAAGGTAGACTTCTCTTGTAACCTATATACTTTCCATCTAAACCGAAGCAGTAATCAGGCTTAAATTATTTGTCTTCTGAAGTGCCTACGATTGGGTCTGAAAGGCTGGCCTTGCTCCCAGATGTTTAGAACAGCAGCTGGATGTGCACAGGTTTCCTGTGGGTCACAGACAGGCCAGTGCAGCGACTGCCGCTCGGGAACCTCTCTGAGGCACGCGAGAGCCTGTTGGCTGCTGGTGCAGAGAGCGCATGTGGACACCTGGACAGCCGCGTGACTTGGAAGCAGCAGAGTTTATCCTCTCAAGGGTGGTGGATGAGACCAAGAATGCATCAGTGTTCATCCACTTCTGTGCTAACTTACAAGTTTCTTTCTCTTATGGGGCACTGCGCTGTTTTAGAATCACTTTATATCACATAATAAACATGAGCAGAAATATAACTGAGAAGTGGAGAGAAAAAATTCAATGTGCATCAATTTGTCCTAAGAACTAGTTTCAGAAAATTGAGATTTCTGAAAAGCAAGAAGTAATGAGTAAATAATCTAATGGAAATTGTCCCATTCAATGAATAGCTATCAGTTATAATAAAGGAAAATAAAATTCATAAGATTTGGAGCAAGGTGATCCAGAAACTCTCCAAGTAAAATTTCCTGTTGCTGAAAATGTCCAAAGGATTGCATTTTGTGATTACCTCAGATTGCTATAAACTCTTTTTCTCAGAATAAAAAAAGGGACTTTGGGAATTCTGTATGTAGTGTAATAGTGTAATGTGGTGCCATTATTTTTAAATATCTGGTTTACTTAAACTCTCTTAACATTTACAGGTTTTGTACATTATTATTACTCTTTGGAGTCAGAGTCTTGCCACCATACCTGCATTCCCGGCACTTCTCTCTTCCCATTTTCCTGCAGTACTAGGCATGCCTGTCTTTTTGTCCTGCAGATGTCCTGAAGACAGCTCCTGAGTGTATAGGCTGCATCTGGTGTTTGTAAAGGATAAAGAAGTTAGCTCCATTCCCCACCACACCCTCTCCTCTCTTCCCTGTTTTGATTATAGTATTCCTTCTGGTTTCCTAGAGATTACAGCTTGAGTTTCCTCATTTAAACCTTTTGCTAAATTCATCAGATTGACTCCTCCCTGTGTAAACACGAGGATCCCGGCACGTAAGCGCATCCACCTCTGCCACAACTGTCAGCTGTGCCGCTGTGCTGTGGTTTGTCAGGTTTACATTACTGGAAATGCTGTACAATCCGGGTGTTTTTCAAATAGACGTTTGGTCATATTTGCTTTGTATGTATAACACTCAAAAGATATTTTAATGAATAGCCAAAATGATCCAAGTGCACTAAGCAAAACAAAGGTTTCCTTGGACTTGGAAATCCTTCAATAAAAATAATTGTCATCAGTTGTTTACTAGGCTTCCTTTGAATACGCATTTAATACATTTGTATCTCTATATGTATAAATATATGTATTTTCCATGTATACATTTTATCTGTACACGTATGTGCATGTATTTCATATATATATGGGTATATATGTGCACACATACTCCATGTGTATATGTATATATTTTATATGTGCTTGTATGTCTATATGTGCATGCACAATGTATATGTGAATATATTGTGTGTATGCATATATGTGCACATATACTGTATGTGTATACATATATGTTTTATATGTACCATAGGTGTATGTGTGTGTGCACACACATTGTATGTGTATATGTATATGTGTGCACACATACTTTGTGTATATATACATTTTCTGTATACATATATGTGTATATGCACACACATACCATATGTATATATTTTCAAAAACCTGAAAGGATCCATGTCTACATGTATCTGGGACTTGATTTCTTTTTAACTTAATAATGTATCCTGTTAGTCTTTCCATGTTCATAAGAGCTACCTTATTCTATTTAATGGCTTTTGTACAAGAAGTAAGGGTGAATGCCCAGATATTACACACACCAGGCTTTCTTCCGCAGGGTTTACTGAGAGAAACTCACAGAGGCAGTGCAACAACTGTTGCTCCTCTCCTCAGTTTATCCCAATAACCTGCTGCATTCTGGAGCAACATGCAAGAATTTTGTGGTGCTGGACATCAGATTCTGGGGAAGTGTCTGGCTCTTAGGCTGTGGGACTTCTAAGCTTCACAACTGGAGAAGATCCAGCTCCTCCATGCCTCTGAGGGTGTGTTTACAGGTGAGGTTGAACAGTCCTGTGACCTGGCCTACCAGATCTCTCACCTTGTTCTCACATCAGTAACCATACATGGTTGGGGAAATGGCTTCTCTTTCCCCTGATCAGGCCATGCTCTCCCACCATTCAGCCAGGATGTGGTTGATTTCCATGGAGCTCTGTAGGAGAAGCTACCCACTAGCTCTCAATGGTATAGAATTCCCTACTATGGATGCACTGTACATTTACAACCCATTTCTCTATTCATGGACATTTAGTTTTCAAATTTTGCCTAGTGTTTAGCTGTTCTAAAATAGATTTAATGACATGTGGATCATCTCCTAATTGAGCTTCTGAACTTTCAAGGGCGTGTGTATATTTTAAACTTGAAGGATACTATCAAATGTTTTTCAAAAGCTTTTGCTAACTTACACCATTACCAGAGGTATATCATTTTCCCTTACCATTATTTAATATGATCAAACTTAGTAAATTTTGCCGATCTGTCACCTTAAGTTTTAACTTGCATTTCCTTGGTTTTTAGAGACATTGATCACTGTGTAATGATTACATAACTATTGTATTCCTCCAATTATGACTTGCTTATTCATATTTTTTAGTTTGTGAGATTTTAATCTTATAAAAAATTAATCAATGGAACCCATTTTGGAATCCTTATTAATCATCAGTTTTTATATATGTTGCGTAGTTTTACTCCTTTTCTTTGCCCTGCCTTTTAAATTTATTTATGATGCATTATACTATATATAGCAGTATTAACTTTCATGAGGCATATTTTCCTACACATTTTGGTAGCATTTGGACTTTGATTTTTCTTTATAGGAGCTCTTTCTAACTAAAATTATAAAAATATTTTTTCTATGATTTTTATAATTTGGTTTCCTTATGTTAAAATTTTTTAATCCAAATGGTATTTATTTTTGTATGGTATGGGACAATAAGTAACTTATATTTTCCTGTAAAATAAGCAGTTGAATGGACACCATTTATTATATAGCCCATCATTTCCTAATTGATCTGAAATGACATCTGTATTTCTTGTATACATGGATCTTTGTGCTATCTCTTCTGTTCTGGTGATGCATGTGGTTCAGCACTCCAAATGACATGCATCTATTTGCTAAACATCGTTGATAACATGTTCCCTTTTAGGCAGAGGAATTTGAGGTTCTTTATTCTTGTAGCTTTTAACCAATTTTAAATTTAAACAGCACAAATGTTCAGTAATCTAAAATTATCAGACTCTTTCCTTATGGGTCCTTTAGTGAGAACATAAGTTATAAAGGAGTATATATCTTAGGCTGTCTTACATAAATTGTGAAACAAACTCCGAGTTTATATATTGGAGCACATTCTTCCAACCTACAGTGAGCTTTAAAGCAACATACATGGAGGCTTATATTCCCCTCTACTGTGAACATTTTTTGTCTTTTTTTTAGGATTTATTTTTGCCCGGAAAATTTATAAATCATAAATAATGCTGGTAAATAAATGTAATTAACTTCTTGAGTTTAATTTACATAAAGATTTTCTTTGGATTATTCTATATTCATTTTGGAATCATATTACAAAGATATAGTAGAAACATCCTTTCAACTGAACTTTTATATAAACATGTATAATATTTTATAGAGTAATTCTTTTTGTGGATATGAGTTTTAAAAGTTTACTATAAACAGGCCAAAAAATAAATAAATTGCATACCTGCCTAATGAACTTTGCACGTGTGGTACACCTCACACGTGCTCATACATACACTGTAACTGTTTGGGAATCTATTTTTAGTCAGATGAATTGAAGTTGCTTTTCATGTATAATAGGAAAAGCGCTGATAATGACTCACATAGTTGAACTCGTTTGTGATTAATATAAAAACTAGTCGTAGGAAGAAAAAAGAACAAGTACCTACAGTATTATCTGAACATATTTAATCTTATTTACCTTAATCCTTATGATGGCATTCTGAGGTACATGTTGTACTACCATAGAGCAACCAAAAAAGAAAATGTTCTGTAGTCAAAAAATTTGGGAAGCAAAATGTTAAGGAAAACTAAGCATATTTCTTTAAATAGAACTTTCAAAATTTTTATTTTAATTTAGATTGTGGGTTTTTTTTTTTTTTTTTTTTTTTGTAATTTTCATTTTCTGCTTAAGTACACATTGTGAGTTTCTAAAAGGAAAATGCAGTCTGCTGTATTGCCCCTACTTTCCTGAACACGGATCTCCTCACACTTGTACTTACGGTTTTTCTTAACATCTGTTAGCATCTTCAGAAATAATATTTTTTGGAGAAGGGATTTTTATAAACCTTTATACAAATTTCATGTATTTTCTGTTCATTTTTGTTGTATTTATGATCTTTTGACTTGCAGTATTTTATAGTATTTGTGTAGTCAAGTCTATCTATATTTGACTTTATGATTTCAGCTTTTATTTTACTTAGTAGTGTATGTTTGAATAAAAGGCAGAGTTTTTCCTTTCTAAAAAAGTATTTCCAGAAGAGGAATTTATATATTTCTCTTGTTGTAAATAAACTAGAAAAATTGGAGTAAAAAGCAGTAGAGTAATTGGTTATACTGTGGATTTCATGATATACTCTTGGAGGACAAATGGAAACAACTGCCATAATGTTATGTGATTGGGCACATGTAGCTGGAGATAGAATCTCTAGTGACAACATCATTTTTGGAGTCAGAATATGCTGTAGCTCATACTGAAGGAGGGACTGACAATATTGTGCTCTAGAAAACAGTTAGAAGAGCACAGAAATGACTCTTGTGATGATAGACACTTATGCATATGAAGAGTTTGAATAGTTTGTAAACATGAGTTGTAAAAACAGTTGTTCCAAAGTAATATATTATTTTAAAATAATAGGTTAACTTAAATATGTATATATTGAAATCAACAAAACATATATCCTATATATGTGGTTTTTTGCTTATCTTTTATAGATTCAGGTGGACTCTCCCTCTAGCTCCCCTCCCCACTGCCATTTTTTCACCCTTTTAAAAATATTAAGGTTAATTTTATATTCAAAGTCATATTTTTTAGGTTCATACTCTGTTTAAGTATATATGACTTACATTCACTTAAGTCTTTTTTTAGTTTCATAATTCTTTTTAAAGCAGTTATGTGTTATCTATCCAGAATTTATTGTGAAGCCTCTTTAATTTATCACAGAAGAATTTAACCCACTAGGTAGTGCCTTGCATTACCTAAACCATATTTTAACCCGCGAAAGTAATTGCCACTTTCACTCTAAATACCACCCTCAATTTCCCACTTTAATGATTAGAGTTTCATTAAGTATAATAATTTTCAAAAATGCAGTGCTTCACTTGCATTTGATTTTCTTGTCTTTGGCTGTCTGTTTAGTCTTTTTTCCCTACTTTTAAATTAAAATTAATGGATGGGTGAGCTTTCCTGTGACACAGCCACAACACTGCAAGTGTTCTGACTCCCTCCCTTTATCCCTTTACCAACTCTGGTCCCCCTGGCAGAGTCACTGTTAACTAGTGTGATCCTCATAGACCTGGTGCTGTCCATACTCCTTTGTAGAATTGTAATATGTGTGCGTTATATGTATGTGTAGTTACTTTACACACACGTCTATATATAATTGACTTTCTGTGGTGTGTATTGTGAATGTGTATATGTACACACACCTCTAATTACTTTTAGTACATATTGTTTTACATGTAGCTTTTCTCAATCTGCAGCAGACATCTTTCTCTGCCAGTACGTCATGTTATATGTGTGTTTCTGTATTTATGCATGTGTAAAGATAAGTACATATAGAAAAGTTACTGCTATATCACATTCTGTGATACAGCCCATTCCCTCTCTATAGATGACTGTTAACAGCTCTTACTGTACTAATGTTAAAATATTGCCTACTTATTTTATAGAGCCATTTAACCATCACTCTCAAACAGTTCTCAAAAAAATCTTGTTAGAATTGTAATTGTGTTAACTGTATAGATTCCTTAGCAGCAATTGATATATTTAACATTAAGCCAACCCATACAGATATATGGTATGTGTCTCTGTTTAGCAAACTCTCCTTTATTTTTTTAATTGATTTTTATACGTGTCTCATAATTCAACTGTTTCGTGGTGGTGTTTTTTTAAAAGACGTGTTTTTTGTATATTACATAAGGGAGTTTGAGTGCTCAGATCCACAAAAGAAACAATTGGCCACCCTACTCAATTCAATTTTCAGTTCTTTTAGCCCCACCTTCAGCTAAACTACTACTATTATTTTCAGTGAATCCTTGTAAGATATACTAAGTCATTTCTGAAGCCAGCTATGGCACACAAAAAAATATGCATTCTAAAATAGTGAGCGATCACTCCATGCCATCAAGTAGTTCCCCCAAAATCACCTAGGAAATAGGAATTCTTTCATTTTGGAGCAGCATGGAAGATGTAGAGTAGTGAAGTGGGGAGATAAACGAAATGGAAAGTGGGTTGTGGGAATGAGAACGCTGTTCGGGCAGTGGGTGTAGGAGCTTTCTGTTGTCTAGAGTCTTTCCCATGCCTGATGTCATAGCAGACCTGACTGTTGCCAGTATTTCAAGACAGCCACTAATCTTACAAAAAAAACAAACTGGGGTAATGAAGCTGATACATGGATTTTCCTGGGGAAAATGGGAATTAATATTTATTTAGAATCTCTGTGTGCTGGGCCCTCTCCTGGTTACTTATCCTGTAACATTTGTGCCAAGCTCTCTGCTGTTTGGTTTATCAGTTAGCTAATACTATTAACACATATTAATAATACATAGAAATTACCTGGGTATGTCATAGTGGTATTAATTTATTATTGGCCCGGTTCTCTCTAGTACTGTAGTTAACTCTAGATTTTTGCCATACCGGCTGACAACCACTGTCCCGTGAGTGACTCTGTGTTAGTTTTGGATGGTGAGCTGTGATCTGGGAGGAAAAGAGCCATGCAGAATGATGAGGTCTACCTGGCAGAAACGTCTTGCTACCTGGTTCATTGTGGTGAATTGGCAGGTGAATACACAGACAAGTATAGACAAGAATAGAAAGTCCAGAATTCGCCTTACATAATTAAAATACTGACAAAGGTGGCATTTCAAGTCAGTGGGGAAAATCTGACTTTAACAAATGTTATTGAGAGAACTGAGTAGCAGTCTGGATCCACATTTAACTCACTGTAGGTTGATTTTGAATCAAATCTAGTATTGAATGTGATATAACGCAACTCCGCAAGTACTAGAACCAAATTTGGAACAGTTGTTTTATAGCCTGCAAGTCAGGAAGCCGTAGAACAAAAGAGCAAAATTATCAACACTTGCTTTCACAACCCGCTGTAAGCAAAGTCAAAAGAGAAAAAAAGAAACTGAAGAAAAAAGTCTGCAACTTCTGTCCCAAAGAGCCAATCTCCTTAATTTATAAGAGAATGACCAACACGCATGTAGAAAAAAAGAGCAAAAATATGAATGAACAGTACATAAAAAAGAAAACATACATTGCTTTTCAATATTTGAAAAGATACTTAACCTCACTGATTACAAGAGAAATGCAAGTTACAACTTAAAAATTAAAACTCCAATAAGATACTATTGTTTACCTACCACACTGGCAAAAATTCTAAAATTTGGTAGCCCCCTACCTTGACAAGCAGGCACAGAAACAGGCTCTCAAACATTGTTAGTGGAATTGTAAATTGCTGCATTTCCTCTGAAGGGCAGTGTGGCAGCATTTGTCAGAATTCCTGCCCGTTGACATTTGAAGCAATTCCAGTGGTCATCATGTGATTGTCATGGCACCCGGAGAAATGGAAACCATTCTATAAGATTGTTCGCTGGAACCTTTGTTTATACTAGCAAATGATTGGAATCATCCTAAATGCCCATCAGTAGAGAATCAGTTAGCTAGAATAGGCTGTGTCCACACTGAAATACTAGGAAGCTGTCAAAAAGGAGAAAAGAAGGTAAGGGTGGGAGTAGAGGCATGTAGGGGAGATAAGTGTGCCCTTCGGTGTTCGATACGGTGAGGCCCCATGCTGTGTTCCACGGAAAAGCGAGATGCCAGTTTGTGTGGTGCCCCTGTATTTAGCCAAGGGGAGTGTTGAGAAAAGAATACAAGACATATCTGTAGCTTGAAAAAGTAGTGTTTACTTCTCCCGAAAGATTGAGAAGAAGTTAGGGATTGTACGTAGCTGGTCATCTGCGACTCATTGGACAGTGGAGACAGTGCTGGAGGGAGACTCTGTCACATCCATTGTTGGATGCTCTGGTGTTTAACAACTTCAGTGGTATAATTCTAATAACCAAAATAAACATCAAATATTTTAAAGCTCCTTTCCCCTTAGGTTCGATAACATCATCAGGCTTTTTGTGTCCATAGGCCAGAAGTTCGTGTGTAGTACTGACTAATGATTTTGTGGAGTTCTAGAAGTACTTGTGGTGTTCTACTTATTATTTTAACACACATTACCTTTGAACAGAATAAGAAATTTCCGTTATTATGTGTTTTTTAAGAAGCCCTAAATGCATAGATCCCATCTTAGGCCCTTTTGCTAATCAGTCACCCCGTGCTTTAAATTCTGTACATCAAAGCTGCTCAAGACTTTCAACATGTTATATTCCAAAATTTAATTTGAAATGCACTCTTAGAGTGCCTTTTCCACGAAAGCAATGCGTGCTGTTTCTATTCCGCTGAGTCCCGCGGGAATCCCGGTGAGGCCTGCGAGGCTTGGCTCTGGAGAATCTCACTTCTCTTCCAGCAGGCTCCCTTCTCAGTGTGAGGAGCGTCTTTCGCCTGTGAGGTTCTTCCAGGCGAGGTTCTTCCCTAGCAGAGAGCCTGCCGGCACGTTCTGTCGCGTGGAGCTGTGGCAGTAGAGCGGAGTTGGGAAAGGACAGGGCAGAGCTTAGCATTTTGCGGAGAGTTGCGGATTCGGTAGTTTTTCTTTCTGTTGACGCCGACTTTGCGCTGCGTGCCGGAGCCGTGCAGTTTGTGTTCCTACCTTTCCCCTCCATCACTTCCCACCCACCTTTGGAACTGGGAGCCACAACCTGGAGCCCAGGAATAGCTTTTACCAACTCTCTGAATTCCCAGGTGGAGATTTTGTGTGTATATGCACTTACCTTCTCTAAAGAAAAAGATAATGCATAGATTGCATTCAGTCCTTTGGTAGTTTGCTGTACTAACCTCATTTTTTAGTTAAGGAAAAGAGATCTCAGAGTTGAGGTACTTTCCTGAGATCACAGAGCCATTCTGCAGGTGCTGAAATTCTCATGTGGGGAATGGACCCGGCTGCCTGACTTGACACCCAGGGGTGTTTCCTCTGCACCATGGTCGTCTGCTGCCAGGAATAAGAGGAAGAAGGTGGGGATAGGACTGATCTAGTGTTGGTTAGGAAACTGGATTGAAGGTCACAGTTCTTAGTGAATCCCAGGGAAACTGCCCAGTCATTGCCTGTTTCACTTTCTCCTTCATTCAGAGATGTGCACCAGTATCTCTCTTCCTAGTTCATTTCAGATGGAAACACTGTGACATGAGTTCTCCCTAGCATTCTTCTTGTTAGAGTATACATGTAACCCTTTGCATTTTTCTGAGAAATTTGACTTCTCATAAATTTTCTTAAAAGAAAAATTTCTTAACTCGCCCATAGGGAAACACCAAGATGCATACAGATGGTGACAGGAGTAAGCTTCTTGGCTTGTGACAGGAGGTCCCAGGTGGCAGAAGAGGGAAAATCAGAGATAAAATGAGGTCTAGGGATATTTCCAGAGGAGCAGTGCGAGGCCAGGAGGAGTCACACTAGCTCAGGAATGGGCCTAGTTTACTACTTCTTCACCCAAGGTATCTGCCGTGCGGTGATTAGTAAAGAGGGTTCGAATCGGGGTGTGTGTGTGTGTGAATGCATGTGTGTGCTGGTATGGTGAGGTTCTATGCAGCACTGGTTTGAGGAAGGAGATTAGCAGCACGTGATAATTGCAGTAGCTGCACATCAGGCAAAACTCTGAAATTTGAGTGACTTAAAAATGTATTGCTCACTGAGGTAAAGGCCCATGGAGGCTGAGAACCTCTTCTTCTTGGTAACTTTACCACCTGAACATGTGGCCTGTAAGGTTCCAGTGGCAGGAAGAAGGGTGACAGCGGCACGAGAGTTCTTTTGTGTTCGTTTTTGTTTTAGTGGAGAGATAGATCATATATTTGGCAAGTGACCCATTGAAATTGCAGCCTTTCTTGGTTTTTAATATGTTACCAGAATTGTGAAACCATTACTACAAGCAATCTTAGATTTTTATTACCCAAAGAGACTCCATACACATTAACACTCACTCTCATTTCCCCAAACGCATCCCAGTTCCTTCTTGTCTGCATGTGTTTATGCTCATGGTATGTATATGTTTAAAACATACAATTACAAATACACATACACACATATGTATTATATAATAGAACATAAAAACACAGTGTGTATATATACATCCTGTATACAAGCATATGCACATATCTGTGTAAGAATATACATGTGGAATGGTCCTTAATGCCTTTTAAAATCTCAAGTTCCACACCACATCTTTCTTGATTTATTTTATATTTTCAAATAAAAGAAGCTTCCCACCTTTTTAAATTCTCCCCCCTCCCTCAGTCCCCATATACGTCTTACCTATTTCAGTAATAGTCCCCAGTTGTTAGATCCTACATGCTGTTTAGTTACTGAGAGATACTGGCTTATTTTTGTCCTAGATACAGCCTTCTTGAAAACAAAATAATCTGTTTTCAAAGTTATCTCTTTCTTCCTTCCCTGAATGTTAGGATTCATTGCTGATATTGTTCTCCATGTAAATATGCATCATACATTGAAATGTATTTATTTTGGCAATTTTAATTTCTTCATATGATTGGTGATTGTCTGTGATGATGTTTCATGCCTAACATTTTACGTAAGGAAATAATAGTGGCGGTACCAAAGAATCTACATTCCTGATAAACAGTACTAATTAAGTACAGTAGTAGCTTTTTGTTTTCTCTCCCCAGTGTCAATAAACAATGGTGAATTTAGGAGGTGTCTATAATGCTGTAGAAAACATGTTGGAGATCTGCAGAATTAAGGGGTAATTTGGAGCAGTTTACCCAGCTTGAAGGACTAAAAAAAAATTGTTTCTTTTCCTTTTAAGTGTCCTAAAAGTGGACATTTGTGTCAGTCACCTTCAGACATTTTCCTGTGTTATTTCTGAAATGATCCAGAGCTGTTACTCTAAGGATAATTATACATTTAAGAGACTCTACAGTCCTACCCTTTGCTTAGAGTGTGCTAATGTCTCTGATATGTAAATTTTAAAGGGAAAGCTGGCTGTGGTGTACTTGAAAACATACCAACATTCTGGCCTCGAAAACAGAAAACCTAGGTTAGGATTCTGCCTTAACCACGCACCAGCCGTACAGCCTGTGTAGCCAGCTTATCATTGTGATATTTACCTTCTTCTCTGTGAATTGTGTAGCAGTCTTGACCTCAAGAGGGTCATGCTTGCCTTCAAAGTCGCCAAGTCAGTGGAGGTACCTGGCATGCGTTAGGTACTTATCTTTTTTTTTTCCTCTTATAGTAATTGTTAGTTCACAATAGGGAATTTATATATAAAGCAGGTGTTACAATTCAGTAGTGACTCATGAAAGAAAGAAGCTTGTGTGCACACATTCACTGTCTCGCATGTATTTAGTCTAAGATCTCAGGGAAATTTAACACCCAGATTGACAGAGACTTTGCCTAAAGCAAGTCGAAAATAGCTGGGAAAATATCTGTTATTCTAGTCCTTTTTTTATTTTTGAAAAAGGTGTTATTATTATTTTAATTTTTAAAATATATATATTTAACATATAAAACTTTATATTTGAAAAATAAGAGCAAGTGGGCGTTGCAGTATAGCTGCGTTAATATTTGGATGTATTTCTTTCTAGTCTTCTTCCTAGGTATAGAGGGATTTGATTTGTTCAATTTAATTATACTGAGCAGATTTAGTGGTACATGTACATTTGAGACAAGCCCTGCCTGGAGATGGGAGGGAAGTTTTCCAAAGGAACTTTTCCAAAGGACAGGAACTTTTCCAAAGGACAATCTGGATGCAGGTACGAGACTGCTCCCAGAATATGAGATCCCCACTCACGAGGAACACGTTTGCATTTTAGCTTTGTCCGGAGACTGTAGGAAAGGACATCCCTGTACCCTGTCTTGGAAATACCGTTCCTAGTGCCATTTACATTAATTCTGCCTCACTTGGACGATGCTTCCCACACTCCTCTTGTCAGGAGTGGATAGCGACCATCTTTACTGAGTCTTTGAATTTCTAGCGTCATTGACTGCGTTTGTTTGTGAGAGATAACAATCATTTTCACTTCCTTGACCATTATTTCCCAAGGTATATTCCCTGAAAAATAAACATGGTATAATTGAATATTATACACAAAAGCAATTCGAATGAGAAGTGTTCAGGCAATGTAGACCTACATAAAGTTTCTTCTTAGAGCCTACCATTCTGAAGTGCACTGTGAGATGTGTTGGCTAACTACCATTTCCTGATCTTATCTGGTCATGGAAATCTTTCTTCTAAGAACATCTTGCGGGATTTTGTTCTTCAGCAATACTTTTGGGAAATGGTGATAAACATATTGCTCTATTTTCTTCTGGCATTTAATTTTGGTCTGTAGGAAATCTGAGGCCAGCGTGATTTTTTTGTTTCTTTCTAGATAACTCCTCAACACCTGCTTGAAATTGTATAGGGCTCTTTTTATTACTGTTCTAAAAATGACAAAGACAAAAGGAAAACAGCTCCGCGTGTGTATTCCGAAAGAGTCTAGACGTGCAGTCTCTGTGGCAAAGGAACTGACAGGGATGACAGAGCAAGCAGAACAGTTTGCCTCAAAAACCAGCACCCCCTTCCCAGTTGGCTGATTATTTCAGGCCTTGTATTTCTAATTCTGCCGGAAAACACTTGGAGAGGAGCCCACCCCTGATTTCAGTGGCACTGTGGCATGGAATATACGGGGGCCCTCCATTGTATTTTCCATGTCATCACTCTTAAGAGCCTGTATCATCACAGAAAGCTGCATGGGATTCACGTGTTGCCCAGATATTGGAGTTGAGCCTGAGAGCTGTTTCTAGCTACAACTCCATCTTCAAATTATTTTAGAGCCCACTTAGAAGCACCTTGCTTGACAGAACTTAAAAGCCAGTGTCTTTGTTCCCCAAATGCTCTAAATTCAGTGGAGGCAACAGCGCTTACATTTTTGTGCCACTCCTCACTGGTGATAGGTGTGTTCTCAGGGTCAGCTGACACCTTCACTGCCCTCGAGTGGTACCAGAATAATTTGAGATTAAAATAATAGTGCTTGGGATTTGGTATTTCTGGTTCTTCATAGAAATGAAGCTAAAAGACCAACGGAAAAATTCATATCAGGGTTATAAAAACTACCAGCCTCATAGGGCTGACGTATTATATAAGCTAATTATTATGTGAGTACAGCACTTAAAATAGTACCAAACACATAGAGACGTTCTTATCTAATGTCACTATGTGTAATATAAGGTTATTGGTTTGACCTTAATTAGATTTACTTTTCTGTCTTACTTGGTAGGTCAAACTGTGCTGAAAATATCCGCAAACACATTCTGCATACTGGCAAACACGAAGGAGTCAAGATGTACAACTGTCCCAAGTGTGACTACGGGACCAACGTCCCTGTGGAGTTCCGGAACCATTTGAAGGAACAGCATCCTGACATTGAAAACCCAGACCTCGCTTACCTGCATGCTGGTAAGGGACAGAAACTGTGACAGTACTTGTTTTTAACAGGATTTCATGTGATCACAGCAGTTATAATGCTATTTGTACATTACCATGATTTATTATAATGAGTAGAGTATGTGATAGTATCTGCTTCAAGACCTATAAAAAAGTACATTCCAGTTTTATCCCACTCCACTATGAAAACAGGACTTTTCAACCATATTTTATCAAAAAAGCAAATCTGACAAAGTAATTATTCTATGACTGTAAAGTTAATATTAGTAAATATTTAAAGCATCGTTGACCTGAAATGAGAGTAGTTGTTAAATCTTCATATTTTGACTAATTGCTAAAATTTTTTTTCTCAAAAAATGCTTGCGATTTGAAATGTTATGCCCTGTTTCTTGACACCATCATCTTCCAGTGAATGCCTAGAAAGAATGCGACCTGCGACCATGGAGGCAAGCGTCGTGGGTGGTTAACGGTGCTGTGCGTTTCCCAGAAATTGGGAGGGGGCTGGCCCTGGGTTTGGGGAAAAGCTGGTGATGGGAGCGGCTGCTAAGAGGATTCTTGCCTCTTGGGTGGCAAGTCAGGCACTCTGGAAGGCGTCAGCGATGTGGGATGTGGCAGCAACTGCAGAGTAAAGCACATCCGTTCCTCCAGCCCGACATGTTGTTTAATTGGCAAGTATTCCTTGGTGCCAGCTCTCACTGTACAGAGCAGCAGAATGATGGATTATGGGTGAGAGGACCTATTTGAAGAGGTACTTACCCTGAAGTAAATTTAGAGAAGCCTTCCAAGATTTAACCCAAGCAGCAAAGTTTGAATAAGGCCCATTGATCAAGGATGTGCTTTAGGCAGATGTTTTGGGACCTGTTAGAGCTGCTTTTAAACCCTACTTCTCATTATTGGCCATATGACCTCAGGCAGGCTGACCTCACTAGGCCCGAGGTTTCCCATATGTAAATCTGCTTGATAGTACCTACTAATAGGGTCATTGTGAGAATTTTAAAAGATAACGGCTATGAAGCTAGAAGCGTCTAGGAGTTTGTATGAACTATCCCTAGTGCCTGCTGTGCTGCTGTAGGCATGAACATTTTATGCCTCTCTGTGCCATATGAAGGGGTAGTTAGCAGTGGTACGAATGTGGAGATTGTGATATAAATCACACCAGAAATGTGAGGTTCCAGCTTCAAAATCTTAAGCAATGTTTGCTCACAAAATATCTATGTTAAAAGGAGTGTGAGTAATTTAAGGTAGACTAGTTTTCTTAATACATTTGACACTACGGAGATAGAGGCTTATTACTTTCTTTCATATTTCTCAATTGATGTTCACATGACTGACTTATTTAAGTAATGTCGAGTGTGTGAGTTAGTAATTTTTCTACTATCCAGGGCTGTATTTGGCAAACAAACAAAACCAGAGGTCTGTGCTCATTCACTTTTGGTGAGGTTGTCACTGAAAAGGTTTTGAAACTAGACAGTTTATTAGCGTTAGTTCATAAAAACAGATAAAGTCGAGTTGAAATATCTCTGGCCATCGAGTTGAAATATCTCTGGCCATAAGTGCCTATGGGTTCTTCATAAATATGGACCCATAACCTTACAGATACCAGAAACACCACCTGTGAAGGAGCTGCTCCTAGCAATGGCCAGGCCACAGGGACAAAATCCATGGTGGGCATCAGCAAAGTGTCCTCCTCGAGGTGGCCTTGCTCTGCTTCCTTTCCAGGTAGAAGATTGACATATCTGTCTCTCTCTTCTATTATACCAGTTACACATGAAAAACAGATTGTTCCCTAAAGTACAGTGAGTAAATAAGAGAAAAATAAAAACATTACTTATCTTAAAAAAAAAAAAAAAGACTGTAAATACTGTGATTTGGTTGAGATAATGTAAAGTTTAGTTGAGATAATATTTGGGAATTCATGTATTAAAGTGAGGTATTTTATTTTTTATTTGAAAACAGTTCTGCCAAAAGAGGTTTGTGTGCAAATGTGCTATACCCTTGGTATCTCTACATTGGTGTGTAACTGCAGTTATGTGATGTAATTCACACAAATAACGCAAAACTGGAGTTCAGTGGAGACCCTGATTCAAGTCTCTATGTAAACACAAGTGTCTCTGAGCTTCAGATTCCTGATTGAAGAGTCTAGGAGTTTGAATGAACTATCCCTAGTCCCTGCTGTGCAGCTGTAGGCGTGACCTTCCAGGAGCATGGGCTCCAACTTAAGCTTGATCATTCTCTTGATGTCTGGTCCCGAAAACTGCATTTTAACCCTGTGGGTCTCAGTCTTCCTCCAAAGATGGAGATAGTGATGCCGACCACACAGAATGTGTGTGCCATCTAAATGGGATCATATGTAAACTGTTTGACGTGATCATCTTTAGCATAAATGGTTGCTCAGTTTGTTTTTCCCTCTCTAGCAGAAGTTGATGATTCATTGTGTTTTTTTCTCAATCCTTTTTGGCAACCAGTAAAATGATTTTTGTATCATTTTCTATTTCGTATTCCAGAGCATGAAAGACTATATGTGAGTTCTAATTTTAGTTGTAGCCAGATAAGAAGCACAAGACAAAAGTGGTTTTTTTATTTTTTATTTTTTTACTTTTTATTTATTTGTTTATTTTTTATTATACTTTAAGTTCTAGGGTACATGTGCACAACATGCAGGTTTGTTACATATGTATACATGTGCCATGATGGTGTGCTGTACCCATTAACTCGTCGTTTACATTAGGTATATCTCCTAATGCTATCCCTCCCCTTCCCCCCACCCCACATTAGGACCCGGTGTGTGATGTTCCCCTTCCTGTGTCCAGGTGTTCTCCTTGTTCAATTCCCACCTATAAGTGAGAACATGCGGTGTTTGGTTTTCTGTTCTTGCGATAGTTTGCTGAGAATGGTGGTTTCCAGCTGCATCCATGTCCCTACAAAGGACATGAACTCATCCTTTTTTATGGTTGCATAGTATTCCATGGTGTATATGTGCCACATTTTCTTAATCCAGTCTGTCATTGATGGACATTTGGGTTGGTTCCAAGGCTTTGCTATTGTGAATAGTGCTGCAGTAAACATACATGTGCATGTGTCTTTATATCAGCATGATTTGTAATCCTTTGGGTATATACCCAGTAATGGGATGGCTGGGTCAAATGGTATTTCTAGGTCTACACCCTTGAGGACTCACCACACTGTCTTCCACAATGGCTGAACTAGTTTACAGTCCCACCAACAGTGTAAAAGGGTTCTTGTTTCTCCACATCCTCTCCAGCACCTGTTGTTTCCTGACTTTTTAATGATTGCCATTCTAACTGGTGTGAGATGGTATCTCATTGTGGTTTTGCATTTCTCTGATGGCTAGTGATGGTGAGCATTTTTTCATGTGTCTGTTGGCTACATAAATGTCTTCTTTTGAGAAGTGTCTGTTCATATCCTTTGCCCACTTTTTAATGGGGTTGTTTGTTTTTTTCTTGTAAATTTGAGTTCTTTATAGGTTGTGGATATTAGCCCTTTGTCAGATGAGTAGATTGCAAAAATTTTCTCCCATTCTGTAAGTTGCCTGTTCACTCTAATGGTAGTTTCTTTTGCTGTGCAGAAACTCTTTAGTTTAATTAGATCCCATTTGTCAATTTTGGCTTTTGTTGTTTTAGACATGAAGTCCTTGCCCATGCCTGTGTCCTGAATGGTATTGCCTAGGTTTTCTTCTAGGGTTTTTGTGGTTTTAGGTCTAACATTTAAGTCTCTAATCCATCTTGAATTAATTAAAATAATTCAGATTATGTTCTGTAAAAACAGTAAATTTAAGAAGTCGATTTGTGTTATTAGTTCAATAGTTTAAGAAAAAGATGACTAGAAAATCTCAAACTACCTGGAAATGGAATATTACGTTTACAAATAATAATCCATGGTTAAAAAAAATAAACAGCCTAAAGTTTCTTTATTTTCTTTAACCATGGATTATTATTTGTAAACGTAATATTCCATTTCCAGGTAGTTTGAGATTTTCTAGTTATCTTTTTTTTTAAAACTATTAAACTAATAACACAAATCGACTTCTTAAATTTACTGTTTTTACAGAACATAATCTGAATTATTTTAATTCTTTAAAAATTTGTGTAGACTTTTTTATGCCCAGCAAATGGTAAGTTTCGGTAAATTTTTGAGACACATGAGGAAAGAATACTTGGCACTAGTGGTGTTTGTTCCCTGTATGTCAGTTACAATGTTTAGTTTGTTCACTGTGTTGTTCAGATTGTCATATTCTTAGTGCTTTTTAAAATGCTGGTTCTGTTAGCTGTTAAGAGGAATATGTTAAAGTTTCCTACTATAATTGTGGATTTATCTTTTAAAATTCTGTTATTTTTGGCTTTACATATTTTGAAGATATATCACTAAGTACTCAGGACTTAGGATTGTTTTAGATACAGACGTGCACACATAATTATGAAATACTTCTTAGTAGCAATATCTCTTGCTATAATTCTGAGTTTCATATTGGTATACCTACATCAGATTCCTTATAAGCAGCTTATAGTTGTATTTTGTTTATCTGCTGGGGCAATTTTTATCTTTTACATTAAATATTTAGTCTTTTACTTTAGTATTTGTACTTAATGTAATTATTGGTATATTCATCATAGTCAAAACTCCGGAATACCCTAATGTCCCTCAAGCAGAATGTACAAAGGTTGTATATTCACATAATAGAATACGTCAGTGAGAATGAATGAACTACACGTACAAGCAACAATGTGAAATAAGTCTCACAGTCATATCATTGGATGAACCAAGCCAGTCACCAAGGAGTACGTTTTATATGATTGCGTTTATATTAAATATAAAAACAGATAAAACTACTCTATGATGTTAGAAGTCAGAGTTTATTTTCCCTTGTGGGCACCAGTCGCTGAATAAAGTACAGTGGTGCTAGTAAGATTCTGATTCTTAATTCCAGTATTGAGACATGGTTGTGTTCAATTTGAGAAATTCATCAAAGTCTCTTCTATGAGTTGTATTCTGTATATACCTAAAAAAAAAAAAACACCTTTCTCCACATCCAAGTTTCTGAAGAGGTTCATTTAGGCCCAATCTAGATCTAATATAATGAGATTTTACAGTCACATAAATCTTCACAAAATTGACATCAAACTAAAAATAGGTTTCTGTCATTGTATGATTTTTCTTCTATTTTGTAAAATCTATTTCATCTCAAAAATTATCTTGATTTGATCTCTTCAGTTTTAACAATTACATTTCTACCATGTCACCCATCCATAAATAAGCGTGGTACTCATCCACTACATTTGGACAAATAATTTAAATGCATGTGTGTGTTTACAACACCAGTGGCCTTCAGTCTGACCCCATGCATAGTTCACTTCAGCAGGGATAGCTCAGAATGCTTTAAACATAACCCCAGAGAAAGGGGAGTGAAGACAGGGAAGCCAGAGCGGGAGGGCTGAGGAGCGGTTGCTCAGCCTTCTCTGATGGTGCCTACGAAGAAAGGGATTTTTTTTCTCGTCTGTTCCAAGCAGCAGACTTACAGTTATGCCTTTATGGCTCAAGGAGCCTGTTTGCTATTGAAATAGCACTTATTGCTCATGAACGAATGCCCACTGGAAGACCCACTGGTAGTGTGGTCACTTTCTGAGCCTATGTGCAGTGCATCAAAGCTATGCGGTTGATTTACTTATTTCTTATTTCTCTCTGAGACCTTAAATGTGGTAAGTGTTGGTGTCTTTTCCAAAGGTAATGATTACAAAGTGTTCTCTTTTCAGGGAGAATTGAGCATTATGTAATGATACGGTATTTTTCTTAATTTCCTTTATTTTTCTACCCTCATACTTTTGTAGCACATTTCAATTGATTTTATCTTCATCAGTTTTTACATATGCTAAGACTTGGTCATATAAGGATGTACATTAGGTTATTACCTGTACAGAGTGATAACACTTGAAATTATCATATCTCTTCAAAAATTGGGGATTTTGTATTCTTCTCTAAGATGATCAACTTCGTATTCTCTATAACATGTATTATTTAACTGCATTCCCTACATTTGCCTCTTCCCAGTTATAAGAATAAGAATTTGAAAGTTTGACTCTCATCAAAACCCCAAGTCCCTTTTTCTTCCTCACGGTAACTGTTCATTTAAATTAAATCTATTTGATTCGTTAATGCTTTCCAAGTACATCGCTTTATCCTTAGGCAGCTGAAATTTCATTCTACCTCTGAGCCCATTTACTTAATCTATTGCAGTTAATGTAAAACAGCTATAGTCTTTCGTCTTAACCATTACCCCTTATTTAGCAATATATTCAAATTTCCTACATAAAAAAATTCCTTCATCATTAATTAGAACCATTAGTGTTCAATACATAGAACCTTGTAGAATAGAATGCAGTCTTCTCCCAAATTCCTCTTGGCCCTCTATTTTTAACCCAGTTGCTTTCATCCCCTTTTGTTAGTTGGATGCTCTGACACATGTCATGACATTTTGTACAATAATTCATTTTCTGAAAAGGTCCAAAAATCTCAGAAAATCCTGACAGTTTCTCATTGGTTCTTCCTTACATAAACCAATTATTACTTCAACCTAAAAAGGAACGAAATTTTTCCTGACATGATTGCCTTTGGTAAATCCGTGCTGACTCACTCCTATTAAATTGTACTTCTCCAAATGTATCATTAAGCTCATCCATAAGTATCATCTCAAATTTATTTCCTAATATAGATGTTAGATTTACAGGTCTATAATTTTCAGCCTCTGTTCTCTTTCTTTTTAACCTTCAGACTGGATTCCTTGTTTTCCAGTCTCCTGATACTTCACCATTAACAAAAGACTTCCTAAAATAATTAACACTTCAGCAATTTGATTCTTTAACCTCAGACATCATCCATGGGTTGGTTAATTTACTGTTTTTCTTAACTGCTGCTAAATGTCTGTGTTCCTTTCATACTCCCGTCCAAATACTCCTGTGCTGTCTGCCATAGCAGTACCCTTGATGTCCATTATGGCTCAACACATTTGGTATTTTGATAGCTGATAATTTTTCTTCATTCCCTTTCTCACTCTCATGCCTGTTGGAATTCCTAAGTTTAGAAGGAACTCTCTTACATACTTCATAATCTATAAGTGAATAATATCAGAACAATATTTTTCATCATCCTAGTGTTTTCAGTAATGTAATTGGTATCCAGGAAAATCGCATTTGTGGATATTTATCAGTAAACATACTGTTTACTGAGAAGCAGATCTTTGACCTGATCTCCACCTCTTTTTTCTTGAATAATATACTGAAAGAGGGTTTTTTTCAAAGCTTTCTAATGATACATTTTAAAATAGTTTTACAACCGGGTGCGATGGCTCACGCCTGTAATCCCAGCACATTGGTTGGCCGAGGTCGGCGATCTCACCTGATGTCAGGACTTCGAGATCAGCCTGGTCAATGTGGTGAAACCCTGTCTCTACTAAAAGTACAAAAATTAGCTGGGTGTCATGGTGGGCGCCTGTAATCCCAGCTACTTGGGAGGCTGAGACAGGAGAATTGCTTGAACTGGGAGGCGGAGGTTGCAGTGAGCTGGGATTGCACCATTGCACTCCAGCCTGGGCGACAACAGTGAAACTCTGTCTCAAGATTAAATAAATAAAAATAAAATAGTTTTACATTTCATCTTTTTAGGAATAACTAGATGCCAGTGTTCTTCAGTACGCGTATCTTCCTTTATCTGCCTGACACCATGGAGCAGTGTCAGAGAAGCTCTTGCTCCTTCCCGCCATCCTCCTGCAAGAGGATGATCCTAGTTGTTCTAGAGTGATCCAAATGGTAGTTATGTATGGTTTCCTTATGTTTTCATTAGCTAG
The DNA here is from genome assembly GCF_037993035.2 of Macaca fascicularis. NCBI lineage: Eukaryota > Metazoa > Chordata > Mammalia > Primates > Cercopithecidae > Macaca > Macaca fascicularis. The sequence continues at coordinate 5,820,125 of NC_088392.1, read as the reverse complement.
TAAGTAGTAATGAAGACCTGTTTTTCATGCTATCACATTTTGCCTTTTCAATTAGAAAGAATCGTAAATAGTATCTGTGCCAAACTTTTCTCTAGACCATTGAATCCTCAAAACAAATCTTGTTGATACATATTATTCTCAATGTAATGGTTTTGAAAAATCCATCCTCAAAAGGTTATGTTGCTTGAGGATGCATAACTACAGTGTGGCTCTATAAAATTCGCACCTGTCTTCAGAGTCTTACAGTTACAGAACCCTGCTGTACAGGAGTTTTTAAAATCATTGGTCAGCAGGTTAATGAAATTTTTTCAGTGGAAACCTTAAAAATTTAGAGTTTTCAGATTTCAAATAATCTAAACACATATATTAGGAAGTAGAATAATATAATGTAATAATGTAAAAACACCGTGGTAAATGTTTTCACAGTTGTACCTCTCCTGCCTAGTGCAGAGCCTGTCGCACAGACGGATGGGTGGAGTCACATGAACTAGGTTTCAGGGTACACTTTGTCACCATTGAGATGTGTAACTTTGAACAAGTCACTGAAGCATTTTGTGTCTGTTTTCTCAACTGCAAAAAGAGTAACATTGTTTAGCTTTTCTTTTGAACATGCGGTTCAAATTAGATAATCCATATGAAAGAGCTTGAAAATTGTAAAGTTATTCTTTTAAGAAAGTTACTGGATTTTGTTACTGCTATTTTGATAGCAACAAAGTAGAAGGAAAAGACGAATGATTTTTTTGCATATATTTCAAGTTGCTATTAAGGGTAATGAATTTCATAACAATAAACATATATATGTGTACACGTTAGTATTCATACATATATATTAGTGTAACAGTCTGAGCACATACTAAAATTAGGGCTACAGAAGGCCTACTTAAAACTTTTCAGAATAGAAACTTACCATTTAAAAAATGTATTTAAATTATTTCTTTTCTTTGTATGTTACCTATGTTGAAGAAAAAAGCCAATCTCTGTTAGATATTTAAAGATGTTTATCCTGTGCCAGATATGAGTGACGATGGCCTATGACACAGCCACAGGAGGCTCTAAGAACATGTGCCCAAGGTGTTTGAGTTATAGCTTGGTTTATATATTTTAGGGAAACAGAAGTTATAGCCAAAGACATCAGTCCATACATGTAAGGTATACATTTGTTCGGCCCAAAAAGGTAGGACATCTCGAGCAGGGAGCTGGAGAGCTCACATGTCATAGATGGATTCAAAGATTTTCTGATTGGCAGTTGGTTAAGTTAAACTTTGCCTGAAGACTTGAAGCCAGCAGGAAGAAACGCTTGAGTTAAGATAAGGGGAGTTGTAGAAGCCAAGGTTCTTACTCTGTAGATGAAGCTTCCAGGTAACTGGCTACAGAGAGAATGGATGGTAAAGGTCTCTTTTAGGACCTGAAAAGGTGTCAGACTGTTAGTGAAATTTCTGCTGGATCTGGAGAAGATATGGAAAGGGGATTCTCTACAGAATGCAGATTTTCCCAATAAGAGATGGCATTCCAGGGCCATTTCAAAATACGTCAAAAAATATATTTTGGAGGTAAAATACTTTGATTTCTTGTAAGACCTGCTATCTGTCACATAATGCTCTACCAGAGTCAGGTTGGTGTTGAATATCTTCTTGCTACAAAGAGTCCGTTTTGTCCATCTTATGATCTGTATTTTAATGTTAATGCTGGCCAGTTGTGCCTGAACTCCAAAGGGAGGACCTTGTAGGGAGGCATGTCCCTCCGGCCTTCCCTTCAGGACCTGAACTAGTTTTTCAGGTTTCTTTGGGATCCCTTTGGCCGAGAAGCGGTCCATTCAGTCAGTTGGCCGGGGCGTGGGGGCTTAGAATTTTATTTTTGGCTTTTATCTACTACACTTTATAGTTTTAAAACTTTTTTTTAAAAGAATATCATCCTGAAAAAGTATCCTTTCTACTGTCTATTTTAGCGTTCTGTAAAGTCCTGAATGGCATTCATGAATTTATAATGAAGTTAGAGTGCACAATTAAAACCCAGCTTTTGATGGTAACACCTAGCAAGATTGGCCGAACTGGCTCTCAGGCCCGCAGCTCACTCACGCTCATCCTCTCACTACAGGACCTTAAAGAAAAGTTTTAAAGTGATGTTTAACTTTTTTCCAGAAAAAAAAACCGTATTCTCCCCTTCCTTGGGTGTGCTGGCCGAGTGTGATGGCCTGTATGATTCGAGCTACACCAGCGCCTCCTTCCCGGCTCCCTTCTCTGCTGCGCCAAGGACACAGCCACATGGCATTCTCTTACCTCATGGCCGGCAGCGTTGCGATCTTATCAGAGCTCACATTTGCAGCATTCATGAACTGGATTCTGAAAGTTAAAATAGTTAACAACAACAAAAAAAAAAGTAAGCAAAATTGAAAATTGTGATCTTATCCCCTCTGACAGCTTCATTTATCAACATTTTAAGGGAAACAATTGATTGTGGAAAGTTATGGTGGGGGCAGTATGATTTTATCAGGTAATTGATGTGGTTTTTACTTTTATATAGACTTTTTATCAACTATTTAATTCAATATAATTTATATATTTTAAAAATTTGCACACCCTCACACACATATTTTGACCCCCACCTAAATGGCAGTTTTAGATTAGGAAGCAAAGATCCTGTTGCCCAGTCATGTTGCTACTACTGCAGAACAGGTTACTGTTCCAACTGAAGCAGTTCGCTGAAGAATAGCATGACAAGTCTTTCAAATTATCAGGGAAATTTAGATACATTGTTTCATTAGCTTTGAAATGTAGTTCAGAATATGAAGTAATGCACATTATTACTCTTTGCAATTTCATTTATTTCTATTTGCAGTGAGGAAAATGACCATTTAGCAAATTTTTATCTTAAATGATTTTAAACTTACAGAAACGTTTGCAGAAATAGTACAGAGAGTTCCATATCTCCTTCACCCAACTTGCCCAAATGTTAACATCAACCATAACCATACTACTTACGAAAGCCTGAAAATTTAGCATTAATACATTGCCATTTTCTATGTTACATTCTTGTATTCAGAGTTTATCATTTTTCCACTCACATCCTCCTTCATTCCCAGAATTCAGCCCAGGAACCAACATTCCTTTTAGTTGCCACGTCTTCTTAGTCTTCTCCAGTCCAGGACAGATTTTCAGTACCTTGGCACTTGTAAGGAACATGGGTTTGTTATTTTGTAGAATGTCTCTTAATTTGGAATAGTGTAATGTTTACTCATGGTGTGATCAAAGTCATTTAAGAAAACACCAGAAGAAATGTGTGCTGTGCCTGGAGCACCTTGTGACTGAGGACGTCCGCCCGGCCCATGGAGTGAGGCGGGATCTTCAGAATCCTCCACTGGCAGCTTCCTGGTTTTACCTTTTTAATCAGTACACATCTTAGAGAAAGCCTCTCAGACCACGAAAATAGCCTATTTCTCTCCAGTCATTTGCCCGATAATTTTGACATTCATTAATTTATCCTGCCTGAATAAGGTCTGTGATGCTTAAATTGTGTTTTTTTCCTTTTCCTTCATTTTTTCTACATTTAATAATTGGAACTATTCTGTAAGGAATGGTAGTCGATTCTTTCTTTCCCAGATTTTTGTTCCATTTCTTTTTATAAGTGTGGGGGTATTTTATCCTGAGCTTTATAATTCAATACCGTTGCGGCTTATTTTCTTACTGAAACCACTCCTGCATTAACCACTGCCCCCTCTTTCCAGTCAGCTCCTATGCCCTGTGTGCACCCCCATCCTTTTGGAGACATCTCTTTACTTTTCAGGCACCACAGTGTTCTATGGGTTCATCTTGTGTTTTCCTCGCCATGGTCCAGAAATGACTCAGTACTTTAAGGAGACCTGGTTCCTTTGGTTGGAGAATGGTATTTATAAGCCAAGATGTATACACTGTGTGGACTCATTCTTCTGTGTACCACTGCTTCTAGGCCTTCTCAGCAGATAAACAAGGAAGTGTAGGTATGTGTACTAAATCCTGCCTTCCTGTGAATATAGGTGTTTTTCTCTATCTCTCTATCTAGAACATAAATTATTCAAGACCTAAATATAAGAAATAGAACTGTAAAAACCCTTCAAAAGATAGATACAGGTAAAGCTTTATGACCTTGAATTAGACCATTGTTTCTTGGATATTACTCCAAAAGAACAAATAACAAAAGGAAAACATAAGTTGAATTTCATCAAAATTAAAGATTTTGTGCTTCAAAGGGCACCATCAAAAAGATGAAAGAAAAACTTATAAAATGAGAAAAAATATTTTGCAAATCTATCTGGTAATGGTCTTGTATCCAGAATATATATAAAGCACTCTGTCACTCAACAAGAGCAAGGCAAATAACCTATTTTAAAAATGGACAAAGGGTCAAAATAACTATTTCCCCAAAGACCATATGCAAGTGGCCGGCAAGCCATGGGAAATGCGCTCAGCACCATTACTGGTGAGGAAAATGCAAATAAAAACCGCAGTCAAATTCCACAGCTAGGTTTTTTATTCTTTTTGGCAGTTATTAATAGAGAGGCTTTAAACATTCACATATAAGAATCTGTGACTATAAGATCTCATTTTCTTGGGTATATACCTAGAAATGAGATCCCTGGATTATATGGTATACTTAACTGTCTAAAAAAAAAATCTGTTGAACTATTTTTCAAACTGTCTGTGCATAGCATATTCCCGCCAGCAATGTGTGAGTTCCCGTCACCCCACGTCCTCACCAGGAGCTCATGGTGTGGTTTTAATTTGTATTTAACAGATCACTAATGATGTTGAGCATCAATTCATGATTATTTGGCATCTGTATATTTTCTTTGATGAAGTGTCTTTTGAAATACAATATTTTTTCCCCTTTCTACATTAGGTTGAGTTTTGAGATCATTTTTATTTTATATTTTTGACCTGAGACCTTTGAAATATGATTTGCAAATATTTTCTCCTAGTCTGAGACATGTCTCTTTTTTCCCCTCTTAACAGTGTCTGTCATAGAGAAAAGTCATAATATTCATAAGGTCCAGTTTATTAATTTTTTCCTTTATGCTTCGAGCTTTTGATACAATATCTAAAAGCTATTTGCCTAACTTGACTTACAAAGAATAATTTATATATTTTCTTCTAGAAGCTTTATGTTTTTATTACACTTTACATTTAGGTCTATGATCCATTTTGAGTCGTATTTTGTATAACATATAAGGTGCAAGTCAAAGTTCTTCATCTTGCATGCAGATGTCTCATTTTGTTCAGCAATATTTATTGAAAATACTATCCTTCTTTAAATTGCCTTTGTTCTTTTGTTGAAAATAAGTTAGCAACATTTCTCTGGGTCAGTTTGTTTACTCTGTTACCCTAGCAATTTCTGAAATTAAGCATACATGGGTTTTACATTTTATCCTTAAAATGCCACAGTTGGATATGTGCATTTCCCTTCAACTTCATGTGTCCATCTCCTCCCTCATCTGAGACGTAGTTTAAACTCATCACAAATGTGTTTGGCGTGTCGCTGGCTCTTCTTTGTCCTGAATGACTTTCGACTCAGCCTGATACTTGTTATAACTAATCATTCAAAAAGAAAAAAACTTAGGTGCAAATAAAATGAGATCTGCATATTTACATTCAGAATGTAATGCCTAGTAAAATTTTTCTTCTTCAATTCTTTATGTTATCAAATAAGAAAATGTGTTCACTTTTTGTGTATGATATGATTCTGGTGAGTTTCTCTGGTGGTAAATAATACTCACCAATTTAGTATTTTGCATTCACTATATTTTTCTCATTAGCTAATAAATAAGCTTTAATTAAAAAAAAAAAAAAAGAAACATGACTTCCACCTCATACCTACTCAGATGCCTCCTGTCAGAAAAATAGAAAATCGCGAGTGTTGACAAGGATGTAGAGAAGTTAGTAAGTACCGTTGTGCGCTGTTGAAGTGACTGTACAATGGTACAGTTGCCATTTAAGCGGAATGGCAGCCCCTCCAGGAACAAAACATAGAATTACCATATTATCCAGCAGCTCCACATCCAGAATCATTGAAGGCAAGGTCTCGAACAGGTATTTGTACACCCATGTTCATAGCAGCACCATTAATAGTGAAAAAGTGGAAGAAACCCAAACGTCCATCAACAGAAGAATGGATCAACAAATTTTGTTATATATTATACAGTAGAGCATTACTCAGCCTTAAAAAGGAAGGAAAATCTGGCACATGCTATTACATGGATGAACCTGGAGAATAATATGTTAAGTTAAACAAGCCAGTCACACAAGATGGCTTACGCTGATAAGTATAATTCCATTATAATTCCACTTACAGATGATGTGCCTAGTCAAGGTCACAGAGATAGAAGGTAGAATGGTGGGTGCCGGGAGCTGCCGGGAGGGAAAACGGGGAGTTGTGTGACCAGGCAGAGTTACGGTATTGTAAGATGAAAGAGACGAGTTGTGCAGCAGTGTGATGCTACTTAATTAATACTGCTGAAATGTCCACATAAAACTGGTTAGGATGGTAAATTTTATGTATGTTTTACCACAATTTTTAAAAATTACACAAAAATAATTATGTACCCCTATTTTTTCTGTCTTTCACACATACCCATTTTAGAAGATATTAAATAGATATCTTGGTTGGTGAAGTGCCATTCAGGGCAGAGATTTGATTGGGATGGGCAAAGTGGAAGTGGGCAAGAGTAAATACAAAAATTATACTAAATGGCTTGACCCTCTGAAATTTAATAGACTAAACATATGTTATATGATATGTGCTAGTCAGTGTTTGAAATATATCAATTTAATGAGGAAAAATATGAAGTAAAATATTTGAACTTACAGACATGTTTACACTTCCTTGTTTTCTTTTTTTAATTTTTCCTAAGATTAAAAACACTTTGACGCATTCTTTTAATAGGTAAAAATTTATCCTTGTAAAGTAATCGCTTAAATCCCCTAATAGCTTTTACTGCAGCAGAATATAGTGTAGACCCCAACTAGATAAAATAGCATTTTTGATGGCTGGTCTAGATCCTTCTAAAAAGCTGTGAAGACTTGTTCACTCTTGTCATTGCTCTTAGTGTCATTTGTTGAGTAGCATGTCAGTGTGATTGACAGGAAGTCATTCTTTCGTCTTGTGAAAAATTATAATTTTAGTGCATGCCTAAAATAAAAGCCTAGCATAAATGGTTTCCTGTTTGTGAAGGAAAAGGCAAGATTCTTTCACAAGTAGTATAGATGAGTTTATTCACCATTGTATGGAATATAATTTTTTTTTTTCTCTCATTGGGAGAGTACTTTTATTGGGGCACTACCTTTTAGGATTTTTCTCCACATTCCTTGTCTGGTTTCATTAAGTTAATATGAATTATAATACCAGTTTCCTTCCCGATGTTGGCCAGGAATAAATTTGAACTTTGCTGTCTTAAATAGAAACAACATCTCAAGCTAAATAAATCCTTTTGCATTTTGGAGTAAGGTTTTTGTCAATTAATAGCTTTTAGCTGGGCATGGTGGCTCATGCCTATAATCCTAGCACTTAGGTAGGCCAAGGCGGGTGGATCACCTGAGGTCAGGAGTTCGAGATCATGGCCAACATGGTGAAACCCCGTCTCTACTAAAAATACAAAAATTAGCCAGACGTGGTAGCGCGCGCGCGCGCCTGTAATCCCAGCTACTCAGGAGGCTGAGGCAGAAGAATCACTTGAACCCGGGAGGTGGAGGTTTCAGTGAGCTGAGATCATGCCACTGCACTCCAGCCTGGGTGACAGAGCGAGACTCTGTCTCAAAAACAAACAAACAAAAATTAATCACTTTTTGTGATAAATGTCTTGGAATGATTAAATAAGCTAATATTTGCAAAGTACTTAAAATAGTACCTGCTACATATTAAGTACTCTGTAAGTATTTAGTTAATAAAATATATAACTGAAATTACCCTATGTCATTTATATTCATTTTAATTATGCCAGTAGGTGCTGCTCTTGAGTGACAAGAGTCAGTATCCCAAGTTACATTTTGTATTAACATATGTGACCTAGATTGTTGGCACAACTTGCATATTCACGTTTATATACCCAGTTCTCTTGATTAGAAACAAGACTATTTGTAATAAATAGACTTTGTTTTAAAGAATCCATTTGTACAAAATGACAGAGACATGAAAATGCTCAGACAGTTCTCTTGAAATTTTAATATACTATTTGATAGTATTAGAAGTTGTCTTCATCTAAAGCTTTATTATTTTAAAACACACCAAACTCATAACTCTTCTCATTTATCAGGTAGCTCAGTCCCACAGTTTGACATTCTTTATGTTAGTAACTAAGTATTTATTGTATGTATTGACATTTTCATAGAGCATCCGGTCAACACTGAAATGTGGAAGTACTTCTTGGTGTTTTGCAAATAAAACATCGGTAGGATTAGGCTTTGTTAGATTAACCTCGTTGCTCAGACAAAGCAAGCTTTTTGCTTAAATTAGGGACCAGATAGAATCCCTCTTGTGCAACTTTAATTGTAATAAATTATTTCAGCTTTTTTGGAAGTGCTCTTGCCACTTGAAGGAGTGTTGGAAATAGTGTGTGCTACGGGGTGGCCATGTAGCTGCAACTCATGTAACTCCACTTGTAAACATGGATGATTAATCTGAATTGCATGAAGGCAGGTTGGGGAGTACTTGATGTTGTAAAACTTGAATAATCAGAGAGGTGAGAAGAGGAGACAGGTGGAAGCACCAAGCAGGCAGAAGAGACTGTAGGCAGTAACGTGTGTACCAGGGAGGAGCTCAGAAGTTGAATTGTGCGGCACATACAGTAAAAGCTGAAAAAGAAAGAGAATCCAACAAGTGGTTCTTTAGAAGAGGCTGAATAAAACTTTAGGTTTCCTTTTGTTGTCTTTTAATGGTTTCCTAATGTATTATCTCCATCCATATTTCTGGCTTTTTCTCTCTGTATGTAATTTTTTAAAAAGTTTTTCTTTTTGCGATGTGTGCTTTTTTTTTTTTTTTTTTTGAGATGGAGTCTCGCTGTGTTGCCCAGGCTGGAGTCCAGTGGCGCGATCTCAGCTCACTGCAAGCTCCGCCTCCTGGGTTCCCGCCATTCTCCTGCCTCAGCCTCCTGAGTAGCTGGGACTACAGGCGCCGCCACCACGCCCGGCTAGTTTGATGTGTGCTTTTTAGATCATGATCCAGAACTCAATCAAAGAAGTAGTTTTGGTTTTAGATATAATTCTGTGATAGCACTTAATATATATTTTTTTACTTTTCACTCCAATTTCTCTATCTGCTTCTAAGGAAATATGCTAGGAGGACATTTTAAAAATATTTGATGTTCAATTTGAACATATTAAATTTTTTAATATCTTTTTTACATTGACAAGGACAGATGAAATCCAGGGCTATTTATTTTTATTATTTATGGCGGGGTCAATCTGGTGTGTTTATCTTCTAGGCATTAAGATGTCAAGATATTACCTGTTACATTAATATGTATAGTCATTTTCACTCAAAGTGCAGGAAACACTATTTTATCATCATAGTGCAGACAAAATGGAATGTTCGGCCTAAAGTTTTTGATATAGACCCAAAACCTGACGTGTTAGTTTATGCAGCCATTTTATCTGAGTGTTTGTTTAGTGAGACTCCACCCCTGCGCATTTAGGCTTACTCTCCGCGTCCCTCTCAGTGAGTCCCAGGCTTCCACATGACGAAGTCACAGACTGTTACCACCACCCAGCTGTGCCCACCTCCCGAGAAAACAGAAGACCCTGTAAGGGGTTCTCAGGTGTATGTCTAGTTCCTTCTCTTGCTAAACTAGCCACAGGTAGGATCTTTGACTCTGTGTGAACCTGTGTTTAAAACCTATACCGAAAGGATTCTAGACAGTTGGGATACGGTGATTCCAGTTGTGTTGGATTTGCACTGAGGAATCAGAACAGGAAGATACCACCCAATTTCAGAAATATGGTGATATGAACTTTCTGTAATATTTCCAAATAATTAATGAAAAACATTTTTATCTGCTGATGATTTCTGCATCGTCATGGAAAAGCTGAATTAATAATTCTCAAACATTTTGGTGAGAGAGGTTTTATAAACTTGTTTGAGTTTGTGAAATGTATAGTGTTGTAAAACACATTTTAAAAGTTCTGACGACACTAGAAATGAATTCATTTGAGAAGTTGTAACTAGTCTTGTGTTGATACATGCCAGATTATCACCAAACAGATTTTGGACATTTTCTCCCATGATATAAGATTGATACAAAAAAGTGAGAGGTGCTTTAGGAAGGCACCCCCGAGCATATGACCTGTATAGAGCGTCTGGAAATTTCCTCCACAGTCATATTGTTTCTGTTCGAGAGTCTGGGCACAATCTAGAAAGCAGCATTGAGTCAATTCCATTTCATTCTAGGTCATTGACCAGATCAAACATGGTAACAACTATTTTATACAAGCAATCACTATTTGCCAGATATTAGGCTGTTTTTAAGAGTGTAATTTAATTTTCAGGACAAATTCATGCTACTATTAGTTTTAATTTAATGGTATGGTAGGAAAAATGAGGTGAAATAACTGACTGAAACTTAAAAGACTAGCACTAGAGTTTGAAGCCAGCCTTTGGTTTCTGTATAACCACTATTATGCTACTATTTTATGCTAGATAATTGACAGTGTTATATGTGCTGCTTGGATGAAATGTCACCATCCCAAAAGTGTTTTATCAGTCAGGGTTCGATCACAGAAGCAGAACCACTTTGAGTGATACAGAATAAGGGATTTATTGTAGGGATGAGACCTTTCATAACTGTGAGAGTTAAAACCTTAGAAGTGGTTCTAATGGAATGAATTCAGTTTTATGTATGAAAACCCACTTTAAACCAAGAAGTTTTAAATATGTCTACCACATTTTAGACGTATCACATGTTGGATTTTCTTAGCAAAATACAATTCTTTGATCACCAAGCAAGTGATCAGTTAGATCAAAGACCAAATTCTGAACATTAAGTTTTAAAAATGTAATATATAACCAGATTTGAATCAATCATTAAAATTTCACAGATATCTTTCTGCTCTTAAATATATACCATGGGAAAAGGTGGTGTCTCTAGTCAAGATTATACTTGGTAGATCTGGAAATGCTCTGTATTCCACAATACCCATGGCTCACGTGTGATATTATTATCATCTGCATAATGCTCATATTCAGGATTTTTGCAGCTGTGTTTCATGAATAGATTGTCATTTGAATTCATTACCTCTTTTTTTTTTTTTTTTTTTTTTTTTTTTTACCAATTCCAGAGCATTATGCTTTTGAGGAGGCCCCATCAAATTCAGAATTCTTATATTGCTCCTTTGGCTTCTTTTAGAACATCTGACCTTATTTAAGACCTTCTTTTGTCCATATAGTCAGCATAATTGTCTTGATATGTCTTTCCACATATTAGGGTGATCTCATCCCCAACATCATGCTCTGAGCACGAATTGGTTACGTCTGTGTTTAGGGCCATTATAGTAACCAAGTTTTTATCATATACTGGTGAAAAATCTCAAATGTAGACTTTCTGTATCTGCTACCTTTGGGTGAATTTCCAGGTAGTATTTATTAGAGTGATCTTTCCACCTATTTCTTGACTCTGACTGTGATATTAACCTTTTGTAATTAAGATGCTCTGTCTCTTTGACACATAGTGTACCCTTTTAGATCGTCTTAATTTTTTTTTTTACCTCCAACCATTTTTAAAAATTTTATCCATTTACTCATGTACCACTTCGTTGGTGCCTTTCAAATGCTAAATGCTGTCCCATTTATCCTTAGTAACCATGCTGAATTTTTCTGTCCTTTTTAATATTTAGGTTTTATTGGATGAATGTAGATTGCACCTTCTCTAACTGTGTCTTAAATAATTGCCACTTAAGGGAATTAAGAACTACAAGGGAAGGAAAATGCTGACCCATAGACTAAAGCAGAGGGAGAAAACGTTCCCACTGGGTCCAATTTTCTAAGAAGGACCATCAGGATAGTGGCTAGGGCCTGAAATTATGGTCGGAATGACCTCTAGAAAATGATCTGTTCACAAAGGAACTTGCCTGTGTTTGCAGGAAGCAAATAGGGATGGGTAGCAGTCACCCCACTGAAGACAGACAGCTCGTTCCCTTGTCCTTGGTTAGGTTATAAAAGCTCAAGAAGAGAAAACAGTCATTAAGAGCATAGAGATAGAGTTGACATTGCAGGGTAAGACACAATCCAAGGTGTGAGGAGACCTTTTTGATTCAGAAGGAGAGGGTAATAAAGTATCTTAAATTCTAAAGATGGATTGTTTGATCACGTATATTTATTATTTTAGGACATGATTTCTGTTGCTTGTGATATGTATTCCTTTATCTAAACATGCATACCTACAGCATCCTCTAGACATTTACATTCCACTTTACTCTTACTTTGTTTTGTATTCTGAAATCTCAAGAATAGATATATTGAAATATTACACCTGAAATACAAGAAAATTGATCTTCATTATTTTAGTGAAGTCTTTATATATTGACAGGTAATCACTATGTTTTCTGTTTAGAAACAAAACATAACAATTAAATTTTCATATATGAATATATTCAGCAATTCAATATTCTGAGATCAGAAGTGAAATATAAAAATTTATAACATGTAAGACAGATAACAGGATTAATATGTATTCCTTATATAGAGAAACCTCCTTCAAACTGATTTTTTAAAAGACAGATCTGAATAGGCAATTTAAAATGCAGACTCCAAAAGTATATGCAAAAATGCTGAACCTCATTAGTTGTCACTACGTCAAAACAGTGAGATGCCCATTTTTATCAACTGACAGAAACCCAAAAGGTTGACATTACCCATTGATTAATTAATCCTATGGAGGAAAATTGGAACTCTTGATATATTAAATGCAAGCTTTTCTGTATATTCTACAGTGTGTTGCTTTTTGTAATCAAAAGAGAAAATAACAAATGCTATTAAAACTATTCTCAAGACCTCACTGATAGAAATTAAGGAAATAGACCTGCTCTTTTCCAGTTATATTGCGATTTCTAGCATGGTATGGCAGAAAGAACAATTGTCTTCTGATGAGATAAACCCAATTTTGAACCAATTCTGACACTTTCTTGCTGTATGATCTTGGGAAGTTTACACACCATGTCTCAGTTTTAGCTTTTTGAGGGAGAAAATGGATACAAAAGCCTTTCTTGGTCATGGATTTCATGAGAATTAGCTTATTAAGTTACATATGAAGTCTGCCACGGTACCTTTCAAATAGTACCTGCCCATTAAGTAATCAACTTTTACGAAAGATTCCGAGGATTGGGAGAAACAAGTAGGTTGACTTGCTCCATGTAGGGATCAGCTGATGCACAGAACATGTGTGATTGCAGTCCTTGTGGGAGCTTGTTGTAGCCAGAGAGGTAGACATTGTATGGGAGCCACCAATAGAGCGGGTGAGAGCAGAGATGACACCTACTTGAGGCCAAAGTCACTTAGGATCAAACATAACAGAATAGGAGCTTGGTGGGGACGCTGAGGGCATGGAAAAGCCTGCCCGGGGAAGGAGCGTGCAGCTGAGACCTGAAGGACTTGTCTGGGCACTGGGGCAGGGCTGGCCCAGGAGGACTTTGCTGGCCCTTAGTATTCTCTGGGGAGGAAGCTGGGCCCAGGAACCAAGGTTCTGTGCAGCTAGAGGGAGGGAGACACCAGTGGAGGCTGACGCACTCAGAGTTAATAGGGGCCAGACTTGAAAGGTATGTTGAGGATTTTGAACCAAGAAGAAGGGGAAAGCAGTGAAGATTGCTAGCAGAGGAGCAACATGGTAAGATTTGTGTCACTCTCTAGCTTTGTGCCTTGGTAAAATGTTTAACTTTCCTGTGCCTCTGTTTCCTTAAAAACACTGAAGTCATAAATCCCACTTTGCGGGGCTGCTGTGGGGAAAGTGAAGGAAGCCGCTCTGCTCGTGTCTGCAGCTCACAGGTAACTTGGTGAAGGATCGCTCCCTTGCTCACCTGGATCCTTTACTCACCTCAGCCCCCTGAGCCAACCCCAGGTGGCACTGCGGAACCCTGCGGGTGGGCAGGGGGTGCAGGGGGAGCTCACAGTTCTTGGGTGTACTGCTTAGTTTTCTTCGGTTGTTTGTTCTGGAATTGGGGTGATAGAACAATGCACATAAAGTGAACTTGCTTTCTTTCTAGACGCTTACACAGACATCCCCTTTGTTAGCTCAGGGTGACCTAACAAACATGTGGAAAGGTGGGGTAAGTACCCTAAGTGAATCCCAGCAGCAGAACCAGGCCCATAGCCTTGCCCTGGCACCATCCCTCTGATTCTGTCATGACTGCTTGACTCAAGGCTTTCCTGTTGGAGCAGCTTCTTCCCATTGCCACAAAACTGACATCCAGTGGTTTCTGTAATGTGCTTAGCAATGACAAAGGACTTTGACTGATCCCTCATGGCCTGCTGATCCAGATGCTGGATTTCTTGCCCCGTTATTTGAGAGTGTCTGAAGTCAGTGTAGCATGTGCGTGTCACCACTCTTTTCCTGTGCTCCCTGGCCTCCTGCTCGCTCTCCCTTGGCTATTTGGGCCATGCTGCAGGAGGGGCCTACTGGGTGAGCACATTTGCTGCACAGGAACCTGCTTTCATGTAGCTCCAGCTCATAGTAGGTTTTCTCACTGATGGTTTATTAATTGAGGGATCTTGATATTTCAGGCATGGAGCAAAAAGCAAAAACACATGCACTCAAAACACGTAATGTACTGTAATGGGTTGCTAAGCAAATATTTGAGCATAGCATGTCAAGTCCAAATAGGATTGTACTAAATCAGAGTTGCTCAGAATGGTCTTACATGGGCTCAGCATGTGTGTTATTCCTGCTTCAGGTAGCAAATGGAGTTGCTGGGTCCCTCTTCGTTTCTTTCCTATGCCTGATGGTGCCAATACAGAGCTACAGAGAAATGCTTTAGTAGGAGAGGATACTTAGCTTTGAGACTGAAGTCTCCAAAATAAAGGAAAAACTTTCCCAACAACGATGATGATGTTATTCATTGAGGATTGTTTTATTCCTTCATAGAAGAGTTGACAAAGGTATTTAGGGCTCGAGTTATTTCCCACCTCATATACGGATTCTCCATATTCTCAGTGACTTCTGCAGGATGGCAGGATCATGTTAGAATAAAATCTGTTAGCCTAAAAACAGATGACCTTCATTTCCGGATTGGGATGCCCCACGCGTGGGGTTGAAGATCACTGTGGTATGGATCTGATGGCTGGATTAACTGCCGTGCCCTCATTAAATTAGATCCTGTGTGAAAGTTCTTTGCCAACCCTTTAGTGCCGTGCATTTCTAAGGTATTATTAATATAAACTAGAGAAAAGGAACTTGTGATTCTTACGTCCACCACAAACGTTTTTGCACAAATCTCCCCTGCAACGGGGAAAGTGGGCTTTTGAAGCTGTGAAATGAGCTGCAGTCTCACAGGTGCTCGTTATCAGAGAAAAGTGAAGATCATCAGTCTTGGCTGTAGGAGGTCTTCTTTATCTTGGATGATCTAGCAAGATTTTGTATTTCTTCTGTTTGTTTTCTATCTGAGCTAAAGGTTGGTGCCAAACATGGAGGGAAGGCTGGGAAAGATACCTATCCCAGCATAACTTGGGATCAGAGAGCATAAACAGGAAACCCAGTCTTATGCGAATCAAGCGTGACTAGAGAACAGAAACCCAAGACTTTCCCTGTTTCGACTGGTTTGTAAGAAATCTTTTTAATCTTTTTGACCTGAAGTTTAAATTTTAAAGATGTTAGTCATTTCAGAAACGTGCTTGTATAAGGTAGTTGGTGCCTGGGCCTCCAGCATGTTTTGATAGGGACCTGCCGGTCCACGGGGCGGCTCAAGCCCTGAGTCTGTCTGCCGTGGTGCCCATCTGGGGCGCTTCCTCTCCATGCTTATCTGGCTGTCATGCTTTCACCCACAAAGCCTCAGTGGGGACCAGATACTCAGTAATGTACTTGGATGATGTGCATGTGTTTCTCATCTCCAACATCTTATGAGAATCCACTTCTTTTTGAGGAATGAAAAAGTGTTAGATCATATTGAAAGATCCATATTATTTTGTTATAATTTTTTTACTCTATCTCCAAAGCTGTTCACTATAAAAATTATCAGACCTAATCGTTAATATTTATTAAAAAGTTGATTCATTAGAGTTACTTCTACCGAAAAATCCTTTTTTTTTTTTTTTTTTTTTTTGAGATGGAAGTCTCACTCTGTCGCCCAGGCTGGAGTGCAGTGGCGCAATCTTGGCTCACTGCAGCCTCTGCCTCCCGGGTTCAAGCATTCTCTTGCCTCAGCCTCCCAAGTAACTGGGGCTACAGGCTCATGCCACCACGCCTGGCTAATTTTTTTGTATTTTTGGTAGAGACGGGATCTCACCGTGGTAGCCAGGATGGTCTCAATCTCCTGACCTCGTGATCCACCTGCCTTGGCCTCCCAAAGTGCTGAGATTACAGGCGTGAGCCACCATGCCCAGCCAAAAAATCCATTTTTTAAATTTGCAGCCTAAAGAGATATAACTAATGCATTGTTATTTTCCTGAGAATTCTGATTCTTCTTAGGCTGACATTACGTTAATAGTGATTTTAGCACATTGCAGTTCTCCTTCTTACAGCTGTTACTTTATGTATGAAGCATTTATTTTCCATCTGAAGGATGAGTTATTTGTCTGAATTGCTGCCCTATTGAAATTTCACGGGTTTTTTTTTTTTTTTTTTTTTTTTTTTTGAAGTTCTGGTACATGTGCACAACGAAGAACAGAAAACCAGATATCACAGTATTTTTGAAGGGAACTGGACCATAAAACACAGTTTGTTTGTCGCCCATAAGGCATAGAAATGCATATACTGAAAGAGATTGCAAATACAGATAGACGTTGCTATTTAAATTACCAGGCTTAAGATATTAAGAGTTTAGTTATGTATTTACATGATTAGTTGATCAATATGTTAGGCTGTTTGGTGAAATTTTGTCACAGCTGCAAAGCTAAAAACTAATGTTGGAAGAACCAAGTCATGGACTATTTACCGTGAAGTGACTAGAATGAAGCCCTTAGTGTGTCGGTTGTCGTAGTTCCCAACCTACAGTCTCTTCTCTTGCTGTGTACGATATGTACCACATGGAACAGGAGCCCAGTAATTGGGACCCTGAGGATGGCGTGGGATTAGCGTTGAAGAGTCACTATTACAGTGACTGTATGAAAGTTTCCCAGCACAAAGTGACATTCTCGTTCTACTGAACAGTTTTCCCCTTCAAATTTCTACGAAATTATACTAGATTTTACCTGTATCTCATCCAAAAGAATGTGGATTGCTATGAGAAATAAACTAGGGTGTCATCATGAAATAATATTTCCCCCCTTCTTAGTTAGCATGTCACCTGAAGTTTAAAAGTGGATTATATATAATCCATCTAATTATATGAGGCGCCTGTAGAAATGTGTTTACTGTTTAGTTCTTTTGATTAAAGTGCTGCTTGATATTTACATCCCACCAAAGGCACCTACTCAAAATGTATGTAAGCTTACTAGCTTTTATGTTCTTACAGGAAATAAAATCTGTTACTAATTTTTTTAATTTAAAAAGTCTGTTAATTTATACTGATTTCTAATTTGTCTTGGATTCCTTAGCTGAGAAATACAGTTCATCACTGACTGTTCTATGACCTGACAGCAGTTGATAAAGTATCCATGCACAAAGTGTCAGAAAAGGTTAATATTTATTGATTTTTATGGTGCTACAACCAGTGTAGTTTGGCCATCAAAGATGTATAGCCACCAGCAATGGAATCTGTAGAATTGCAGGATGCACACTAGATTTTATTCTAACCTATGCCAGTATTCTAGATTTTTTTTAAATGACAGATGTTTAACTACAAAAAGCTCTAAATGTGCAGCGATTCTGAACCTGTGACTTGAACTCAGTATTTTAATATGAAACACAAGAACAGCACTTAAAAACTAAAAATTCATCCTTGCTTTGCAGACAGCAATCGCATTTAGCTTTTTCTTCCACTTAACTGTATGCTGTTGATCTGAATAGATGTGCAAGCAAGTGATAGCAGAGATTATGAACAATAAAGGGCTTACATCTTTATTTAAAAAGTATATAATTAGCAGAGACGGGGGAAAGCCTCTGTTTACTTTTAAAGGAGTTCCAGAGAAACAGTTTGAGAGCCACGTCAGTATTCAAATATATGGAAACAAAAAATCTCAGGGCCTAGAATCATGCATTCGTTCCCTGTTTACAGATTGGGGATAGAAGTGAGGAGTGTGCATTTTGTTGTTGGTGTTGATTTCCACCCGTATTTCCCTGACAGAAATGTGCTCCTCGGTTTACCCATAACAGCCAGTAACGACTCCTATGCATTTGCTTGCCTGAATATACCCGCTGTTTGTATTAGTTGCCTATTTTCAGTAGTTAACAGGTGAAATAAGACAGTTTATGAATTACTTTTTTAACCCGGAGTACATTGAAACCTGTGTCCTTGCCTTTAACACCCTAGACTTGTGAGTGTGACTCAAAACTCAAACTGTCCCCCTGCATCTGAGATTTTTAAAAGTGGGAGCCGTACTTTATTTCTGCAAAAGATCTAATGAAAATTCTTACGCTAAAAAAAAATCTATTTGGACCAGCAGAATGGATTGTCGTGTGTCCTAGAAACATATTTTAGATTACTTTTTGTCTGTATCACATTTTTCAGTTGATGTTTCTTCCGGCAACCTGTGCTGGTTTTTGTTTTTCCCTCCCTTACAGACAACTTGCCCATTTTATTGTGCTTGTTTAGAGAAAAGACTGAGTTTGGCTTCTCGACAGGGAGCGTACATTGCCTGGAAAACTACTCTCAGAGCTGAAATTCTGTTTTAATATGTGGCAGCTAGAATTCTAAAATGGAAAAAATAAAATTCCCGAACCATGTTTTAAAAGTCCTTGACAGTATGAAATATTTTCTCTAAAGATTCATTTTCTCCTGATTTTATTTTATTTACAATTTTTAAAAATTTTCTTCAGAAATATCAGTGTCAAATGAGCCATATATATATATATCTGCTTTCTTGATCTTTAACAGGTCTGTCCTTAATTTTTTTCTTTTCTTTCCTCTTATCCAGGCAAGGTCTCATACAATAACATAGTAATTAGAAGTCTTTCTTAAGGAACGTTTCAAATGCTCCCTAGCACTAGTGTTTTTCATTTCAGTACAACCTGGTTTTTGCAGTGTCCAAACCTCAGGCTGTCTCACCGACGTCTTCCCTGACCACCCTTAAAACTGTGGGTGAAAACTAAGTGACAGACCCCCGTAACGCTGCATTTAAATACTGCTGCCTTAGCCATTCATTGCTGCCCATAGCACCGTCACCCCCAAAGTAGTCATTACCTCAGTTCTAAGTGATGTCTCAAGGTGGTTTTATGAGATTATGAATTAATTTATCATACATGTAAGCTGTACTATCTAGAGGTACATAACAGAAAAGCAATGAATTACACATGCAAGAAAAACATTTTACATAACAAACCAAAGTGGAAAAAGAACCATTTTAAACCATTTACTCCAATTTAGAGAATCATTTTCAGGTTTGTGACTAACAGTATGATTGAATATGGAATTTTCCAATTCCACAAAGCGAGATTTCCTGTGAGAATCAGGGAGGTTGTGTGATTCTAATAACTGTGGCGTTTATTCTCCGCCCCGTCCCCAGGAAAACCTCACCACATTTTTCACAGCCCTCTTTCTGTGCTTTGAGATGCTCTCTTTGTGCATGTTTGATTTGATTTTTGTAATCAAATTAACCCCTTTAAAATGTACTTTATTTTGTAAATTGTTAAAAAAATGTGAATCACAGGGGAGAAAATATTTTGACCACACTTTACAGTGATTCATTTGTCTGTTTACTTTATGCATGCTTTAGTTCAAAATCAAACAATTATAATTGGAAAACATTAATGTATACTTTAGAACAATTATATTTGTCTTTTTTTTTTCCTTTCTTAGATTGAAACTGAAAACTGACCATGATTTGAATGATTTGGTTTGCATTAAAAATTAAATATAAGAAAAAACTAAACATAAATGTGGCAGATAAAAAACAGATTTTTTAAAGTAAATATAATAACAAAATATCTTGGGAAACAATTACTAAAATAACATGACAGTCCTAAGCTTTATCTTTGAACAGCTGATCCGTGTTGCTCTCTTTGAGGATGCGACTGTTTCAATACATTTTAATGAATTCCTTTTAGATGAGTTTAATCATTTGAAGTGATAGCCTTTTTGGTTAGTACTATCAGAGTTCTCAAATAATATTTTTTTAATTAAAAAAAAAGCATTTTCCTTTTGGTCATTGAAGTGAGGGTTAGTAGTCTGTGTGGTTTATCGTGTCAGTTTGACTAGTAGAAGAAACAGGTCATTGTGGAGGAACCTAACAGATGACCACCTCCTGTTCCACACCAGACTATGCTGAAATCATTCAGTTAACCACGAAATTTCCTTATTTTTTTCCTCCTTTTTATTTGCATTATCTTAGAAAAGGGACAAAAGCAATTTTGTGTGGTTTTCTAACAAGCCCCTTTAAGTAGTTTGCTTTTTTCCCCCAGTGAATAGTATTACCTAATTTTAGCTGAAATGATTCCTGGTTTCGTTTGACCTGGGAGAAATAAAAATATTATGAAGTAAGAGGGCCCGAGTTCATGCTGTTTTCCATGCCACCTGCAGCTGAGCTGCTTCTTACTTGCACCTAAATTGGGAATTTCAAAGCATCATTTTTGGTAGTGCTGAATTTGGCAGGGTACATAAAGAACTTCAGTGGAGTGGGATGTGAAATGGCATCATTTAAATTAAAAAATAAATTTTAAGACGTGAAAGTAACGGAAGCTCAAGTCAGGCTGCAGCAGCAAAATGCAGGTTCCAGCGCACACTGAGCGCCTGCCAGAGAACAAAACAACGGCTGCTGTCTCCCCTCGGAGGGAGGAGGCATCGCACTAGCGTCCCAGGTACCGGTGCTGTCATCCTGGCAGCGGTGCCAAGATCAGAGTCAGCCCCACTCACTGATAAAAGCCCCATACAGACAAACAGGTAGGCAGGACCCGTGCGTGTAGCCCACCATTTTCCTTCAATGAAAGTGAAGCGCTAAGCCTCTGTCTTTCAAAGAACAGTGGGCTTTCTCCCTGTGCCTTTTGTTTCTACTTACCTCCTCTCATTTCTTTTCTCCGTTTCTTATGACCTCTCAACCCCCCTCTCCTTTTTATTGTCTTTTACACAAGAACACCAAAAAGTGCTGTAAATTCACACCTTCAAAACCAAGGGGCAAAGAGAAAACGACTTCAGAGGTAGAATAATTAAGCATCAAACACAACAGCAGAATCCAGGATACTTCTCTCTGAGCCTTCAGTGGGCAGGAGCCCGTGGAAAGTAGGAGCTGCCGATCACCATTTGAAAGAAGGCATCTTGCTCTCTCATGGAGGCTGCTGTTCTGTTCTGCTTGCTGCTTCTGTTAGCTTGTGTTGCTTTAGCTACTCAGAAGAGCAAATTCTTTTCATCATCCTTTGTCCAGCGATTGTCTTTAATGGGAGCTTTTGCTCAGTAGCTGCTTTTTTCACTTTATGTGCCATGAGAGTATCATATCTTACTGTTATTTATTCTAAGCTGCTGCTCGTTAATACACGTTGTCCACTGACATTCACCTGCGCTTAGTCTTCATTACTTAGACTGCTCAGTCTGTTTGTAAAACAACATGTTCCAGATTGCTAGTTTTTAGCTGACTTTTCCCCTCATCTCTTACACAAAGCTCTGTGTAAAAGACAATAAGTATCCATAGACATCACCTTTGCAGGTTCGATTCTGTGGAAATCATTAGTACTGAATTCTAATGTAGTAAATGTTGAATCCCGACACTACCAAGTTAATTTATCGTTTTTACATGTGATTCTGAAATATTTTTATCTGTATTAAAAATTGTATTTCTTAAAAAAATAATTTTGTCTCATCACATCCTTATGGCATCAATCCTAAGGAAAGATCAAGTTTACCTTTTAGGAGAGAGAGGACATATGTTTAAGAAAATATGCTGGGCATTTAAAATAAACTTGTCTAAGAATGCTATGTAGAAATACAGATAACTAATTAGAAATTAGAGAAAACAACAGTTAGAATGTCTGGCCTTAAAATAAGATTTCAAATTAGAGTTAATGTATTCCAAAAATAAAAGTCAGAAGTAAAGAAAAAATACTAGAACTTTTAAGGTGTTTTATGTAAAGGTTTCATTTCAGTATGCAAATTAGACAGCACGCTAGTATGTAAAAATGAAGGACAATCTAAAGCTTGGGAAGCAAACTGTGGAAAAATCAAGGAAGTCTATATCCAGCCATGGTGTCCACTTACAAAACAAATGGAAAAGAACTCGAAGAAAGCTAGAAATGGAATTGTGTGGCGAATAGGGCAAGAAAATTTGAGATCGTACAGAAGAAACTATTTATGATATTTTCATTAGGTACATTTCTTTCTGACAAACACACATTTGAAATAAATATTTATAATGAATGGTTGGAAATTTGTAAAAAGTAGAGGCATATTAGCAAATGAAAAGCCCTTCGGACTATGAGCTAGTGGGTCTGGAACCCAGGCTTTTTGCTCATGGTCAGGATTCAGGGGAATCACTTAACCTCACTGTACTTAAGTTCCTTTGAATACAAAATGAAAGAAACAACTTTATATTGATAGATGAGTTTGCTGGCTCTTCCTGCTGTCATACACGATAATTCTGTAAAATTACAAATAATGCTAGATCACAACCCTAATCTCCTGGTAGTCTCTTTCATGGTTTTCATTTGTTCCCATCTTTGAGATTATGAGGAAAGCAAAATCCCTGTTACTAAAATATCAGTACTCTTCTGAAAGTTTGCCCACACTTTTGAGGGAATTAGAGGGAGGGTTTTTTAAATTCCCAGGTTAAGAAGACCCAATGTAGACAAGTAAAGAACAAAGCCTGACTCCTTAAAGGTTATTTTTTACAGGAGATTGGGAGTGCTTCTGTGGATGAGCAGTGGTATTCCCTGCTGCTGAAAAGATGGCACGACTCTGCCGAGGTGCCACAGCCTCCGGACCTCTCTGAAATAGGAAGGTCAACACAGCGGCAGGCACTCTCAGTCCACAGCCCAAACGCACAGTCTGTTTGACATGACCTAGTCCCTCTTGGATTCAATTCAGAGAATTCAAATATTCAAGAAACAGTAATAATGATAGGTTCTTAAATAGGCTGATGGCTCCAGATGACCATCCTGACTAATACTGCCTTCCCAGTAGCAGTAGAAGAGTGTTTGAGGCCAAATGGGAAGTGGGTGGTGGAAGCACTGAATGGTCATGAGACATCCGCCAAACGCCAGCTGCATACAGCAGGCAGGAGGACGGTGCTCCAGAGTCCTCTTCAGAAGCCGGTGGTGCCCAAGAAGGATTGATAGATAGCGATCTTGGAAATGTCCAGCTCGTGTCTTCCAAAGCTGCCTGCTGCCAATCCAAATGCTTCAATATGTAGCTGCAAGAAAACGGGAACTTCCTTGATACCTACCTACCACCTTTAATGCTTACGTATTTTGAAATAGTAAGCAGTTAGGTAATTCACAAGATGGAAAAATCAGTGCAGTCTTAGTAGGTCCTCAGTGAATTGTGGCTCTTGTTTTCATTATTTCTGCTGCTCACATAGAAGTCAGTACCCTCTTGAACAGTAGTATAGACTTTATTTAGAAGTCTCATTTATCAAGGTATGAAAACTTAGAAGCAGGGCTGAGGTAGAAGAAAAGTGTCGTTTTGATGCTGAATTTCTCTTAGCCAAGAAAGGAGAAAGTTTTGGGTCACTTGATAAAAGTGTTCTACCATTACAGATACCTAAAAATCTTGTTTGTTTTAATCTTCAACAACATCGTTATGATAACATTGCCACTTTTCTAAATGAAAGCTTCTATGGGGCATTTACTGCCTCTCTGTTTTGCTGTGTGTTAAGAAGCTTTGGAATTAAGTTCTCTCTAAACCCAGGGAGGTCTCCCATTTTCTTGCTAATGGGAATACTCCCAACACACATGCTTCACGCTCTCTCACCTGACTCTCCAGGGTTTTCGTACTTTTAACAGGATATGGTTTTTAATGAGGCTTCTAGAAGCTTTAGAAACTTCTTTAATGATTTTGTTTTGACCTTTTGCTACTGCCTTTACTGGGACTGAATTGATTGTCTGAAATGAAAAGTCGCTGCCACAGTTTGGGTTTTAGTATTTTCACATGCAACTTTTTTTTCCTTTTCTTGATTCTGGAGTGGGCACCTATTAAATATTACAATGAAGAATAATAGTCTTAGTTCCCTTCATGTGGTAACAGGACACCACACAAGAGTCTAAATAACTTCTCTGTTTCGACCATTACTACTGTGACACCCCCAGTGCCTCCAAATGTTCAAATGTACTGAACTTTACTTTCTTCTCTGTGATACAGACATCTGAAATAGATGTAAGCAGAACATGTTCACTGCACCAATTACTTGTAAACAATGGAAATCCCCACAAGGCAATGAGAAGGGAAGGCAGGATTAACAAAGGCGTGCCCTTGGTGTGGGGCCAAGCCCTTCACCTTCTCTCCTCCCTGTTCTTGGTTCGTTGACTCATTTAGTCAACATCGTCCCTCTGTTGATTTGCCTACACTGTTTTGCACCGAGATCTTGTAGAAAATTGGCAAACTGCAGAACACCGAGCATGAGTTCTGAGTACGTTCATGTTGACACTTCTGCCTTTCATTGCCTCGTCTTCTCATTGATTGCATGCCTTTGACTCACTGCTTTGCCGCTTCTTCCTTGATCATCATCATAGCTTGCCTAGATTACTTAACTACCAGAAAATAACCTTAAACATGGCATTTTTATTTCAAAATTATTTTATTTCCTCTGTTGTTGGGCTTCATATTTGCAGATTTATTCCATCTTTATGTGTAGTTTTTAATCTAAATCATTAACTTTGATTCATTTTCATAGTCTGTGTGTTTTCTTTATGGGTATTAATTTTTAGAAATAACTTTCTAAATGAAAAGTAAAATAAGACAATTTCTAAGATTATCATTTTTGGAATATTTAACAGATACACCAAAGTTAATTGGAGAATAAGACTATCATACAGAACAGGATCTGACCAAAAAAAACAGTAATTCTAGGAAACTTCTCATCATACTTCATAGAGCAGATGAAAACATACTAAGTTAGAAATTAGAAAATACAAAACAAATAGTCATCCCTGGCACAACTCTACGAAGTATTGCTAGAATAACTGCAAAGGTGTTGAAAGCAGTTTTCTCAACTTCTGTCATTCAAAAGTAAGACCCCTGCCCCTTATTACTAATGAGGCATCAACAGTTATTGATCAGGAGCCTGGGAGGCAAGGAGAAGAAAATACTTGGTTATTGCAAAGCAGTGAGTAACTCATTAAAAATAAAAGGACTAGATAACTTAGCAGTGAATTTCCTCAAATTTTTGATCCTCTCTGTGAACCTCTGGTAGCTAATGAATGTCTTGCAGTTGGCCTGTGCTGGGCACTGTGCTCTGTGCTGTCCCTGATACTATCCCTTTAATCCCAGCCACAACCACTGGTGCTGCGCTGTCATGCTCACGGAGAAGCCCGTGGGTGCAGGGAGTTGAGGAACTGGCCCAAGTTACACACCTGTTTACTACCAAATACTTGTCCAGCGCTTTCTGGGTAGCAGCCACTGTTCTAGATCCTGCAGACAGAGGCTAACCCTCAGGGAAAGATAGATGATAAGCAAATAAACTAATAACTGTGCATGAAAATGCTGTGCTGGGAAAAGAGGCAGAAAGAGGAAGACAACCAGAGAGAGTGGGAGCAGGGAGGGGCTGGATGATTGTGCATTCAAGGTTAGGGAAAATCTCTCTTAAGGATTTGACTTTAAAAAAACAGTTTTATTGAGGTATAATTAACATAAAATAAATTGCACATATTTAAAGTGTACGGTGTGATCTGTTTTGACAGAAGTATAAACCCTTGAAACTATGGCCACAGTTAAAATAATGAACACATCCCATTTCTCACAGAAGTTGTGAGGAAATGGCAGATATCTGAATGAAGGCAAGGCCAGGGCCGTGAAAATAGGTTGGGAAGAGCACTGCCTGGAATGGCCAATGGAACACGAGGCGAACATGGACTTGGCAGAGCCGTTGGTGATGGAGCAGTGTGAGTGGAATGGAATACGGTCGGTTGGGCTTGGAGTGAGGAAAGAAGTAAGGTAGACCAGACAGGGAATGTAGAGATGTTTCTTCTGACGGAAAGCCATAGAATGATTGTGAGCAAGAGAGGAGCCTACATTGATTTGTTTTTTTACAAAAAGTCACTTTGACTTCTGGGTGGAGAAAGGACTGCGTGGAAATGCGATGGTCTTGGCAAGAGATAGTGCTCACTTGAATGAGGGTAGTGGAGGTGATGAAAAGCGGTTGGATTCGGGATGTCCTTGTCAAGGAGACGTTCCTTGAGAGCTGGGGTCCATCCAGGCTGTCTGCCTCCTCAGCCTGTGCTCTCATCAGCTTGGCATGCCGCCTTCTGTGGTGGATAAAGACCATTAGTGCTCCAGGACAAGCAGCCAACGCCTTCATGTGTAGATTTTGTTATCTGTTTTTTCTACTTTAATTTGGTGGCTTTGTACATCTGCCATATGTGTCTGCTTACGTTGTATCATGGCCATCTTTTCTCTGCAGGCATCCTTAGTCTCCTTAACTTGAATTTTTTTAAACTTCCCGAGTGCTAATTTCCCTTGTATTATATTTCGTTCCTGATAGACATGCGGCTTCCTTGAGGAGGAGCTCCCCGCCTCTGTGTCCTGCCCCACACTCCATAACTCTGAGCTGGGCTTCGTTAGAGAGGAGCTTTTCAACTCTTGTTAGATGTCCTAAATTGTACTTAATGGAAAATATGGAAATATCGTTGCATGTAGAAATATAGAGGATTTGTTTCACTTCTGGCAATATGACCACAGTGTATACCACTACGTTTTACAAGCTGGCTGCAGGCAGCCCCTTACTCCGATGTCATTGTGTAGACTGGAAATTTGTTTTTGATAGGCTTCACTGCACCAGCAGGAATCTGGTCCATTAGGGCACTGTGGCTGGGCTGCTTTATTCTGGGAGAAAAGTTGAGACCCTAATGGGAGGCTAGAAAAAACAAAAGATAGACTCAAAGGAAGGAGAAGGAGGGAGAGTGTATGTTTTGTGTGTGTGTGTATGCATGTGCATGCACGTGGACACACACTTTTACATAACCACATAAATGTATTTTACACAGATTTTACTCATTGTGGTACCTCAATTGACTTAATTTCTATTGAGTTTTCCAATATTAATATGTTCAATATTTTATAACAAAATTTAATGCTTTCTAAAGGGAAAGAGGCCAGTCTCAATATTTAATGCCAATTAGAAAAGCCTGTTTTGATCATTTGGCTCACTTAAAATAATTTCAAAAGCCAACTTACCCAGAAAGAGTTATATGGGGAGAAACAGACACAGTGTTACTTCTGAATAATTATTTTCAAAATAGATACTTGTATTACTGTGATCTCTTTGTATACTATTGTTAATACATATCTTTAATCTATATCATAAATAACTATGTGATTAAATAGCTATCTGATTATGTCAATACAGATACTATATTAAGCTTGTCTCCTTCCACTTAGGATATAAAATAAAAAATGTTGAGCAAAGGAGAAAATAATACGAAAGTTTTCATTGTTGTTTATTAGGAAAACAGCCCTTTAAGAAAGACTGGCATTATAACCATGCAATAACTATTAATATTTTACTTAATGAAGCTAGTCTTAAATTTTTTTTCAAGTGTTCTATAGCCTAATTTTATCATTTGTTACTAAGCAGTGAAATTATACTGGATTAGATGTCACTGCTTTTATATAACCCACATATTTTTATATTTAAGTTTTAGGTTATGAGTGTATGAAACCATGACACACAGGGGAAGGGGTGTTCCTAAACTATTGTTCAATCCGATGGCTAACCTTAGCCAATTCCAGCCACCAGTGCACTTCATCAACACTATCATCACCATCCTTTCAGAGTGACCATTCTAGTCCAGTACTTGACAAAGGAAATAAATGACATTATCGGCAGGGAAAATAAGGACAGGTATCACTGGATATATCCATTCTACACGGAGCCCCAAATATTGTAATTCAGTTTAATTCTAAAGGGGTTGTATGTTTACAAGCCAGTCGTGCGGTCTAGAGATGCCACTGATACAGTGGTGTTGGAGGAGTGATAGTCCAGAGATAAGGACCTAAGTGTGGATCTCAGGAAGTCAGTGTTCGAGGGGAGAGGAAGGAGTGAGTGAATCCAGTTAGGAGTTTGCAACCCTGAGGGTAATGCTGAGGGGCCGTTTAGGGTCATTTAGGGAAGGTCTAAGCTGCAGACATGGGGACCACAAGTCCAGAGGAACTGGAGATAAACTAAAGGAGAGTGTTTACACAGGCACGTCTGGGAGAGCCAGTGGGTCAGGAATCTGGTATATTTGGAGAGAGGAGTTTAATTCCGGGGCATGGGGTAAATTTGGTGCCAGTAGAGAAGGGACCTGGGAATTGAGAGAGTTTAACCTAGACTTGGTAGAGGACATAGCAGAAGTCACAGGAAAAGTTGTAAACCCCAGAATCACAGTTTAAGGATGAGCCAGTAGCCAACAGGGAGATGAATCAGGAAAATAACTGATACACGGAACTAGCGCTGGGCTAGCCTTGGATGTAGGTTAATCAGTTTTCTCACCTTGGCACAATCAGTACGTCAGTATTTCTTCACTCCAAAAAAAGTATTATTCTTCATAAGAGCTATACATTGTGATGTACTGGGTAAGGAGAAATAAAAGGTTAAGTCCTGTTGCAAACTTTTCAGTGAAATAATGTTCCAAATACCCCAAGTAACCCTGTTTTCCAAGGTGGTGATAACTAAGTGGGTGCCCGAGTCACGTCAAGTCTCAGGACCTGACCAGCAGCAGATTTCTGGATGTGCGCATTCTCGACACATCCTCTGATGCTCGTGAGGTCAGGGAAAGGACTTTGTCAGGCTCGGCCAGCCAACCTCTCTCCCCGCACACACGGTGCACGTGTTCCTATCTGTCCATGCTGGCAGAGTCCACAGGAGACCATCAGTGGCAAGGCCATACTTTTTTGTACATTACATGATTCCTACTTCAGAAGGCTCTGACTTAAGAAAGTTCATCTATAGGTTGAGCCAAAATACTCTCCCTTGTACCTTGCCTTGTTCCTGGTTCTTTTTTCTTTAGTTGATCATTAGAAGTCAAATTCCTATTTTAAAGTATCCACCCCTTTTAATTCATCTTGAAAAGTTGCTTCTTTCCTAAACTTCAGCACAAAAATGAATCCCCAGCCTCCAGCTTAATCCAGTTACAGAGGTTCATTGTTTATCAAATTGAATAGCTTTTTAGTGTCCTCCTGTCTGTGTCACGTCCCCACTTCCTCATCACATCCAGCTCTCCGTCCTGCTTGCATTCCTCCTGACACCCACCAGCCTGTCCTTGCTGGCCTCGGTGTGGCCCACATGTGCCAACAACTGAGACCCTGCTCTTGACGTCCTCTATTCCAAGGGGATAATAAGGTTTTGGGCAGCCATTCTGTTTTATTGGTTTATATGGAACTTCATATGCTAAAATTTCTTCATCCTTCTTCTCCAAACTGTACTCATTTTGTTTTTTGTTTTTTGGTTTTTTTTGTTTGTTTGTTTGTTTGTTTGTTTTTTTGAGAAGGAGTCTCACTTTGTCTCCCAGGCTGGAGTGCGGTGGCGCGATCTCGGCTCTCTGCAAACTCCGCCTCCCGGGTTCACGCCATTCTCCTGCCTCAGCCTCCCAAGACTGCAGTTGTCTCTCTCAAATTTCATTAGCTCCTTTGTCATTTTTCCATTCTAATGTACACACACTGTGTCCTGACATAATATGTGCAGCAAGCATTGCATTGCTGCTGATGTTGAGATGAAGGCTGGTATCAGTGGGTGTCGTTGTGATGTGATTCAGGGAGAGTGGTGAATTTCGTCTGGGTTGGTTTCATGGAGGAGAGGCGCGTTGAGCCGTGACTGGAATGCAGGAAGGAATATGTCTGGGAGAAGGATGGGCTGCTTGGATGGATGTAGTGTCTTGTCCAGGGCTTCCATGGCAGGACGGTGTGATCTCATCTGCCTTCTCAGCATTGGTCTTCAGGTTGCACTTCTTGAAACATGATTTTATCAATAGCTAGGGAGAATCTGAATAAGTCATAATCACTAAATTTTGTGAGATAATTACATAAATCAGTGTTTTTCCTTTAAATTGAGAAACATTGTCAAGCAGACTGGGATACTCATGTCAGCAGTCAACACATTTTCTTTTAGAAAAGCTACTTGTGAAGCCAAATTATAATCAGAATGTTGCTTTACTGAGTTTAAAACCAAAAGAGAGTAAGTGAGTTGAACTTACGAGACAGTCCTGACTCCGATAGCCTGGGCCATAACCTACAGCTTTAGACCCCACCCAGTAGCCTGGGACTGTGGACATGGGACTCCAGGATACCTCCTACCCTGAGTGCACCTGGAGGTTGCCTTTTCTGATGCCCTGTGAGGTTATCATTCTTTACTTTCCCTATCCTAGAATTATGTTAGTTCTACCGTGGGGGCAGCTGGCACGGTCAGCCCACGCCCCTCAGCCAACCGTGAGTGAGCCCCGTCACCCTTTCCATAGGCAGATGCTTCACTCGAGGCCAGCTTATTTGGGAGGTGTTGCATTTTTTAATTACATTAACTTACGGGTTTTTTTTTTTTTTTAATAATTCACTCTCCTCTCTCTGTTATCTTCCTAATGGAGCATTCTAGATGAGGGATTGAATTTTGAAATTGTTCTAAGGAATAAACAGGAGAGGGTTACAATCTGTTATTCTTAATAGAGATTAGGAACTTGAAAATGTCAGTTTGTGTAAACATAAAGATATTTATATAGTAAGTATCTAATTAGTGAATTCCCTGGATGTCAGCATTGACAGTTCCTATTTTAGTCACTGAATAATTTCAAGGTGAGTTCTATCGTGAGAGGAAGGAAGGTAGACGCTCTTTACAGACTGGGCGGGGATTTTAAAACTCTCTGAGCCTGTTTTCTTTCCATAGAATGTGTTTGGGTACAGATCTTCCAGGTGTAACGAGGTCACGTTTGTAAAGCTCCACCTCTGGCATATGCTGTGCACTCAGCAAGCGGCAGCCCTCCAGGGTAAGAGTACTCCTAGGGGAAAGTGATGATTTGTGTTTTTCGATGAAGAGTTTAGAATGCCCTTCCCACCTCTGCTTCCTTGTCACCTGGCAGAGGAACACATGTTTTAAGATGAGCTGAAGCCATTGCCTGTTTTTTGAAGCCTTCTAGGAACTGCTCAGGTATTTGTGAATTCCTCCCTTGTTTGGAGAACCATAACCCGTGTCTCACTTAACACTGTGAAGTGGTCTGAAAATGTCTGTCTTCACCTACTAGACTGTGGACCTCTTTGAGTATTCATTCTTTCATTCTTTCATTATGTATTAAGGTCCTTATTATAGATGAGGCTGATGTAAATGCCTGCAATAAAACAGTGGAAAAGATCAGCAAAAGGGAACATTATCATCGTTGTCATTATTTATTGAGTGTGGGTTAGGGATGTCAGAAAACACAAAGAAATGCGTTAGAAAGTTTTTTAAGATAAAGGTTAAGTGTGCTAAAGGCGAGAATGCGCGATTTACATCTCAGGGTTGCGGGGAGATTATTTTGAGTTGCCTCCTCACAGTGGGCCTCTCCGGGAGGGAGCCCCCGAGCTACATTGGCCATGACGAGGAGCCCGTGATATGCACACCCGAGCTGCATTGGGCTTGATGAGGAGCCCGCCGTGCACACACCTGAGCTGCACTGGCCGTGACGAGGAGCCCATCATATGCACACCCGAGCTGCATTGGGCTTGATGAGGAGCCTGCCGTGCACACACCTGAGCTGCATTGGCCATGACGAGGAGCCCGTGATATGCACACCCTAGCTGCGTTGGGTTTGATGAGGAGCCCGCTGTGCACACACCTGAGCTGCATTGGCCATGACGAGGAGCCCGTGATATGCACACCCTAGCTGCGTTGGGTTTGATGAGGAGCCCGCCGTGCACACACCTGAGCTGCATTGGCCATGATGAGGAACCCGTCATGTACACACCTGAGCTGCGTTGGGTTTGACAAGGAGTCTGCCATGCACACACCTGAGACGCAAGCTATGCAGGCAGAGGGTGAGTAAGCCGGGGCTCTCAGACGTGAACAGGCTTCACCTATCTAAGCCCTCACTGGTGGGGTCGTATAAACATTGGCATAAAGGGGCTGAGTGAAGAGAATCATAGCTGTAGCAAAAAGTGTTCTGCACGAATTTTGGCATGTGACAGTAGGGTCTGAAATCAAAGATTTTAGCAAAAGTCTTGGTTCCTCATCATTTTCAGTGAGGAAGTCACTGGACATGTGGCTTCTAAGAGGAAGGGGACACCCATGCGCACATAAAAAGTCTTTCAGTAACTGCAGGGTTGACAGGTGGATAGGATTTGAATGGAGAGGTGGAAGTTACTGGACACTTGGATGATGCCTTTAATAACTTTTCTTCTTCCACAATGCCAAGTTTATTTCGTTCTTCATTACGTTTTACTTACTGAACATTTTCTGACCCCAGGATTTGAGAATGTTTGTATATAACCTACTTTTTGTAAAGTCTGGTTTTTCATCTTTTCTGTGTAACCTTAAAGAGAGTCTTAAGACACAGTGTTTAATACTATAGGATAATATTTGTATTTCATAACCTTGTCCCCCAGGAAGATTTTCCATTTCAAAAGAACTGTTTAAGATCGCCACACCTCACACATGTAGGTGCTAGATTTTGAATTTAAATTAGACTATCGTCATCAGTATTGTCATGATAATCATTGTTTAAGAGGCAGCAGCATAAAAACTTCCTTTCTACTGGGAAGTAGTGGTTTGAATTTGGACTCTGGCTTCTAAGTCTCCTTTTAGTCCTCCTGATTCTAACATCCACCCTTCTGCTTCTGGGACAATTTCCCCTTTTTCGCTTGGTGCAGCCATCATGCCATTGAACTTGTATGCGTCCGTCTTTCTGAGTTGATTCTTGGTAGCATCCTTCTGTTCTGTTGAGGTTGTGTTTCTATATATCTTTGAAATTGTTTCTGTGCCCACTTAGAGAAAACTTGCGAATTTTGACATCTTTAAACGGAACACACTTGGGAACTTGGGAATGCCTTTGTTATCCTTCCAGGCAAGATCTTCCCAGCAGAGCTCTACTTTAATTAGCTTGATTTCAGCACAGTTTGTAATTCCTGGATTTAAGCACAAATTTCATAAATTTTGTCATTTGATACCTGAAGTGAAACTGAGAAAGGTTGAAATTTTTAGGATTTGAGCCTTCTCCAACAGTGAGAAATGATTAAAATCACAGACATGGTGACATTGAAGATGGCATAATGACCCTAAGCGGTCATCCTATGTTGCTGAAATGAGTAGGCATTCCTACAGGAGTTGCATCCAACGGTGTGGCTTCTTTATGCAAACTTTAGGGCCTGTGCTTAGTGAGCATTTGTATAACACATTTAACCAACTACTAATATCACAAGTGCTTGCACTCCATTTTCTAGTGGCTTTATTATTCTCTGATTTTGTATAATTGAAGATCAGTGGTTTTCTCTGAAGTTTGAAATCCTAACGCAAATACTGTGTTCAGTTAGGTAAAAGTGCCTCTTTGTGGCACTTTTAGGATTATTGTGAAGTGAAATGAGATGACAAAGGTAGAGGACTCGGTGGAGGGAGAGGAGAAGGTGAGTGCTGGGTGGAGGGATAGGGGAAGGTCCTGAGTGTGGACTGTATGGAGGGATAGGAGAAGGTCCTGAGTGAGTGCTGCTTTCCCATCTTACATCTTCTCTAGTTTATAGCCTCTTTTTGTAGACGGGAGTCTTTTAAATGCTTTCCATTCATTAACTTTTTAACTTTACATTTGTTATACTCCTTTAATTCTCACAGTAAGCCATTATTAAAGATACTGCCCCTATCTGCATATCACATATGAAGAAACCAAGTCACTGAGATTTGAGATCAGTCGCTCAAGATCATGGTGACTTAGCAGATCACGTAGGGCCCAGCCATCTAACTGTTGTGCTGTAAGAAAGAAGTGGTATATGTCACAGCACAAGTTCATAAAGCATCCGGGCGCAGTGGCTCACACCTGTAATTTTAGCACTTTGGGAGGCCAAGGCCGGGGATCACTTGAGCCCAGGAGTTTGAGACCAGCCTGGGCAACATGATGAAACCCCATCTCTACAAAAAATACAAAAAATTAGCTGGGTGTGGTGACGCATGCCAATAGTCCCAGCTACTCCTGAGGCTGAGATGGGAGGATCACTTGAGCCCAGGAGATAGAAGCTGCAGTGAGCCAACATCAAGCCGTTGCATTCCAGCCTGGCGACAGAGTGAGACTGTCTCTTTAAAAAAAAAAAAAAAAAAAAAAAAAGTTTGCAAAGTGCCCAGATAATTGCAGTACAATGAGGTTTCTGTGATTTTTAGCTGGGTTGAAAAATGTATTTACCAATCTTGGAAATCAGAATTACCCACCCACCCACTCACCTGCGTTCTCTTCCCAAGTCTGTGCTCCTTCAGGTCAGATCCTAACGTGCACTACGAGTCTCTCTCTCTATGACGTTTTGGGAATAGCAGCAGTTGACTTTGGCCTTGTGAAGGGTAACACAGAAAAATATGTTCATTAGGTTATGTATTTAATCAAACCTAGTTTTCATGGAAGTTTAGGAAGCCATTTCCTTTAGCCGTTTCCTTTGTTTTCATTGTTCATTTAATAAAGACCTTAGTAATGATGCTCGTTTTTTATTTTCTTTATTCCTTACTTTTGACATGGTGTCAGTGGTGTGTTTGCTCATCACTGTCTGTATCCTATGCATCAGGGACGTTTTCATGTCATTGAAATGGAAGCAACACAGAAACTTTCTGTTGAGTATTTCCTAATGTGTGGGAAATTCCCCGTGGTGGTTTTTGCTATATTTACTCAGGGACAAAGTGATTTCCTCAAATGCCCGAAACTGTAAGTATCTTCATAACAGCCCAAAACATTCAGCATGATACAATGTCATTTGGCAAACTCTCTCATCTTAAACGCATGTCAGATGCATACTGACATGGCATGGGCCCGTTTTTTTCTCCAGCACAGACGACCCAGGGGCTAGAGCAGGATCTGGCACACAATAGACATTTCCTAGGTGTCTCTGTGGGAATGGATGGGCTCAGGCCCTTTGTGAACTGACCCCTGCCACTCCTGGGCTCATTCCTCTTCATTCCTTCCCACGCCCTGCGCCTCAGCCCTCTTGAACTACTGGTATACACCAAATATGTCACGCCCACTCCTCCATGTCTCTTCTCCTAAGACCTTGGGCTTTGCACACACAGCACCCTCTTCCCTCCCCCGGTGCTGGGAAGCTGAGCTGCTCTGATTCCAAGATCCAATTCTGAAACCCTTCTGAGTGGACACAGTGCCCTGCCTACCTCCCTTCAGCACTTACATGCTCTGTTGAAATCACCTGGTTGGCTGTCCCGCTCTCCTACTGTAAACTCTGTGAAGGCCTGAGACTCAGCTGAGGGTTTTGATGAAAGAATTAATAAATGCATGAATGCTGGCAGTGTTTATGTTCCTGGCTAGAAATCGTATTCACCTGAACAACAGATGCCCATCATGCTTGTATACAAAGAGATCATCCTTCTCTGATAGTTAATGCAGCCTTCGTCCCACATCAGCCCCTTCTTCTGGCAGCCACGTAGAATCATTGGAGCTCCACAGTTCTCCCCAGTTTCTTTGTAAAATCCATCCACACTTTCTTTAGCTCTAATTTTTCTCTCATTTCCCTTGACTGACCTGCATTCCTTTTTTTTTTTTTTTTGTCCTGAATGGAACATTCCCAAGTACTGCAACAAACCATTGGGTTACGCATTGCTTTTAAATATCCAATTTACTCCATATCTGACTTTTCACATTATTTGTAATATGGGTAACGGTGAGAGCCAGTGAAGTATGGTCCTGTGTAATAATTCATTAATAACTGTGGACGTGATTACTTATTTAAGTGTCCCCCTTACAACTGTACGCATCTGGTAGAGTTCTCTGGACCAGCAGGTTATCCGTGGTAATATTTTCAAACCGTCATGTTAGTCAAATGCTTATGCCCTTGTTACCTCTTTTGGTCAAACCCTGATCCATTGTTAAGAACTAGTCGATTTTTTTTTTTAATCCATGTTTTACATGTTACAAAACAATTTATAAAGTACTCTCAATTTTCTGCATTGTAGTAGGCCTAAATTTTATAGCAAAATCTCATTTGTGCAGCAATCTTAGAATTTGTTAAGAGGAAATGTTCATTGAAAGCAAACTATTCTACATTTTATTGGTTTTTGCATTCAGCTTTTTAAACAACAACAGTATTATAAAACAATATCTGTGTTACTTAATATTTAAAATTTCAGATGGCTTATATTTTAATGGCTTTAGAATAATTCCATTTTGTCATACGTTGCAGATTTTTAACTAGAGAATTTAATATATGAAAAAAGTGTTGCAACAATTATCCCATCTTTTTGTGGAAAATTATATGCCTATAAACATATTAGCAAAGTGTCTCTTTCTTAGTTGATTTTGGATTGCTCTTCAGAAAGAGAAGCAGCTGCTGTTACAGGCCTCATTACAGCTGCCTCTTGACCTTGAGTGAACAGAAATATTTGTGGCACCCTCTTGGGGAACAGGAATGTCTTTTCCAGCCATGGTCAAGCTTGTCAGTGCCTGAAACCTCTATTGACTGCACCTATCACATGAAGCATGAAGCCTACATGGACAGGCATTAAGTGTAAGACTAGGAGGCACAGCAGTTATATAACAGACTTCCACATGTAGCTCCCACTGTTGTGTACATGGATCCCTGGTCCCCAGTTGGATGGGATGCGGCATTCTAGTGCCTGGCCACGTACTAAGCACTGAAGTCACAGTCCTTGTGAGGGATCATGTTATAGGGGTAGGTAGCAATGCACACTGTACCCACATGCACATGCATCTCTTGCCACCTGATCTTTGAGCTTATCTTACAAATGTCAGCTTTATATCCTCCTAGCTTTCAGATAGGATTTGGGGTGGTTGGCAATAAAATCACTAAGCAAATGAATGAAGAAAAATCTGATGATAGGTTCAAAAGCACTTTTTTTGTTTGTAGCCTTGGAATTTCTTCTATGTATAATACAATCAAAAGTTATCCATCTTGCTTTGTCAAATAAGAAAGTACTGCAAATGAATCATCTGAAATGCTTGATTCAACAACCTATCATCTGGGGTTTTTTTTTCTTTTTTTGGGGGGGGGGTTCTTCTAAACCAATCTTATAACCAAACTTTTAAATTGTTGTCTTATTTCTTTTTCATTTCCTGGTTTTAAATGTTTCATTGTTGACTTTTATTGCATACATTTAATTTCATTTGCATTCTACAAACAAATTCTGAAGGTTAATATTTTCTTGCTTTTTGATCCATAGGATTCATTTTTGTAACCAAGATTTCTCAAAGTGTTGCGCAGAACAGACAGTTGATATCAGAAGCACCTGGGGTGGGTGTCTGCTCCCTACCCTCCCTTAGTCTGATAAATTCAGAGCCTGTGTAAAGAGCTAGAATGGCTTCTTTTATGGCACAGGGATCTGCGTTTTCATGTGTATCTATATGATTGCCTTAGCAGTAGAAAGAACCTCTTCATTTTGGGTCTTAGATATAGCATATGTGTAGTTCCCTTTTTTATTTTCATTTTTGTGGGTACATAGTAGGTGTATGTATTTATAGCATACCTGAGATGTTTAGATACAGGCATGCAATGTATACTAATCACATCATGGAGAGTGAAGTATGCATCCCCTCAAGCATTTATCCTTTGTGTTACTTAACAATTCAGTTATACTCTTAGTTACTTTAAAATGTACAATTAAATTATTATTGACTGTACTTACCCTGTTGTGCTACCAAATAGTAGGTCTTATTTATTCTTTCCAATTTTTTAATACACATTAACCATCTCTACTTTCTCTCCCCACCCTGCCATTACCCTCCTTAGCCCCAGGTAACCATCATTCTGTCAACTGTCTCCGTGAGTTCAATTGTTTTGATTTTTAGATCCCACAAATAAATGAGAACATGTGATGTTTGTCTTTCTTTGTCTGGCTTATTTCACTTAACATGATGACCTCCAGTTCTATTCATGTTGTTGCAGAAACAGGATTTCATTCTTTTTTATGGCTGTATAGTACTCCATTGTGTATATCTACTGCATTTTCTTTATTCATCTGTCATCTGTTGATGGACACTTAGGTTGCTTCCAAATCCTGACTGTTGTGAACAGTGTTGCAACAAACATGGAAGCACAGATATCTTTTTCATACATGAATTACCTTTCTTTTGTGTATATGCCCAGCAGTGGGATTGCTGGATTATACAGTAGCTCTACTTTTAGTTTTTTGAGGAAGCTCCAAACTCTTCTCTGTAGTGGTTATACTTACATTCCCACCAACACTGTACAAAGGTCCCTTTTCTCCACATTTCCTCTGGCATTGTTATTGCCTGTCTTTTGAATATAAGCCATTTTAACTGGCGTGAGATGATGCAGTATCTCATTGTAGTTTTGATTTACATTTTGATTGATGATCAATGATGCTGAGCACCTGTTCATATGCCTGTTTGCCATTTATATGTCTTCTTTTGAAAAATGTCTATTCAAATCTTTTGCCCATTTTAAAATCAGATTATTAGATTTTTTTTCCTTAAGAGTTGTTTGAACTTCTCATATATTCTGGTTATTAATCCCTTGTCAGATAGGCAGTTTGCAGATATTTTCTCCCATTCTGTGCATTATTGCTTCACTTTGTAGATTTTTTTTCTTTATTGTGCACAAGTTTTTTAACTTGATGTGATCACATTTGTCCATTTTTGCTTTGGTAGACTGTGCTTGTGGGGTATTTCACAAGAAATTTTTGCCCAGACCAGTGTCCTAGAGAGTTTCCCCAATGTTTTCTTGTAGTACTTTCATAGTTTGAGGTCTTAGATTTAAGTCTTTAATCCATTTTTATTTTATTTTTATTTATGGCGAGAAACAGGGGTCTAGTTTCAATGTTCTACATGTAGATATCTAGTTTTCCCAGCACCATTTATTGAAGAGGCTGCCTTTTCCACAGGGAATGTTCTTGGCACCTTTATTGAAAATGAGTTCACTGTAGGTATGTGGATTTGTTTCTGGGTTCCCTATTCTGTTACCTGGGTCTATGTGTCTGTTTTTATGCCAATAGCCTGCTGTTTTGGTTACTATAGCTCTGTAGTATAATTTGAAGTCAGGTAATATGATTCCTCCAGTTTTGTTATTTTTGCTTAGGATAGTTTTGGCTATTCTGGGTCTTTTTTGGATTCATATAAATTTTAGGATTTTGCTTTTCTGTGGAGAATGTCATTGGCATTTTGATAGAGACTGCATTGGATCTGTAGATTGCTTTGGGTGATATGGACATTTTAACAATATTGATTTTTCCAATCCATGAATGTGGAATGTTTTCATTTTTTGATATGCTCTTCAATTTCTTTCATCAGTGTTTTATAGTGTCCTCTGTTATAGAGATCTTTTACTTCTTTGGTTAATTCCTAGGTATTTAATTTTATGTGTTGCTATTGTAAATGGGATTACTTTTTAAATTTATTTTTTATGTCCCAAATTTTTAAAGAAAGGAAGAGGCCAGGCACAGTGGCTCACACCCATAATCCGAACACTTTGGGAGACTGAGGCAGGAGCATCACTTGAGCCCAGGAGTTTGAGACCAGCCTGGGCAACATAGAGAAACATTGTCTCTACAGAATATTTTAAAAAGTATCCAAACATATGCTTGTGATCTCAACTGCTCCAGAGGCTGAAGTGGGAGGATCACCTGAGCCTAGGAGGTTGAGGCTGTAGTAATTGTGCCACTGCATTCCATCCTGGGTGACAGAGACCCTATCATGAAAAAAGAAAGAAAGAAAGATGGATTTGTTTTAATGTCTTGTAAAGTATAAATCTTTCATAAAAATGCCTTCCATTTTTAAAATTTGAGTAAATGACATTAAAAATTCTAAATGCTATCATTTAAATTGTTGTCAGTAGCCATATTAGTGTCAATATTATTGCCTCCATTGTTTAACTGATCTATTTTTGTTGCAGTTTTAGCACTTAAAAATTGCCTTTTGTTTCTGACAGTGAATTATCACATGGAAACATGGGTCTTTTTTCTTTCTGTCTTGCCTCTTCAATCATTACCATCCATTTTCTTATTTCTTTTCTGATTCCAGAGCACATATCCCAGGCTGGCCAGCAGCTGTTCCTCTTCCTCCTGCCTTCAGGCAGGTCTTGTCTATGTGCATACTCTTTAGCAAACTAACTCTCACCTAATTTAACTCAATCAGCAAGTCAAGGAACATAGAAACTGAACTGTCTTAGACATGAAAGTCTTGTTTAAATAACGTTGTTCAATGTTTTGCTAAAGGAAATAAGATACAAGTTATTAAGTGATTTGCATGCTATTTCTTAAAATTGACTGTAGGAGGGTTATAACTGAAATTTCCAGGATCTAAAATTTTAATTTGGTATTCTTTCCTCTATACTACAGACCTTTGATCTCCAACCTACAGTCTCTTGACTTAATTTTTATTGTCTTTCCCAGGGCTCCCCTGCTACATTTGTTTAATTGTCTATGGTTTTTTGTGTGCTTGTTTTCATTTTGGTTTATTCTGCTTGATCCTGACTACCCTTAAATTATCTAGGGGTGGGAAGAAGTGACTCGAGGAGCAAGTCCTGGACATCAGTGACCCAGTTTGGCTCAATATGATATATTACATGGTCATCAGAAAGGCTGGGGGTGCATCTTTTGGAGTGTCTCTCTTTGTATTGTTTCCACAGTGATTGCTTTAGGTATTAGCGTGTACATACGTGACCCATCCCAGTCGCACATTCACCACTTCGAGTGAGGTATAGAAACCTCACTTCTGTTTAGGGACCTGACCTTCCCAGCTTTTAAATATTGTAGCCTTGAATATAGTTTTTGCTTGAATCTCAAATGCGATTTATAAATCTCAAATGTCCATCAGGAGGACAGTGGGCACCCATATTTCTGCTTCTCTTGTTTCTTTTCCTATCCCGATGACCCAAGATTCATTCTTTTGACATTTCTTGTGTTTGAAGAACTCCCTTTAGTTAAAATTTTGCAGTAGGTCTAAAGCTTTTCTAGTTTTCCTTTATATAAGGATATTTTTATTTCCTCTTCCTACCTGAAAGATAGTTTTTTGCCAGACAGAATTCACAGTTAATGGTTCTTTTCTCTTAGCAGGTACCCCTTTCTTCTGATCTTCATATTTTCAGATGAGAAATCTGCTTTTGTTTGAGTTGATGCTCCCACATAAGTAATACCTTGTTTTTTTCTGGTTGATTTCAAGATTTTTTTCTTTGTCTTTAAATTTCAAAAGTTTAATTATGATGTGTCTTTATCTGGATTGGAGTTTTCCTTCTTCGGGTTCTCAGCTTCTTGATTTGCAGGTATTTGTCTTTAACCAAAGTTGGGAGGTTTGCAACCTTTAAATACTTTTTTTGGTGCAGCCCCTAGTCTTCCTTCTGAGCTCCAAGATGTGAGTGGTGGGGCTTCTGTCATTGTCCCCATGTTCCTTTGGGCTCTGTGCATTTTATTCCAGCCTGCCTTTTCTCTCTGCCCTTCTGTTGGGGGATTCTCTTCTTCCCTCAAGCTTGCTGATGATATCCTCTGTCATTGCCACTCCACTGTGGAACCCAGCCAGTGATTTTTAAGATTTTTATTGCATTTTTTTCAGTTCTATAAATTCCATTTGCTTCATTTTTGTAATTTCTGTTTATTTGCTGAGATTTACAAGTTTTCCATTTGTTTCATGAGACTTCATAATTTATGGTGAAAGCATTTTTATGATGCCTGCTTTAAAATTCTTGTCGGGTTTCTCCAGCATCTGCTTCACCTTGGTGTTGGCATCAGATGACTGTTTCCCCTCATTCATGTTGAGATTTTCCTGGTTCTTGGTGTGACCAGTGATTTTTATTGTATCCAGGATATTTTGTCTATTATGTCCTGAGACTCTAGGTCATATTTAGTTTTTTTATTTTAGCAGACATTTCCCTTGTTATATTTAGCATGTGGACCTTAGCCTAATTTTACGGGTCATAGTTCCAGTGGAGGTTTAATTTTTTATGCTTTTGTGGTGTTTCAGTTTGCTTGGTTGATCTGAGGCTGCTGGAGCTCCCAGTGAACTCTGCTGTGGCTGCCTGATGGGGCAGAAAGGGTTTCCCTGGCCAGGTCACCAAGTGTCTGTTGGTGGGGAAGGATGTAGTGGAGTCCCTGGCCTGTGCACCTGGCCCACTTGGTGTCACCTGCAAGGGAAGGAGGGTCTTGGGCCCTCAGGACCGAGGAGCTTCCCAGGCCAGGCTGCTTGTGGTGACTGGATCTCTTTTCCACACTGGGACCTTAGGGTTAGGAGTATGCTGCTTATTTTTCAACCAGGCACTTGTTATTTGTTTGGTTAAGTGTTGTTAACTTGTTTGCATGAGAAACCAGGTTTTCCTGGATGTCCTTCTCTTTGAACTATTCCACTCCCTTCCTTCCCCACTGTGTTAGTCCATTTTCATGCTGTTGATAGACATACCTGAGACTGGGAAGAAAAGGAAGTTTAATTTGACCTGTAGTTTCACATGTCTGGGGAGGTCTCAGAATTTTGTAAAACTGGTTGGAGCAAAAGGCACTTCTTTGATGGCAGCAGCCAGAGGAAAAGAGGAAGCAAAAGTGGAAACCCCTGATAAACCCATCAGATTTCGTGAGATTTAATTACGATCATGAGAATTAGCACAGGAAAGACTGGCCTCCATGATTCAATCACCTCCCCCTGGGTCCCTCTCACTGCATGTGGGAATTCTGGGAGATACAGTTCAAGTTGAGATTTGGATGGGGACACAGCCAAACCATATCATTCCTCCCTTGGGCCCTCCAAATCTCGTGTCCTCACATTTCAGAACCAATCATGCCTTCCCAATGGTCCCCAAAGTCTTATTTCAGCATTAAACCAAAAGTCCACAGTCCAAAGTCTCATCTGAGACAAGGCAAGTCCCTTCTGCCTATGAGCCTATAAAATCAAAAGCAAGCTAATTCCTTCCTAGATACAATGGGGGCACAGGTATTGGGTAAATACAGCCATTCAAAATGGGAGAAATTGGCTAAAACAAAGGGGTTACAGGGCCCGTGCCAATTCGGAATCCAGCAGGGCAGTCAAGTTTTAAAGGTCCAAAATGATCTCGTTTGACTCCATGTCTCACATCCAGGTCATGCTCATGCAAGAGGTAGGTTCCCATTGTCTTGGGCAGCTCTGCCCCTGTGGCTTTGCAGGGTATAGCCCCTCTCCTGGCTGCTTTCCTGGGCTGGTGTTGAGTGTCTGTGGCATTTCCATGTGCACAGTTCAAGCTGTCAGTGGATCTACCATTCTGGGGTCTGGAGGATGGTGGTCCTCTTCTCATGGCTCCACTAGGTGGTGCCCCAGTGGGGACTCTGTGTGGGGGCTCTCACCCCACATTTTCTTTC
The DNA here is from genome assembly GCF_037993035.2 of Macaca fascicularis. Lineage (NCBI taxonomy): Eukaryota > Metazoa > Chordata > Mammalia > Primates > Cercopithecidae > Macaca > Macaca fascicularis. The sequence continues at coordinate 5,776,319 of NC_088392.1, read as the reverse complement.
CATACTGCCCTAGCAGAGGCTCTCCATGAGGGCCCCGCCCCTGCAGCAAACTTTTGCCTGGACATCCAGGTGTTTCCATACATCTTCTGAAATCTGGGCAGAGGTTCCCAAACCTCAATTCTTGACTTCTGTGCACCTGCAGGCTCAACACCATGTGGAAGCTGCCAAGGCTTGGGGTTTCCACCCTCTGATGCCACAGCCTGAGCTGTACGTTGGCCCCTTTCAGCCACAGCTGGAGTGGCTGAGACACAGGGCACCAAGTCCCTAGGCTGCACACAGCACAGGTACCCTGGGCTCAGCCCACAAAACCATTTTTTGCCTCAGGCCTCCAGGCCTGTGATGGGAGGGGCTGCCATGAGGGTCTCTGACATGGCCTGGAGACATTTTCCCCATAGGTGTGGGGATTAACATTAGGCTCTTTGTTACTTACACAAATTTCTGCAGCCTGCTTGAATTTCTCCTCAGATAGTGGGTTTTTCTTTTCTATCACATAGCCAGGCTGCAAATTTTCCAAACTTTTGTGCTCTCCTTCCCTTATAAAACTGAATGCCTTTAACAGTACTCATGTCACCTCTTGAATGCTTTGCTGCTTAGAAATTTCTTCTGCCAGATACCCTAAATCGTTTCTCTCAAGTTCAAAATTCCACAAATCTCTAGGGCAGGGGCAAAATGCTGGGAGTCTCTGCTAAAACATAACAAGAGTCATCTTTACTCTAGTTCTCAACAAGTTCCTCATCTCCATCTGAGACCAGCACAGCTTGGACATTATTGTCCTTATGGCTATCAGCGTTTTGGGCAAAGCCATTCAACAAGTCTCTAGGAAGTTCCAAACTTTCCCACTTTTTCATGTCTTTTTCTGAGCTCTTCAAACTGTTCCAATCTCTGCTTGTTACCCAGTTCCAAAGTTGCTTCCACATTTTCAGTATCTTTTCAGCAACACCCCACTCTACTGGTAGCAATTTACTGTATTAGTTCATTTTCATGCTGCTGATAAAGACATACCTGAAACTGGGAAGAAAAAGAGGTTTAATTGGGCTTATGTTCCACATGGCTATGGAGGTCTCATAGTCATGGTGGAGGGTGGAAGGGGGTGGAAGGCACTTCTTACATGGTGGCAGCAAGAGAAAAGGAGGAAGAAGCACAAGTGGAAACTCCTGATAAACCCATCAGATCTTGTGAGACTTTATCACTGTCATGAGAATGGCACAGGAAAGACTGTCCCCCATGATTCAGTTACTTCCCCCTGGGTGCCTCCCACAACATGTGGGAATTCTGGGAGATACAATTCAAGTTGAGATTTGGCTGGGGACACAGCCAAACCATATCACCTCCCTTTTCACTGGTGTGATTTCCAGCATCCCCAGGCTCACTCCCCTTCTCCTCCACCTCCTCCTCACTCTGATTTTACTTTACTAATTTTGCTATCAGAGCCAGCGGATCCACAGCCGCCCTTCCCAGCTTCCCGCCAACAGGAGATGCATGAGGACACTCAGCACCAGGAGAAAGTAGAGAGCTGTTCCCCACTCCCTTTCCCCTCTCACCTTAAACCTGCTCTTCCTCCCCTCCCTGGCTTCCTGTCTCCTTTTAGGTTATCACTGCCCAAGTGTTGAAGCTGGAGGTTTTAGCTGCATCCCTCAGCCCTTTGTTTCTTTCACTCCCTCCTTTATCTGATCATGTGGAGTCTGCTCAGGGCTGCTCCAGTCTGGACTGTTGCCATTGCCTGAGCTCACACCTTGATTTCCTTTGGCTTCATATATTTTACAGCTCTGTTGCTTGGTGAGTCCACATTTAAAATTAATGTATTATCTCAGTGAACTGACCTTTATTTTTATGTAATGTCATTTCTGTCCCTAGTGATTTTATTTGCATTGAAGTAAACTTTATTTGAGAATAATATAGCCAATCTTGCTTTTTCAAAAAAAAAAATTAATGTTAGTATGGTATATCTCTTTTTATCCTTTTACTTTCAAGCTACAAATATCATTATATTCTAAACGAGCTTCTTGTATGCAGTGTATAATTGGGCCACATATTTTTAAATCCTCTTTACCAATCTCTGTTGTTAAGTTGGTATGTTTAACCACCTGCCCTTAACATACCTATGGATATACTAGGTCTTAACGTCTGTCATTTTATTTTTTTGTTTTGTTTGTTCTGTTTTTCATTTCTCAGTTTTCTTTTTCCAGCCTGCTTGTGGTTTACTTGAACTTTTTTTAGAAGTCAATTTTCATTTTTGAGTGTATCTCTTCTTTAATCTCTTTTAGTGATTATTCTAGGTTATGTGTGTGTGTGTATAAACATTATAAATACATAACTTATCACAGTCTGTTGGTGTCAACGTTTTGCCAGTTTGAGCCAAGTGTGGAAACTTTGTTTCCATTTGCTCTCCTTGACCATCTCTCATTTATAGAATTATATAGAATAACTACATGCATTGAGACCATGTTAGGCAGTGTTCTAATTTTTGCTTCAGTCACCAAACATAATTTAGAGAACTCAGGAGGAGACTGTGTGACATATACATACTACATAGTCGCCTTGGAGTAACCAGTAACAGGTTTTCTAGTGTTTATTTGATTATTTCTGTCCATGTAGACTAGTGGTGTAAGCCAACACACGTTTCCAGAAGCTCAGGCCTGTTTTAGGCGATTATAACAAACATCGGTGACTGAATATCCTTTTGCACATCTCCAGTTTTGTAATTATTACATATGGCTAATCTTATAAAAGTCATCATAACTGAAACAAACATGGGATATGTTTGTGTGCACAGGCCGCCATAACAAAGTAGCACAAAATGAGGACCTTAAGCAACAGAAATTTATTGTCTCAGTTACAGAAGCCGGAAGTCCACGATCAAGGTGTCAGTCAGGCCGTGCTTCCTCTGAAGTCACTAGGATGGAACAGTTCCGGGCCCCTCTGCTCCTTGGCTTGTGGCAGCATAACTCCAGTCTTCACATGACATTCTTTGTGTGTGTCTGTATCTGTCCAAATTTCCTGTCTTTAAAATGACACTAGTCATGTTGAATTAGGGAGCCACAGTACTCCAGTATGACTTCATCTTAACTAATTACATCTACAATGGCCCTGTTCACAAATACAGGTCATTTTCTGAGGTGGGGGGGGATTAGAACTTTAACACATGAATTTTTGAGGGACACAATTCAACCTATAACATATGGCAATTCAATTAATTGATCATGGTATATGTAAGTATGCAGATGTGTGTTCTGGTAGCTAATATGAAAGGACTTCATAAACTCTACAACTGTGCAGATATGCGATGGGCATCATATCTCCCACCTCAAACCCTGTGTATCCTTCGAAGTAGATGATTTTTCTTGGTCCCGTTGTATGAAACAGCTGACCTCACAGCTTTTCTGCCCTATGACTTGCTGGTGCTTAAATTCTTCCCGTACAGTTCATTAAACGCATCTTTGTAGTGAGCATCAAGGTTTCAGCCTTTCGTTTTGAAAAATCTTAATACCCATATAAACCTTAGTAATAAAGAGTTAAAAGAAATAACAGAAAGATCTTCAAATAATGGCATTGTCACTGTTTAATTTGCTGTTTGTTTGAAGATGGCTCTAATGACATCTCACTTTTTTCCCCCAAGTATCAAATTACCCTGAGCAACTTTACCTGATTATGTTAATCATGCTAAATATGAAACTGTCTTTCTTTGAGGTGTTGGAATTTACAAAAGCTACATTTATGCCTTTCAGTAGCATTCACGACAACTTACATAGTGAAAACTACCAATGATGAAGTAGATTGGTTTTTTAAAAATTCTGTAACTTGTTTAGTACCCTACATGGAAGTTGGGGGGTTGGGGCATGAGGGGACACTAATTTGAGACCGTCACAGTTCTTCATACAATAAAAGTTGTGCATCTCTGATATTATCACTTTAAGTATAGGGTAAATCATTATGGCCTTAGTAACTCCCGAGGTCTATCCAATGTATACACTACGTATAGTGACATTTACACCTCTCAAGATTCTCCCGCTCATCTACTTCTTTATTGTGTCTTTGGGAGGACAAAAATGAGAAATAGTTTCAAATGAAAATATCAGTGAAATCTTAGTTGATATCGATTTACTGATTTTTATGTACACTGTATAGAACTGCCAGCAGATTCTGGGACTGCGCCCATTAATACATACTTACGTTATGCAGAATTTTGTCTTAATATGCTCAGTCTTTATGTAAAGCATAACTCTGAATCCATTTGAGTAATGTACATTTAGCATAAGCAGAGTTGTAGGCTGGCGTTATTAAAATGCATAGAGCTGACATCCTGGGCTTCTGCTGAAATATGCTTTTAATTGAAGCAGAATTATGGCGATATATTACCCACGTGAGTCTGATTATAGCTCAGCATTGGCTTGTACAGTGGCTCCTTGCTCCAGAAAGCTGTGTAGTAGCCCATATGTTGTGGTTAGGCATTTAAATATTCTATAGTATGTATATCTGAATTGTCTGATATAATGTTATCTAAGCATATGTTATCTTGGGAAAGATGCATCTTGTAGCCAAGTCGGTTTGAAAATAATTTTTTAGTGATAATTGTATTTACCACTGATTAAAGGTCATTCATAAAGATATACGTGGTTTGATCAAAGTTCTACTTCTATTTGAGCTTTGGGGATAAAAAATAGCAGGAATAAAGGCAACATTCATTGAAAGTGTCTTTTGTTTACTTTTATAACTTTATGAAATTACAATTCACACTTTCCATACTAGGTCTAGGGGAAAAAATAGCTCATAGAGACCACCATTTCTCTATAGATGACATCTCAGTGTTCAGAAATAGAGCCTAAAGTGATCAACTTCAGTGGGTATACTAATGAAACCCTGATTTTTCTCATTTCAGCCTGCAAAACGGGGTCTTTGGGACATGATAATGTGATAGCATACAGTATCCGTTTTAGCAAGTGAAGTTCAGACAAGAAATGGTTGCCTGATACTAATGCATTTTGAAGTCCTTGATAAGATTTCCTTTTCTACTCTATGTTCTTGTATTTAATGTTCACAAACATGAACTAGATGGTCATGACAGGAGCTTTTTCCTCATACCAATTTATTGCCTCTCGTTCAGCTAACTTAGGAGTTTTCTTTTTTTATTTATGTCTTTTAATTAACAAGTAAATTTAAAATATTTCCCATGTAAATGTATAATCTGGTCATAATATTTTCAGTGTATGCTGCTTTTACAAAGGTCGGTGCTACTGAACTGTGTGTTTGGGGCTGGTTCTGATGGAAGTAGAGCAGCTCACATTCTTATTCCATATTGGTTGAACCCAAATGTTGTATAGCCCCCTTGCAGTCAGGAATAACCACCTTTTAGAAGTGTGAATTCTGTGATCATTCACTGTTTTCTCATTAGTAGTTTACGTGTTCTGTCACATTAAAACCTTTTTTTAAAGGGATGAGTTTATGAGTGTTTACATGCAGCTTTTCCAGTTCATCTTTCTTACGCTGGTATTTACAGCAATGATGTTTGCTTCTATACGAAGCTCCTTTGTTCTGCGAGGCGAAGGTTTCTCTGTACAGGTCCAACCCTGCAGGTTGATCACAGACCTGCGACCTGTAATTCAATAGAGCCGGGCCCTGTTTACAAAGTCCAGATTTCCTGTGCTGTCAGTTAGGGCAATCAGCACAAAGACCGAGAGCTTTTGGAACTAAATAAACAATGAGAAAAACATTCAAGGCTGCCAGTAACCCTTCGCAGGTAATTTAACAGCCTTTGACTACAAGGCATCAGTTGTTGTAGATGTCTGCCGAGTATGAAATCTGACATTCTGCCTTGCCATGTTCTGCCAATAGCTTTCAGCGTCATCTCTCACTGAGGCCCACTGGAGCCCCCTCAGAGCACCGTGCTTTCACGTGGAGCCTAAGTGGTCCTGTTAAGACAGACATCCACACCTGCATTCTGTCACATGTTCGTGTCATGTGGGTTTCTGATATGGAACATCAGATTATTTAAAATTGGTGGATTAATTAAATCGGGAATTTTCCCCCGATCTATGAGGAAAACATCTCCACTGACAAGTTGAAGCCCTTCGAACTCCTCCAGATAGGCTTACATGCTAATGCACAGGCTTCTGTGCCTCTGAGGGGCAGCATCGGCTGGACAGGCAGAACACAGAAAAGGACTGCTGTATCCTATGGCGTAGAGTTTTAACCATTTAGACAATTAGTGATTTTGTTTAAATCTCCATGGTTATGTGTTTTTAATTTAACTTGTTTGCTTTCTGATGCATTTGATGGCTTTGCTGATGGTCTGGATAATACTTGCAGTAGCTCTTTATGTGACTGTTTATGTTTCAAAGCCGACAAGAAACATGTGTGAGTTAAAATCAAGTAACTTGAATTCATGTAGATCAGCGTCAGCAATGCCTTCCTCTTACCTCAGCAGTCAGATGGTCGTGAGAGCTTAAAACCAGCCAGTCTTCAGCAAAGGTGTGCCTGCCTACAAATTCCACACTGCCACCACACACACATTGGTGAGATGTTTGTATGGAACATCTCCTTAAAGAAAGGACCGTGCAAGCAGGTCACATTCCATGTGAGTTTCCTTGTATATTTCATGACGATGTTTAGTAGCCTATCTCACTCACGTTTTCACCTCAAAGATGGCTCATTTTAAGCCCCTTCTTGAATTTAAATCTAAACAGATGTTAATAAAGAATAGGAGAGAAAGAAGATTAATCTCATAAGCCTGTGACTGAGCAGAAAGTGTAGATGTCTCACGTCTTGGCCGGCTCCACAGAAGGCAAGGCAGTAGAGGGAGAGTGCCTGTTGATCAGCCACCGAACGTGTTCTGCACTGGAGAGCCCCTTCTCCTCTAGGTCCCACAGTCAAAATATATTCTTCTTCTTTTGATGTTTGTGCCAGTGTGGCTGGGAGTAAGTTGCTAGTTTCGTTGGCATTTGCCGACTACTTCTGGATCCATGAATCTTACTGTAGTTGCTGGGATTTGGGATTTGATTTTGTGAATCCTCTTTATACTTTCTACATTTTTATTGGGGATTTTCAGTACTTTTCATGTAAACTTGCAAGTTTTTTTTTAATGTTACAAGTGTTAACATTTTACTGTGGTCTGACTTTCAACTGTGTATTTAAGATTTATCTTTTTCTGCACTTAATGGCAAATTTTGTCTTACAAGGTATTTTTCATTTTTTATCAAATCAGATTGTTTAATGTGGAGCCCTGAAAGAGAGGCAGTACACCATTGGGGCCTTCACGGATATATGCAGTCACATTGAATTGAGTGAGAAATTGATGCAACAGGGGTATGGAATAATGTGACCAAAGATTTGGATGTGAGAAAATAGCATTCCTTGCGTGGGGGACAGTGGGCAGTCATATAGCACTAGAGCTCAGAAGAGAGTAGTGTTGATTGTGGAAGATCTTGGAGTCCATGTTAAATGGTCTGGACCTCATCATAGAGATCATAAGGAGCCATTCCATGTGTGAAGACATAGAGGGGTAACATAATTAGATACTGATTTTGGAAAGATACTACTACTGTGATTAAGAAAGATTCAGAAAGACAAAGATGGAGGTAAGCATTCATTAAGAGGTGATGGAAATAAATGATGTCAATTGTGAACATTTTTAGAGACCAACTACAAGAGGCAGCACAGTGCATATGGAGCATGAGGAAGACGGGTTGAAGATGACATCCAGACGTATGGGTTAATGATTGGATGATGAGACTGTTAAGGGAGGAGGGACATACTGCCATCTTAGATTGAGAAAGGAGCGGTGGAGTACAGTTTTGGTTTAAAACATGGAAGTATGTGATACAGAGGGAGCATCCGGGTATCTAATAGTCGCCTGAAAACTAAAAATTGAAGATGAAAAACTTAAGTGGGAATAGAGATACAAATTTAAGAGCTATGGACATGGAGGTGGTCGTTGAAGTGGTAGAAGGAAGTAATGTCAGCCCGGGATTGAGTATATAATGTAGGAAGGAATCCGAGACTAAAGCCATAGGATAATGACAATATGCAGGGAGCTGGGGAAACAGCAGGAACCATCAGGAGAAGCGGGATGGCTGTGGGCGGCCGATGAGGCCTGTGGAGGCTGCTGTGTGGTTTGAAGGGAGAGGCGTGGGAAACTCATCAAAGGCTGAGACAGAAGAGGCGACTTTGCGGTCGGCGCTGCGTTTGAACCTTCTGCAGTGCCTTGTCAGTGAGAGTAGAAACAGTGACTCCTGGGTGTGGCACAACCAGAAGCTGATAAGGGAGGAAGAAGTAGAACCCATGCCCGCTTCCTGCACACCTCTGTAGAGTCTACTCGGCGCAATAGCTTCGTGGCCCTTACACGTTGTCAGCTTAGCAGAGTACAGGCATTCAAGTGCGGTTATCAACATTTAAAATTAAGCTACAAACTAGATATCTGGAACAAACATGTACAAGAAATATGTATATACTTGTACGATATATATATATATATATAGCTCTATAGATACATATATATATAGAGAGAGAGAGAGACGGAGTCTCACTCTTGTCGCCCCAGGCTGGAGTGCTGCGGCGCGATCTTGGCTCACTGCAATCTCTGCCTTCCAGGTTTGAGCAATTCTGCCTAAGCCTCCTGAGTAGGTGGGTTTACAGGCGTGCACCACCAGTCCTAATTTTTTTATTTTTAGTAAAGATGGGGGCTTCGCCATGTTGACCAGGCTGGTCTCGAACTCCTGACCTCAGGTGATCGTCCTGCCTCAGCTTCCCAAAGTGCTGGGATTACAGGCTTGAGCCACCATGCCTGGCCAAGAACTATATTTTTAATGTATGACAAATTCACATAAGTCAAAATCATATGAGAACTCTAAGATAGCAATGGAAAAAGGACATGATTGAAAGATTTATGAAGAACTGAAATACGTCATGAAATAATGTTTAACCTTAATAGTAGCCAGAGAAGTATAAAGTAAAATAAAAGGACTGTTTATTATTAATGAAATAATCTATTTAAAAACACCACTTTACATATCTGTGATGGTTTATTCCTAGTTTTCTCAAAAACTTGGATTTTCTCAAAAACTTGGATCTCATAAAAAGCACTAATCCAACTGAAAGATTAATCCATTAGTTTTTAATAAACTTCGTTTAATCATTATTGTTTTAACTCTAAGTATTAACTTAGGTAATCTGTAGTATTTGCCAATTGTCACGTGGGATCACAAGGGGAAAAATATCGTGGATATTATATTTCATTAAAATAACAGATTTTAATAATGGGTTGTGTTCTTGTGCAAAACCTACTTCCACTGTTGGAAAAAAAATGGTTTTTTCCTCTATTCTTAAAGAAGGCTGTTTTTAACACTAAAATTATCTGAAATGCCACATAAATAAATCCGTTGTAAATGATGACATAAAAACTAATTCCAAAATGGGAAGACGAGTTGTCATCTATGTAACCCCTTCCCCATGCTTTTTTTTTTTTCTTTAAAGAGTCACTGGACACAGTGTTGATTGCTGAATTTCTTTTTGTTTTTTGAGGCGGAATTTCGCTCTCATTGCCCAGGCTGGCATGCAGTGGCGTGATCTCGGCTCACTGCAACATCAGCCTCCCAGGTTCAAGGGATTTTCCTGCCTCAGCCTCCCGAGTAGCTGGGATTACAGGCACATGCCACCACGCCCAGCTAAATTTTTTTGTATTTTTAGTAGAGACAGGGTTTTACCATTTTGATCAGGCTGGTCTCGAACTCCTGACCTCTCAGATGATCCACCCGCCTCAACCTCCCAAAGTGCTGAGATTACAGGCGTGAGCCACCCCGCCCAGCTGATTGCTGAATTTCTAATTCTTTACTAAGAATTCTTTACTAAGAATTAGAAATCCTGCCTTCTATAAGAGTGATAGTTTCCAATCTAAGAAGATTCATTTGCATGCATGAGTGACATTATGATTTTTTTAGATAAGAATATATTGCCCACAAATATTTTGAGACGTTTGCTGAGAAAATCCTGCATGAAAGGAAGCCAAGAACCCAGCAGAGGAAAGATAGGGAGCACCAGTCCTGCCATCGCCAGCTCCACTGTGGCCACTCGGAGAGGAGCCTGGACAGTCTTCTCAGCCCCGAGAGAGACACTGGGGGCTGAGGTATTTTTGCCATCTATGATATCAAGGCCTCTGGGCATTTGTGATTTCAGGGTATCGCATCAGTGTTCTACTTGCCTGGCACCATCAAGATTTTGGTGTCAGATGAGAGAATGGGTAAGGATGCCTCCAGGAGCCAGTATCCCCTGAAATGTCGAAGAGCTAGAAACAGTGTTACTAATGACGGGAAGTGTCATTCCTGTCCATGGGGCTCTTGTCTCTCTAGAAACAGTGTCCAGCTGCAGGACAATGTCTTGATACTCATGCCTGAGGGCACAGAACAGTCACTTGGTGCAGAGGCACCCCCGTCAGAGGTACTGTGCAGGGTGAGGCGGGGCCCGGGCAGCGGCCACATGCCACAGATGTCCTCAGCGCTCTGGGCAGAGGGAAAGTGCATCTAGGAGTGAGTCCCTGGAAAGCCGCATCTCCAGTCTCAGTTGAGTGACAGGTTTTATCAAATGCTCATGACTCTATCACTCTGATCGAGACCCGAGGGCTACCAAGGAAAGTGTAGGGGAGCATTTGGACTTCCGAGAAGCTTACGATCTGTTCCTGGTTCAGACAAGGTTAAGTAACTTCGTGGCAGGCTAAGAACATGATGAGGTTCATAGAGTGTGTTCAGTCATGTGACAGAGGGTAAAAGTTCTCAAGTACTTCAGCAGACAGGGAGACCATGAGGCTAGAGGGGTCCCAAACGGCTTCCTGCAGAGGGCACTGTCGCTCGGCCCTGGAGGAGCGCAGGATGTGACTGCGGAGGACGCAGCGTGGGCCAGCCTAGCCACGCGCACGGAGACCCGAACGTTGATCTGTGAGAAGAGTCCTGAGCATGGTGGTTTCATTTCAAATGTGGATTGTTTTCCAGTTACAATTTTACTTTGCCTTAAGCTATAAAAACTATAAACATATGCTATAAATGTATTCTAAAATATATGCCACATGAAATTGAAACTTACCCAAATGCTGGTATGAGGCTTGTAGGATTTAGTGGCTTTGTAACTGGACTCTAAAATAGCACATTTTCCCATATTCCACTTTTTTCTGTTGGCTTAAAATGGGAATTCAGCACACAGCCAAATAATTTGAGTGCTTAGGATGGGCTTCTTCACAAGATTCATCTAAGAGAAAGGTGAATACTTGGTTTTCAGAGAGCTACCAATTCAGCAGGACACCTCCACTGTTCAAGGTGATCTCTAGGAGTAGTATTGAAAACCTGTGCCTACAAATGTGTGGACTTTTTAGCATTCTCTAAGGTTTCCTTCTTTTACGAACTTCTCAACATCATGTGTCTTTAAAGGTTTGGAAATTGCCTGCCTTTACGATGTGTTAACCTTTCCTACACAGTGTCTTATTAAAGACAATCTAACCTTAAAGCCCGTTATTGAAAATACCTCCACCAGTAAAACCCAGACATTCTATAGTCTCTTTCTCAAAGCACCACTATTGAATCTTTGCTTTATACGAAATGAACTTATCTCCTTCGAAATAAGAAAATCCAATAATTATTATTGGCGATTATGGAATACTTACCGAGTTAATCTGTAATTAGCATTTTCCAGTGACTGTTGATTTGGAGAAAGTTGCATTCAGTTCACCACAATCATTAGAGACTTACAAAGCTCGGACTTTGTTACTGAGTCCCCTTGCTACTCATCAGTGATGCAGCTCTCACTAATACTCCAGTGGCCAGTAATCAGGGCGTTGCCTGTTAAGTGAGGAACCTCTCGTCACTGTCTTAGGAGCATCACCTCTGTTTCTTCTCTTCATCACACAGCAGGTAGGTAGATAAAAATATTGTAGCATCTAACAAGCAGACATTGAATTTTTGTTCTAAAACGGCAAATTAAATCTGTCTCTGGTGGTTCCAAATTATGTAAAATAAAAAAGAAACTTTTATCACTGATAGGTCTTGTCATTTCTATTCAGTAGCATTTTAAAAAAATTGATGAATTAGAACTTCTTTTCTTCCAAAGAAACTCATCAACCCTGTTCATTGTTATTCCAGAAAGGCTTACTTCCCAGGTGTAAAGTTGTCTGAAAAAAATGTTTTTTCCTTTTATCATCATTTAGTTTTCCTAATAATGCTGCTACTATAATAGCTTTTTATGAACCAAGAACATGATGTTTTTCAAAACCCAAGCCAACTAGTTACACCATGTGGATCAAGGGGAGCGAAGTATGGCAGAAAACGCTTTCCTATTGTTTTAATAACTAATTCCATGATTGCATCATCTTCTCCTAAACTGCACTATTTTTTAAAAAAACAGTTTTGCAATTTGGGTAGCACCCAGCTTTTGCTGTTTTACACTTTATGGTCCCATCATTCAGGGCTTGCTGCTAGAGGTCCCTTTTCCTGCCATTGTGTTCTCACTTGGGGGTATGGCCCCATGAAGGTAGTCACAGTCGGGTGTTATCTTAGGCTGTGTAAGCCGTTTTACAGCATGCAGTGTTTGTTCCTAAAGAAGTGTTCACTTTGTAATTTCCCAAATGAAAATAGGAAGTGCTAGAATCACACGATAAACCTGCATCTAACAACCGTGATACTCTGAGTTTTTCTGTTTGTTTGCTCAGTTGCTAAGGCCCTAGCACATAATTAGTGCCCAGTATTGTTGCTTTTATTGATATTTTATTTTGAATGATTTATGAGTCAGCCAGTCTTTGGGTAGTCATGAAGAATATGACTTCTATACAGAGGAAATATTTGCCAGGCCCAGAGCTAAACAAAATTAAGTTATTTAGTTTTACAAATAGCAATTAGAAGGAAAATGAACAGGAGTTGTGGGTTTGAATTTGAAGAAGCAGCATAGGCGCTGGGACACACCAGGAGCGTCCACGGTGACCTCACGGAGAGACGCCACACTGGCTGTGGAGCCTAAGAGGAGAAGGAAGAGTCCTACCCGTCGTGGTTCCTGGTGGCATTGCTGTTAGCCTGGCACTGAGCAGCTCAGCCTGGAGAGTCAGCAAAGAAGAAAAGGAAAGAACTGGCAGGTCTATCTCATTTGATCTTCTTGTATAGATGTTTTTAATAATTATACATCAGTCTATTGTAACAGTATTTGGCAGGTCATAGACAACTTCTGTCACATTACTTGATAACAGCCCTCTGAGGAGGGAAAACCATCTTTCTTCTTTTATAGAAAATCAAATTGACTTTAGGTAGGCTAGGGATTTGTCCACATTTCTGTAACCAGTAGTTAATAGAACTAGCTCTCGGACTAGGGTTCTTCTCTGTGTACCCCACTGTCCACTTCGTTAGCCGCTCCCAGCGAGCCTCACCTAAGCCTGCGCTGCCCCTCACATACCTCAGGTGGTCCTGCAAATGTTCCTGCCACTGCTCACAGCAACTCAAGTTACCAGCGGAAAAAAAAAGGCATCACATCTTATTTCAAAGTACCTGAGCCATCCAAATCGTTCCTGCCAAAAACTATTCTAAAATCTAATAAGATCTGCAAGTTAAAAGATTAATTTTAGGCCAGGCGCGGTGGCTCAAGCCTGTAGTCCCAGCACTTTGGGAGGCCAAGACGGGCGGATCACGAGGTCAGGAGCTCGAGACCCTCCTGGCTAACACGGTGAAACCCCGTCTCTACTAAAAAAAATACAAAAAACTAGCGGGGTGAGGTGGTGGGCACCTGTAGTCCCAGCTACTCGGGAGGCTGAGGCAGGAGAATGGCGTAAACCCGGGAGGCGGAGCTTGCAGTGAGCTGAGATCCGGCCACTGCACTCCAGCCTGGGCGACCAAGCGAGACTCCGTCTCAAAAAAAAAAAAAAAAAAAAAAAAGATTAATTTTATTATATTTACAATATATGACATATTGGTTTTATGTCCAATTTTTAATTCCGTATCAAATTGTATGTACTTTATGTTTAGAGTTCATTTAGGTTCAGCATGTAAGTGGTTATGACCTTTTCAGGTCTTAAAACATGATTTCAGCTCAATCTTAACTTTGTGTTACCTGCTCAACATCCAATAAATGGATAGTAATAACCAACTATGTGCCATAGTGCCCAAAACCTAAAAACTCAATGATGATTAAGAAAATCTCATATTGTTTCTGGGATTTATTTAATGCTATGTTTGGGCAGAAATGCCACCATTAATTATAAAATACAAATTTGTTAAAGCAAAGAGGATCCACTCTGCCGAAAAGTTTCCAGGGATCAAAGATGGTGAGGCCCTGCATTTGTGATGAACAAAATATCACATAACTGAACCAGACTTCTCTAGTCCACTCAGGATCATTGGCTCTGATTCTGAATGTTCGTAGAGTCAAATTGTTTACCTTTTGAAGATCTGTTCAGTTATTTTTAATTCCTGAGTCCAAATTCGAAAAATCTATTGCAATATTTTTCGAATTTTGTAGTGTGCTAGCTCTCAGCAATATAAATTACCTTTTCTAATAATACATGCAGTGATACATTAGTGACCCCAAAGACCGAATACATTGTCAATATTTGAGCACAGTTTTGATTAGTGGATCCTATATTCGTAAAAGAATAGTCTTTTCTTGATACATTTTGTTGGTATTATTTTTACCTCTTTATTTCAATCACCCTGATAAACAATTTAAGCTTTCACTTTGTTCACTACTCTGGTAATTTTTACCTCCTTAAAATACCCTTTAAACCTTAATATGTTCCTGTGTAGGAAGAAAAATAAAACAAGAAAAGTTGAATAAATATTGCTGATCAGCCAATACAGAGAATTAGTTATTTTAGAGTTACAGTGTTTCTTATATTAATTCAACTTCTTTTTGTTAATTGTGTCATTGACATGAAGAAAATCTGGAGTCTACAAAGTGTTTATTAATAGGAACTGTGAGAACAAACTTAAGACTAATCTTTGGGTTCCTGGCTAATTATTACAACCACTTAAATTAATGTTATCCTCAGGGAAAGCAAACAAAAAGGAGGAAAGTCTGTCTTCCAACTAATAACCGATATTAAAACTCTGGAAATTAAGAGAAAAGGAAATGTGTGGCTCTAAATCATTCCATTCCAGAGACCTGTAGAGAGGATCGGGCGGAAGGGCCTTCTGGCGCTGTTCTGAGCCGCCATGCGCTGCTGCGACAGGAGCCACACGTGGGGCCCAGCTCTGCCAGCTGCTTTGGGCCATCGAACAGCCAGGGCAGTACAGAAAACTGTCATTGCTTGACAGTGAAACAGGAAGGAAGCAAACGGACCCTGTGGCCTTCCTAACCTTAGACCACACTTTTTCCAGACAAAGTATATGGATCCTGACTGCCAACATCAGAGCTCTAGTCTAGCCCTGCCACCAGACTGTGGACTGATACGTTTCCCTGATTGAACTCAGTTTTCATCTTTGTAAAATGAAAATTTCTTGTTGACTGGCTCGTAGAATACTTATGAGGATGGAATATGAAAGCAGTGTGTGTACTGCAGCGTCCTGTGTGAACACACAGCATTGTTGCCATCACCATGTCACTGTGTGTCCTGAGCACTGGTACTCATTGTATGCAAACGCATCCACTGCCCCCTCACAGCACACAGCAGTTTCGTCACAAGACAGACTTCCACGTACAAACTAATAAATAGAAATGCAGTCTAGTGTTGATTTTCATGCTGACGTTTGACAACTTACTGTGAAATAGGAATAAATGCGCGCTCTCAGTGGGAATATTTAACATACTTTAGGATGCTAGATGCACTACCAGAAAACTTTAACTACATCATGTTACTCTGTTACCAAAGGAAGTATTTTGACGTATTAAAGTGATATGGCACTACTGTTAAATTAAGAATTATCACCAAAATAAAATTTAAATACTCCAAAGAAGCCATTTAGCTAATACTGTTTCTTGGGCCATATGAGTTTACAAATTACTAATGTATTATATAAAAATTCAAGAAAGTCTAACCATTCCAGGCATTGAACAGTAGCCCCCATCCATGAATGTCATCCGTTTTATACTTGGCATTCTCTGTCACAGTTTCACTTTAAGCTTTTATTTAACGTGTGCTTTCAAAAGCATCTCCAATTTTTTCCCTCTCAGAGGAAACATGCAATCATATTTTGTTACAATAAATGTAGATGGCTGGCGCTAAATTCAGGTTGTCCTGAGTGCTTAAAAATATGGATTGAAACACACAAACGCACACACACTTTTGGATGAGTGTGTGAATGAAGAATATGCCTTATCCTGTATATTCCAGACACAAATCCTGTTTATTCTTCTATTTTTTCTCTTAGTTATATTATTTCCAAGAAAAAGCGGGAGTTTTTTTAATGTGTTATGTTTATCTTTCTTATACATTCTTTAACACGTTAATGTATGTTCATATAATATATGATATCGTGCCTAGTATCTGTTTAAAATATTAAGACTAGTAGCCTTCATGCAAAGGAATTTTTGAGCTTTTTAAAAATATTTTTATTCTAGAGGGGCAACCCAAATACCAAGCATTTTGACCAAACATCTTGTGTTTCAGGAATAGATAAAATACTTTAGCTGATAAACATCGAATGTATTAGAAATGGCATACTCCTAAGTGCATTTAACATTGGAAAGTTAATGCTGCTTAGAGGCATGTAGTTATATCAGTACGGGGGAGTTTTTTTCAAGCTTTTAATCTATACATAGATAAGTCCAAGGGTGTTAAGATCACATTGATTTTATAGCTCCTTTGATAGATGATAACATCATCAGTGTCTGTGAAATTTATTACAGCAATATGTAGAGAATGGTGCGATTATTATTATAGGTCTTATTATATTACCAAACCCAGTAAGATTGTACGTGAGGAACTGTGAGCTCACGTGTGGTGTCCGTGTCCATCTCCTCCAACAATAATGTGTGTTGAGAAAAGAGCCACCTTAGCAGGAAGCGTCACAGGCTTCTCTATTGATTGGGCTCTGTTTAAGCAGTAAGAGAAGGTCTTCTTTCAGTGACAGAAATAAAATTCTTGAAGAGAGGAGAGTATGATGTGAACTCTGAGGGGTTAGTGAAGCTGCCTGTCTTGTATCCCTGTGGCCTAATTAAAAGATAGAAAAACACAGCCAAGGAAATTAAATTTTAAAGCAAAACTAGAAAAAAAAAAACCTTATTAGAGTAACAGTCAAATACTTAGGAATACATTTTAAAAAATATATTCAAGACCTGTACAATAAAAACTACAAAACACCACTTAGAGGAGTTAAGGAAGACCAAGACAGTAGAGATTCCACATTTGTGGATGGGAGGACTCAGTGTTGCTAAATGTCAGGTATCCCCACATTGATCTATAGATTCAACACAATCCCAACCAAATCCCAGGAGGCTTTTGGTGGAAATTGATGAGCTGCTTCTAAAATTTGTGTGGGAATGCAAAGAACCTTTAATAATCAAAACCATTTTGGAAAAGAAAACTAACCTGGAAGACATGCATACCTGATTCCAATATCTACTCTAAAGATACAATAATCAAGATATACGGAGGCATGAAACATAGTCAGACGTCCACAGATAGACCCACACAAGCATGTAGTCAGTTGATTTTCAACAAGATGCCGCGGAGGAAAGAATGATCTTTTTAACTAGCGGTTCTGAAATATTATATACCCATATTAAAAAAATGAACCTTAACCCTTATAACATTCGCAAAATTGCTTTAAAGTGGACCAAAACCTAAATATAAAAGTTAAACTTCTAAACCTTTTGGAACAAAACATAGGAGAAAATTTATCTGACTTTGAGATATTCAGAGATTTCTTGGATAGGATGTAAAACGCACAAATGGTAAAAGAAAAATAACTTGATAAATTGAACCATCAAAGTTGAAAGCGTTTGCTCTTCAAAAGATGCTATTAAGAAAATAAGGAGAAAAGATATATAGAGATATAAAATAGTTTTATATACTTCTATATATATCTGACCTAGTTCTTGATTCTAGAGTACTTAAAGAATAAGTCACCACTCAATAATAAGACAAAAACCCAACTAAAAAAATAGCAGAAGAGTGTGCAAGTGGCCAGTAAGTAGATGAGATGGTGTTCAACATCACCAGCCTTCAGGACAATACAATTAAAGCCACAAGGAGATGCCACTACATACCCATCAAAATAGCTAACAATCAAAAGACAACCTATACCAAATGTTAGCGAGGATGTAGTCATCTAGAATTTTCAGACATCGCTGGGGAGAGTGTGAAACGGTACAGCCACTTTACAAAACAGATTGACAAGTTCTTATAAAATTAAACATACACCTATCCACCATGTAACCCAGCCATCCCACTCCTAGGTTTTTAACCAAAATAAATGAAAACATGCATCCATCTGAAACTTTATCCATGAATGCTCATGGCAACTTTGTTCAAGTAATCCAAAGTTAGAAACAACTCAAATGTCTACCAAAATATAAGTACATAAACAAATTATGGTCAATGGAATTCTCTTTAGTAAGAAAAAGGCCTGAACCAACCACATGGATGCGCCTCAGCAACATTATCCTGAGAGAAAGAAGTGAGACCCAAGCAAATACTACTCTACAATTCGATTTATGAAGCTCTAGAAAAGACAGATCACTAGGGACAGAAAGCAGATATTTGATTGACAGGATGTGGGAGGTTACTGTCTGCAGGAGGACGCTGAGGAACATTTTGGTGTCCAGGATATGTACGTTGTCTTGATTGTGGTGAAACCACGGGGCCGTATAGATTTGTCGAAACTCAGCACAATGTTCTAGCAACGTAGGCACCGTTTATTGTATATCACACAGACCTCACAGAGCGTTTAAGTGAGAAAGGGCACATGGCAAGAATTAGCCTACTTCCTTTCGAAGATTCTGTGAACTTAGCATTTTAGATATTGGAATTATATTTATTGGCTGGGGGCAGTGGCTCACGCCTGTAATCCCAGCACTTTGGGAGGCCAAGGCGGGTGGATCACCTGAGGTCAGGAGTTTGAGACCAACATGGTGAGACCCCGTCTCCACTAAAAACCCAAAAAATTAGCCAGGCATGGTGGCGGGCAACTGTAATCCCAGCTACTCAGCAGGCTGAGGCAGGAGAATCACTTGAACCCGGGAGGTGGAGGTTGCAGTGAGCCGAGATCGCACCACTGTACTGTAGTCTGGGCGACAGAGCAAAACTCTGTCTCAAAAAGAAAAAGAAATTTTAATGCTTTTCTGTGATAATTATTTATATATTTTTCATTTACCATCTTATATGTTAAATCCATGAATTATTAAAACGATATTCTCTGAAAATCAAACATCTAATATTCAGCAGCCTATATGTGTCCTGTGCTGCCTAAAATTTTTAAACATCATTCTTTACCAAATTCAAAAGTATTATCTTTAGAAAAATTATTGGTGATTTCTATGACACATTACTGATGTATTTTTTTTTAACATGCAATGTTTAAGGTGAAAAATTTAATACACTTCAACATATGTACACACCAATGAAAGCGTCACCACAAATAAGATAATGAGCATATCCATCACATCCAAAAGTTTTCTGTTGCCCCTTGATATGGTTTGGCTCTGTGTCCCCACGCAAATCTTTTCTTGAATTGAAATCTGCATGTGTTGAGGGAAGAGCCTGTAATCTCTATGTGTTGAGGGAGGGAGGTGATTGGATTATGGAGGCAGTTCCCCCATACTGTTCTCATGATAGTGATTGTGTTCTCACGAGATCTGATGGCTTTATAAGGGGCTCTTCTCCATTTGCTTTCCCTTCTCTCTCTTACCATGTTGTGAAGAAGGTGCCTGCTTCCCCTTCTCTCATGATTGTAAGTTTTCTGAGGCCTCCTCTTCCATGTGGAACTGAGTCAATTAAACCTCTTTCCTTTATAATTACCCAGTCTCAGGTATTTCTTTATAGCAGTGTGAAAACAGACTATTACACCCCCTTACAACATTCACATGTTTTCATTTATCTTAGAAAAATTTCTAAGATGAGAATGGCTGGGTTATATGGTGCATCTATGTGTAACATTTATTTTAAGAAATTACTGAGATATTTTTCCAAGAGTTTGTATCATTTCTGTGTATCAAAGTCCATTTTTGTAGACGAATATCAATTTGTCAACATTTACTGAAATAATAATTTTCTTGATTAAATTGCTTTTTCACTTTTATCAAGAATTAATTGACCATATATGCACATCTATTTTGAAACTCATAATTAATGATACTGATGTATTTTTAAGGATAATTGCAGAACTGGGGGAAAGGCAGTAAACATTAGTGAACCTTCAGGTACCCGGGGTCATAGAATATTAAGCATAGAAAAATTAAACACTCTTTGTGCAGATGTCAGTGAGTTCCTTCTGTGAACCTGATACCCATCAGCAAATGTAGTACTTAGTAACCTAGCCTAGCTCAACCACATTTACTGTGACTGGCTTTGGTTAAATTGGACAGTAGCCAAAGGAATCTAAAATACTACAGCAAAATTGTGGTCATTAAAGTAAATTTTGTCTGAATTTTATCTTTTTTTCCCCTTAACTTTCTGGATTTGATTCACTTTGACACTCTTCTGATTCTATTCTATTTCTGCATGCTATTAAACATTTGAAACTGTATATGACAACAGAAATCTCTTTCAAAAGTCAAAGAATTGACAGGGTTTCCTGAAAACTTCAACCAAAGTTTTTATAACTTCACAGATGATTCATACACAATGTAAAATGCTAAGTGTAGCTGAATTCCTTTTGAACTTATTTTTGCAGACGTGATTGGTAGGAATCTTTTCTGTGAGCTTTCATAAATGGCACATTAACTCTTCTTACAGAAGCAAAACAAAACCTCACACTCAACTCTTGACTTTGGCATCCAGTCTTCAGACAACCTCTGATGTGTATGGATGGGATTTGTGCACCGTACAGCTTTGCGAAATGTGAAATTGCCCTATGGATGAACTGCAATCTGTTCTTTTGTGTATTTTACTAAAGAATGTCAGCTGAACTCGTGGGGAAGGGGAAGTGCTGATATGTCCTCCCTTGTCTTCAGGACACAGATGGCCCAGATATGCTTGTGACTCAGTGTAGGTGAAGGGGGTGCTGAGCTGCCATTCAACAAAGATGGATGAAATCTGAGAAGTTCAGAGGAAAGAACTGGCATACACCCAAGGGCATTAGCATATGAAACCATTGTCTAACGTGCTAGTTCGGCTTACTTGCACATTGAATTTTCAGTTAGGATTTTTCTAGTTTATTTAATTACCTGCTTATAACAATTCAAGCAAGTCGTGAGAAAGTTGTAATTTGTGAAACTAGAAAGCTGATAGCATGCTGATAAAACCTGGAAACCAAAATCCGAGGGTAGTAGAAGGGACTCCTGTAGAAGCTTCATGTCGCTGTTTGTGTGCACACACTTCGATTTGGGTTATGTTTAACAGCAGTGCCTTGAAACGTGAAAATGCTCTGTTTTTCACTAGCTTACCTTCTGTATATCTTTGATTTCTAGAACTATGTCTTTTAAATGTTTTGGCGCCAATAAAATTTTGAGAATTGTAAATCTAATAGCAGTTAGGCCATTTTCTTTTTAAGATGAGTCATCTCTTTTACAGTGAAGAAAGGGTGAGTCTTGTGTGGCGATTTTTCTATTTAAAATGGGCTGCTGGCATTATAGCATATACATATATCTTCTTTAAAATCAATACCTATTCAATATTGATCACTAAATTTAAACATGGTTATTCTTGACATTTCCTAAAATGTATTCTTACCTTAATGGGCTTTCCATGTATACTATGAAATAGATTGAGTTCTGTGTTCAGATTTCTCTAACATTTCCGAGCCCACTGATGCTTCACTTGTGGCCATCACTACATCACTTAATCTACTTCACCCACTTAAACTCTCAGGTGTATCCCAGACTCAGCATTTGAAAACTCATGTTCAGCCAAGTCCCTTCCAGAGTATTCCTTGCTTCTAGTTAGTCTTCTCAAACAGTTTTGAGAGAAAATAATAGGTCCAAAACTTACTTTTCTGCATGAACCTTGTAGATCCAAAGCTTACTTTTCAACATGAATCTTGTATAAATTTGAACTCTCCAGCTTCACATGGCGCCAGGAAAGCTGAAAGGATATCAGGGTTTCAGGACTTCTCCGCTCCTCACAATTGGAACTGCCACAGCCAGTGAGAACTGAAGTCATGCATCTTAGAGCAGTGGCATAGGGGAGGGGTGAAGATGTATCCAGGCTGAGGCCAGCTGCTGTTCTGAGTGCCTGTGATACATTCATGGGCAAAACGAGGAGGCTTGGCCTTCTGGAGTATCAATTCTAGCAGAAGGAGACAGACACTGAACAAAAGGCGTAGTAACTAATTACATTCCTTTTTAAAAGGTAAAGTACTATGAAGAAAAGACAGTGGAGAAAAATAGTAGGAATTGGGAGTTCTGGAGATGGCTCTGGTGGGGAGGAGACAGGCAGTTACCATAGTCAGTTGGAAGGTCTGGGTAGGCCTTGTTGGGATGGGGACATAGGAGCAAGGAGTTGAAGGTAGTGAGAGAACTTGTCATGGGTCCACCTGGCACAAGAGTGTTCTGGGTGGAAAGAACCAGTGCAAAGTGACCTGAAACATCGCTGGTGCAATGGGGCAGATTGAAAGCGGGGAAATCTGCATTTCCATGGTGAGCTGAGGATTCACGGGTAAGAACTGGAGGAATCAAGAAGGGCTGTGAGCGTCGCGGAAGGTGGACCTTCAGACTTCTGTCGAAGAGAAAACTGCAGTGAGGGGCCTCCCCTGGGACAGCTGGAGTTTGTTTATTTGAAATAAGGCAGGTGTTGTCATTTGCGGAGAACTGTGGCGAGGCCCTGTGCATAGAAGTCTCGCAGTGATCTTCGGGATAGGCACAAAAGAGTGACCATTCTCATCTGATGCCTGGTCA
Source organism: Macaca fascicularis (assembly GCF_037993035.2). Classification (NCBI taxonomy): domain Eukaryota; kingdom Metazoa; phylum Chordata; class Mammalia; order Primates; family Cercopithecidae; genus Macaca; species Macaca fascicularis. Next base: position 5,753,378 of record NC_088392.1, on the reverse strand, counting down.
GAAAGAAAGCATGCATGCCTCAGTAAATTACTTCATTTCAGCGAATACAGACCATATTCAGAGGTAAACCATATATAATAGATGGGGCCAGTCTCTCATTCAACAAGTCATTTGTTGTACATTGTATTCTGTATAATACCCTGTACAAGGTACTTTATTTGAATACAGAAATAAAACATGGTCCACGGTCATGGGTAAATATTTACATAAATGAGGGACGATGAGTGGAAGAAGACAGCGCCCTCCTCTGCCCTGCCACCAAAAAAAAACAAAACACACACACACACACTAGAAAATTAGATGAAATATCTAAAGAAACTGTTTTCGGGCATTGGACAGGGGCAGTGCGGGACTGTGATTCCGAGGCGAAGAGAAACACAGCAAGCCCCACAGCCAGCCTTGTAGCTTTCTTTCTGGAGGCAGCATCCGCGCCACCCTCAGGTGAAGGCAGCCTGGACAGCCTGGAACGCTCACTTGGCTGAGAGTCAGGAGACCGAGAGGCTGGGTCTGCAAAGCAGGGAACCTCAGTGGAAGGAAGGAGCTGTGAGATTAAGAGCCTCGGAAATCTGCCTAGGCTTTTCTGGTGGCTTTTGCTGAATACTAATCTGCATGCACAGGAGTGAGAACTCCAGGCGGGCGGCAAAGCATAACTGCTGGGGAATTGTCAGCCCCAGAGCCCACACTGGGCTGGGAGTCATTCAGGTTCCTGCCAGCTAGGTGGGAAAGAACTCATTGAATATCCTGGACATTCCATAGGGAACCCAGAAGGCTCATGCCTTCGTCTAGGACTACTCCAGCTCTCTCCCAGCAAAGCTTAAAACAAGCCTCAGAAGAGTCAACCTGATCCGCCCAGTAAATGTAACTACCTGTCGCAACAAACCTCAGCACTCCAAAGTGAAGACAGAAAAGCTTAAACATCCAACAGCATGACATTGCTGTATCTGTCATCCAATAAAAAGTAGACAGAACTTGCAAAGAAGTTGCGAGATGTGAGCTATAATCAGGAGGAAAATTAGTAAATAGAATTAGATTGCAAGGGATAAAGGTGGCAGAATTAATACATAAGAACTTTAAAAACAGTATGCTCGAGGAATTAAAAATATGAACAAAATGTGAAGAGAAATGGAAAGTATTTTTTAAAAACCCAGTGGAGCTTCTGAAACTGAAAATATATTATCTGAAATGAAAAATACACTGAATTGGCTTAACAGGATATAATATGCTGTTTTCTGGGGGGGAAAAAAGCCATAGTGAACTTGAAGATAGAGCACTGAAAACTGTCAAACAGAAGCTCGAAGAGGTGAAGACCAGCAATGTGGGGAGAAAGAGTGGAGACTGTTTTCAGCCTCACGTGTGTTCTCGGAGTCCTCCAAGGAAAGGAGAGAAGGGAAGGGGCAGGGAAAAGAGTGTTTGAGGAAATAATTGCAGAAAATTGTTTAATGTTGATGAAACCTATAAACCCAGAGATACAGATTGGAAAGAAAAAAAAGAAAATTATGTATTTACATTTTATTATAAGGAATTTATAAGTAAGTTTGTAAAACTAATAAGTGAATTAACTAAATTTCACAATAGGAAGACAGTATACACAATTCAGTTATATTTCTTTATACTAGCAATGAACAATTGGAAATGAAATTTTAAAAATACAATTTATTATAGCACTAAAAAATGTTATCTCTAGGGATAAATTTATTCACAAGCTATACACTGACTGAACTCCTCAAATAGATCTACATGTCCAACACAATTCCAATAAAAATTCTACAGAATTTTTGTCATAATTTACATTCTAAAATGTATATGCCAAAGCAAAAGATTTAGAATAGTGAAAACAGTTTTGAAAACAAACAAAATGTGGAAGGCTACCTGATTTCAAGGCTTACTGTGAAACTACAGTAATCAAAACAAAGTGGTTTTGATGCAAAGATAGAAATAAACCCATACCTATGTGGTTAGTTGATTTTCCATAAAGGTACTGAGGGAGAAAGGATAGTGTTTTCAACAAATAGTGCTGGACTATTTTGGGTATCCATATGGGGAAAAAAAAAATTAACCATTGTCTCTTACCTCATGCTCTTCACAAATATTAACTTAAAATGGATTCTAGAAAAAAACGTAAAAGCTAAAACTATAAATCTACTTAACGAAAACACGGAAGAAACCTTCTGACCTTGGTGTAGGCCACAGTTTCTTAGCTAGGATACAAATGGTACAAATCATAAAGGGAAACATGATTTGAACTTCATCAAAATTGATAACTTCTACTCTTCAAAAGAGTCCATTCAAGAAAAGTAACAAGGCAAGCTGCAGACTAGGAGAAAATATTTGCTATATGTGTGTCTGACAAAGGACTTCAATCCAGAATACCCAATGTATAGCCTACCCTTCGATTTTAAGAAGACAAAGATTCAAATAAAAAATGAGCAAAAGAAGATATTTAAGCAGCCAAAAAGCACATGAAATGAAGTTAAACATCACCAGTTTTTAGGAACGTGCAAGTTAAAACTATAATGACATGGCACTGCACACCCACTAAGATGACTGAAGTTAAAAAGACTTAAGAATGCCAAACATTAGTGAGGACATGGAGGAGCATCTGGAATTGTTGGGCATTGCTGGTAGTACTGTAAAAATGGTACAGCCAATTTGGAAAACAGTTTAGCAATTTCCTGTAAAATTAAACATATACTTACTTACCACATGACCCAACAATTCCACTCCTAGGAATTGACCCAAAAGGAATAAGAGCAAAAAGCATATGTTCATGCAAAGATTTATATATGAGTATTTGTAATAGTTCTGTATGTTTATAATAGCTATTTATCATCAAAAGCCAAAATAAACTCTAGTGCCCATCAACAGCAGATGGACAATTTCATCCATAAAATGGAGTATTAGTCAGCAATGAAAATGAAGGCACTACGGATGCACTACAATATGGATGAATCTCAAAAGCATGCTAAGCCAAAGCGCAGACGTGGAAGAGTCCACTCTGCAGTTCCACTCATTTCCCAAGCTGCAACAGGTGGTTCTTATCCATAGGGTTGTAAGCCAGAGCCGTGTTTTCCTGGAGCTGGGACAGGGGACCTGAGGAAAATTCTGAGGGTCATGAAATTATTCTATATCTTATTTGTGGTGGTGGTTACAAGGGTGCCTAGATGTGTCCAAACTCATTGAGCTGTACACTTGGAAGTGTGTCCAATTAACTGACTATAAATTACACTTCAGATTGGTTTTAAAAAATGTTTGATGCTAAACTGGTAAGAAACAAAAAAATAGGCAGCGATTAAGTAATAGTTAAGTGTTCTCTAATTTAAGGAAAGCTCTTCAGAAAACTGTATTTAGGGCTGGGCTTTAAATGGTTCAAATGGTGAACGATGCTTTGGGTATAGGATATGGAAAAATACTTTGTAATTTGAGACGCAGAGAAACAATTTGAATCAGGTAAGCTCACATTTAGGAACATTCTTCTAAATGACTGGCGTGTATTTTAATAAATGACTGAAGTGTGAGAGACAAAGACTGGTGCACTGCTCCAGAATAAAGGAGATTTGCAGACACGCCACATAATGCTGTGGTCCCGGTTTGGACCCTGCGCCAGAATTGCTCCTTCTTCTATCTGTTTTGCTATAAAGGACATTGTTGGAACATCTAATGAAATTAAAATAAGGTCTGTAGATTGGAGAATATTACTGTATCATTTTTAAATCCCGCGGTTTTGCGCACTGTTCTGTGGCTAAGAGAAGGTCCTTGTTCCTAGGAAGCTCATAAGTATTCGTGGGTAAAAGAGCATCAGTTCTGCAGCTTACTCCCAAATGGTTCATAAAAGAAAAAAATAATATGTGTATATATAGAAAGAGTAGATAAATGTTGTAAAACATTTACAATGAGATAAAAGTATAAGAGAGTAGTTCTTTGTGCCATCCTTGCAACTTGTAAATTTGACATTATTTCCACTTAAAAAGTTACAAAAAACAAGATCAAGATCCAGGTTGTGTCAAAGGGCTATTTGCTGAAAAGCATGCAAATCTACTGTGGGGAAGTAACTGGGAAGAGCCACAGAAGTGATGAAAATGAACATTTCCAGAGAAATTGTGTCTGGAGAGTCTGCATCCTTGTTTAAAGCAAACATTCAGGAAGGAGGCCAGTGGCAGAAGAGGAGGCAGTTAGACCCCAAATGTGGACTATCCCTGCTGACATGTGTCCATCTGCGAGAGCAGGGCTCGCATTCAGATTCTCAAACGGTGGGGAGTATTACAGTGCAGTTCACTGTGGACATGTGTCCAATGACCAGGAAACCATATGCAAAAGATGGCAGCGGCACTCAGGACCCAGTGACAGGAAGAAAGATGACGGAAAGGGCTGGGGAGGAATTCCGACCGGAGGGCACTCACAGGCAGTGAGTGGCCACAGCACAGTGTGGACAGAATTCTGGGAGTGACTCTGAAGACAAAGTTGAGATTGTTTTATACAGTTGCTGAGGGTGGAAGAAGTTTATTATTGATTTATCAACTATCTAGACATAAAAGCAATGAAATTTCAAGGAGACAAAATGGTATCCAAATGTTATAGAAGTGACAGGCCATGGTTCTGCAGCTATATTCATTTTAAGCAGGCTAGAAAGATTTACTTGATGTATGTATTTTCTTTCTCTGACTTCCTGTGTGAAAAAACAGTTTGACACCCTGAAATGACTCACATCCTGAATATGTTGCTAATTGAATATTTATTGAAGGCTGACTTGTATTTGCAAATTCATAGAATGTAAAGGACAGTGGAGCTAGATCTGCGTGACTGCAGGGACAACTGTGAACGGCAGGGCCTGGCTTGCGTGATTTAGGTGTGCCAGGAGCCATGGCACCTGAGGGCTAACGGAGGCCACATCCACGGTAAACATCATTCTGGACACTGTGGAGAACGGCCACAGGGCCACAGAAGGGGCAGCCAAGGGACGGGTTCAGAGACTCCTGCAATAACCAAGCCGAGGGTGATTCGATCCTACACCGGGTTGCAGTGTGGGTGGACCAGTTGTGAAGTGGGCAGGTTCTAAAAAAAGCATCAGGCTATCAAAGAAACCTTAACACTGATCCTCGCTGAAAACAGTATTTTATTCGCTTCCTAAATTATTTTGCCGACCATGCTGTTTGTAGCTCTGGGTCAGCTCTGTCTCACTGTGCATTTGTTATATTTGTTTCTTCTTTCTATGTCTTCTAGATTATTATCAATGAAGTCTTCATCTTTTTTAAGGAAATTGTTCAGAAGAGGCTTTGGTAGGAGAGGCAGAAGGGAGGGTGACAATGCTGTGTCCTTCCTCTGCCTTTTTCGGGGCAGTTCCCTCGGCTGTGCTCTGAGGCTACCATTTCTTGTTTAAGAGATACTGAGGGACTTGTGCTTTGCTCTGCTTTTCTCCTTAGACAACTTTGTGTTAGATCAAGGAAATCTACATGCATTCGGAGTAAGTGGTTCTGTTATTTTTACTTCGAGAATTTTTAGAATTGTTAGAAGATTGAGTGAGATTGTAAGGCCATTTATTCTCCATATATTAAAATTCAGTTTTAACCACTGTGATGTGAATAGATGGTCTATAGAACCTTTTAAAGTAATTTCAAAATACATGATAAACTCAGCATTAGGTATCATATCTAGAAAACTACTCACGTTCAGTTTTAATACTAAACAAGTAGTGTTCAGTATTAAAATGTTTACAAATGGAATAGTATGTTTTTATGTTCATCAGCCTGTTGAAAACAGAGGCAGGACTTAATGAAACAGAGAATGCAGCTTCCAGAAGGTAGATCCTACTAGGTGAGGCAGGCGTCAACAAGCATTTTCTTAGTTTTTCACAGTGGTGGCTTTTGAGGCTGTAAAGTGATGGCGCTGGCCTCCTGTGTGAATGATAAGAGTATTTGAGGTGGACAGTTTGGGGTTTCAGTTAGTCACCTTCCTTGATTTGAGAAATGCTTATCACTTATTATGGCAATAAAAATGATTGGTTACTTAGAGTCTTAGGACATATTTTAACTGTGTTACTTGGGCATTCTGGGTGTGTTTTTAGTTTAAAATGTATTTAGGGAAAGGAAATGAAGTCAGGAGGTGACCGGCAATGAGTGTTTAATAGTCGCAGATGCACAAAAGGCAGGGCTCTGATTTCATTATTCAACCTTTGTGCACAGGCAGAGAGCAGCTCAGAAAGCGATTCTTCGAATATGGGATGTAGAATTAGGTTACAACTTCTGCTGATGAAGAAAATGTGAGGTTCCGAATGGACATTAGACATTTTATATTAGAGGAAAGGAAAGTAATGAGTCCTATTTCTAAATGAATTTAAAAAGCAATCTGATTTTAGTTCTTGCAAGGCAGAGAAAATAAAATAAAAACTATCGTACTTTATTTACTAACCAATGAATTGAATTGTCTGCCTTTTATTACAGATATAAAGTAAAGACTATGAAGAGACAATCATTTTTGTGGCTATCAGACTTTCAGTAACATTTCTCTTGTGGTTTAAATAACAGATAGTTTAAGTGTTTTTCCATTACCTTTGTGTAAATGAAAAATGCATAAAATATTTTAACAAGGCAAAGTAATCCAAGGAGATTGTTATTTTGTGTTACAAATTAGGTTATTTCTGTCATAAAATTAAAGAAAAAAAATCAACGTTAGGACATTTCAGCTTAATATCATTTACCAGAAGGCATGTGTAACAGATTTAATGAGCTAGCAGGTCACCTGAATCCAGCTGTTCCCGACCAGCTTTATGAAACAAAGAATGCAGCTAGCAGTGGGAGGTAAGCATTATTACAAGCTCTCAAGGAGTTACAAAATCGATTTCTGCTTGAATGAATTAATTTAGATTATCAATTTATAACCAGCTACACGAATCCCATCAACTCAACAGTTCCGTGAATGATCAGGTTCAATCCTTGTAAGGGCTTCACAATTAGGGGCTTCTAGCAGCTCTGCAGTTAGCACCTGCCCGATGGCTCTCCTGACAAAGTTACTGGGCCCAGCAAAAGGAAAAGGGAAATGTTTGCTGAGGCCCATCACAGAGGTAAAATATAGCCTCTTGAAAAAATAGACATGACAAAAACTTAAGTTAAAAAAAAAAGAACTAAATGTGTATGTTTGAGATTTTTGTCCTTGTGCCCTTTTTGTGTCCATGTACCCATGTGTCCATGGAGTGGTTCTGACCACTCCAGGTGAACTTTGAAATCACCCCTCTGCACTTTGGAATGTTGAGGACAGAGCTGTTTCCTTCAGACTCATTAGAAAATCACCAGACAACAGTGGCTATTTTCGTCTCCCTAAGAGCTATAAAGGCTGGGGTTCTAAGCATTTGTTTCACGGTGAAAACTGGATTCAGTTTGCTCATCTTCTTCCTGCATAGTCACTTTTTTTTACTTCTACCTCTGCTTACCCAGCTGTCTAAAAACAAAAAATGCTCATTATGATCCACAATACTGCCATTTCTTTAAGAGATTTTTTCTACTCGATCTTAAATTGATCACACGGCTCTGTTCTCCACTTGTTTTCTGCAGTCCTGATGCCTTATGCTCGTACCTTATGTGGAGATCACTCTCACAGCCATGACCTTGTGCAGCCTTTGCAGCACCTGCGAAATGTGCAGGTCATGTTCCTCATCTCCAAGATGAGGAGCCTGGTGCCAGCTGCCAGTGGACTGCTGCACCCACAGGCTCACCACTCATCCGGGCAGGGCTGGGGTTTGAACACAGGTCTTCAGCTGCAGAGTAAAGAATCCTTTTTTTCATGGGATAGTGTTTCTTGTCAATAAGATTTAATTCCCTGAGGCAGAGAGGGTTTTAATTCCTTGTTCTTTAGTTTACTCAGCTTAGCTCAGTGAAGGGCGAAGCAAAAACACCAAGAAAAATTACTTTTTGAATTAACCGAATGTCTTCTTTGCCTAGCCCCATCCTTCCCAGGCTCTCTGTCAGCTCTTGCCTCCTTCAATGTGAGAAGGTCCCCTGTCCTGTTACTACAGGCCCTGGCTGGGTCAAAATACCTGTGTTCTTTTCTAATCCATTTTTCCATAAAATGCTTTCTTTCTTTCACATAGATTATACTTAGATCATTACTTCTATGTTGATGTAAATATTTTTTTAATTAACAAAGGTAAAACTTAAGTATTTTGTTTGAAAGTTGTAGGTTTATTTATACAAACTGCGATTTGTGTCTGCTTTCCCCGGCTTAACCCTTTGGACGTCTTTTCATTGCTACCATAGCCATATTGCAGAACATACTTCTGAGAAAACACACACACACACACACACACACACACACACACTAGAGTCTACTCCAGGAGTATAGGAATATTGCTCACAAATGTGCCAGACTTTAAGTTTCTTATTTTTGAATCATTGTGTTACAGAATAACCGTGAAGTCAAATCTCATAAAGATTGCTGATAGTATAAAAGAGAATGATTCTTACACTTTGATCCCCACAAAAGAATAAATGTATATGAATATGAGTCACTTTAGGAAATACATCTTGATTATTCTTCCATTATTGAAGGAATTGGCCTGATCCGTGTAGCCAAGATGACTGCATTTCAACATTGTCACTTTAATTATTTTGCAACTTTAATTTTCAGTGATATTTTGATCCAATGTGTTACATGAAAAAAAGTAACCTTAGTCTGAGGACATGCATCTTAACAGCCAGTGGCTAACATGATAGCTTGTGATTTCCCTGAGAGAACATAAATAGAATATCCTGCAGTCTTAGAAAATAATAAGAAATTTCTTTATGGATTGATACCAGATATGTTTAGTTAAGCAGAAAAGGCAAAGTGAAGAACTCTGGGTGCTGGTGCTGTGGATTCGTATTACAAGGAAAGAATATGCATAAATGGATCTGCTCTTATTTCCATAAAATATCTGTGGGCGAGTCCACAGGAAACCGATATGGCAAGTTTGCTCTGGATGTGGAAACCCAGTGTCAGGGGGACATGAGTTGGAGAGAGAGGTTTTTACTGGATGCTCATTTGTACCTTTTGAGTTTTGAACCAGTTGAATTTATTATCTATTCAAGATGAATTAATTTTTAAATAACATGCTACACTCCTAGCACAGAAGATTCTTTTGAGACGTAAAACACGGTTGTGAAAGTGTTTTGTAATTTGTAAGTATACTAATACTATAATTGCAAAGAGTTAATGTTATTCAGCTGTCACGGTTGATTATGTTACAAAGGCTGAAATGGTCATATCAGTCAGGGCATGATCTCTTTTTCTTGGTACTCCTCAAACATCATCAGCTTAGTAAAATTTAGACCAGTATGATCCTCTGAAATAAATCTGTCAAAGTTGACATTAGAAAAATTTTTCCTTGATATGGCATCTCTTCAAATGGCTAAAGCAATAACTATGTGAAAAAATAGCTATCTGGTTTAAGTTTTAAGATAAAAGATGCATCTGTTTTTAATCTTTCATCATTACTTTTTACTGCATAATTTTTATATATTTTATTAATGCAAATTTTATTGTATTCACTATTAAGTTGTAATTAATATTTACCTGCCTATGTGCTCAACCTTATACTAAGAGCACTGTGGAACATAAACTAGGATGAACTAATTGTGCTTCACCTGAAAGATCATACATATGTACATCAAATGCTTGGAGAATGATTATAATAATCAGAATAATGGCATCAACGTCAAATTAAGGTGCGTCGATAGCCTTTGGTAGAGTGCGGTAAAATAGCCTCACAGGTCCTGTCTCCCTGCACCCTCCTCCCATATGATTTAGTACTCATTTCCAGAATTCTCTTTTTGAGGGCCCCCGCCAGAAATTGGTCATTTCTGTTCAGACACCTCAGTGCCTGTCACATGATGTCCCACCAGAACCTGAGCTTTCAGGGCCAGAGCCCAGCCTCGGCAGTGTTTATTTCTCCAGGGCCTGGCAGGGTTTCTAGCACAGAAGGGGGAAAATGGGTGGGGGAGATAGATTTCTTTGAAGTGCCAAATATAACACTAGGAGTTCAACACAAGGAAGGAGCAGCATGGGTTGGATAAATTAGTAAATGGGACAAATAATATTATAAATAGAATGACATCTTTTTATGAAATGCTTCTAATTTGGCATTGGACTGAAAACCTTAAGGTTTTATTTTGAGCCAGAAAGTTACATGATAAAGGATATCTGTTGGGGGAGAAGACCTTTCTGTGTAATTTTTATCATCACAAACCATTATTAGACAATAGTTAACAGTCCTCTCTGGGCAAAGAACACATTTTTAGGTTAAGTGGAAATGAAAAATGCCAGTTTTTAAGGTACTGAAGAGTAGTGAAGTACTATGAGAAATAAGTATGGAACAATAGGAATAGAGCAAAAGGAAACAGAATACATTCAACCCAGCACACATGGTAGAATCTTTCCTCAAAAGTTGTCTGAAATGCCAAGTATCTCCAACCTTGTATTTCTGTCAATTCGCATGTGAATATCAGGAGAGACATTAGCAGTAGCAACAGAGAATTCGAAGTTTTGCAAGCATATTTTATAAAGATGGAGTACAGAATAGAAATTGAAATATAGTCGGTTGTATATGGAATCTGTGATTAGACAAGTGGTTCTCACCTGGAGGAGATTCTGTCCTCTGTGAATATTTGGCAATATTTGGAGACATTTTGGATTGTCCCACCTTGGGCCAGGGCAGTTTTGGTAGAAGATGCTACTGGCCTTTGGCGGGTGGAGGCCAAGTGCTGCCAAACGTTCTGCAATGCACAGGACAGCCCCTATACCAGAGTCATCCAGTCCAAAATGTCTGGGAGCCAGGGTCGAGAGAGCCTGGTCTAGACAGGTAAAGAAACAGGAGGAAACCAGGAGTGGGCCTGTAAGGGCTGGTCGGCCAGGTGAGTGCAACTGCAGCCTACAACCTTTTCCCATATTTCTCCTGAAACGGTTTACGTGTTTTTAAAAAATGAATTTGTTCTTGCTGATATGCGGTATTTTTGTATGGTTTGACTATTGGAGCTCCTCATGATTAAATTAATAAATTTTCTGACCACAGGTTTCTAAAGGCAGGTTTTCTAAGAAGCCCCTGGGGTGACAGACTTCCCTTTTTCTTTCTTTCGTCTTCCCCTCTCCCTCGCCTGGAGCCCTCTGTAGTCTCTAGGGCAGTTGTACTTGTTGGTAGGAGGAGATGAGAAGGAAAGAATAGACTGGAACATTTACGTTCCAGTTCTCACTAAATCACCTAAGAGCAGCAGGACCCGGGATGACTCAGCCAGACTCTAAGCCCCATTTGCTCCTTTTCTTAGAAAGAGGTCAGGGCTGGGTGCAGTGGCTCACGCCTGTAATCCCAGCACTTTGGGAGGCCAGGGCGGGCAGATCACGAGGTCAGGAAATCGAGACCATCCTGGCTAATACGATGAAACCCCGTCTCTACTAAAAAAATACAAAAAAATTAGCCGGACGTGGTGGCGGGCATCTGTAGTCCCAGCTACTCGGGAGGCTGAGGCAAGAGAATGGCATGAACCCGGGAGGCGGAGGTTGCAGTGAGCTGAGATCGCGTCACCGCACTCCAGCCTGGGTGACAGAGCGAGACTCCATCTCAAAAAAAAAAAAAAAAAAAAAAGAGGTCAGGAATTCAGCCCACCTACCTCACAGGCTATGGTGCTTACTAAATAGAATAACAAACGGAAGTGTTATTACAAATAAAAGATAGTATTGTGGCTTTCCACTACTCCGTTTCTCTTCAGGCAGCTTGTTGGAAATTCAGCTTTGCCATCTTAACATGTCTGCCTTAACATCCGTATTACACTTCATGCTTTGTTCTTAGGACGCAGACCTCTAAATTCTGTTTGATTTATATCTGAAAACAGTAGACATAGTACATTAATTAGGCAACATCAACTCATTATTTTTTTAAAAAGTAGGGCTTTCCGAACAAACATTTCAATTATTTCAGAATTATTTCGAAAACCTGAAGAGAGCTTATCATTGTATTTCTCACATTGAAGGAGGGGCTTCCTGGCAAATGTGTGGAGAGTAATGTGTTCAGTTTTATTTCTGAGTTACAATGTCCCTTCCTCTTCACATGCACCACTGTGACTCAGTGTGTTTGACAGCTTTGGCCCATACACAGCATTTGCTAAATAGCTCTATTGCCCTCTTTCCTTCAAGGAGGCTATTTTTATATTATTAATGGATGGGAATCGTGCGCAACCCTTGGACAAGTTCTTGTAGCCTTGCATAGAGTTCTGCATAGGATTTGGGATTTGTTTCAAAAAAAATTGGGGAAGATCAGAGAAATGAACTTTTTAGGGCAGTCCCTTCTTTCTTCCCCTTCTTCCCTTTCTTGTTATTCCTTGTCATGTTTCTGCATTTTAAAAAGTGGACTCCTTTCTCATTTAACCCATTTTTCTTAGTTTAATTTAAGCATTCCAGGGAAACAAACTTTTATGCGTCAAGATCAACAAATGTAAGCATGTTCAGGAGGTCACATAATACATTTCTGGTAGAACAAGACAAGCAAATTGCTTGACCCCTCACTTTGTATTGTCCACTCTAAGTACAGATACTGTGTTTTCTGTATTACACATTATTTTGTAGAATCAAATTCTTGTTAACACATGATATGGAGACACTCACGGAAATTGTCAGGTCATTGGCTCTTAAGGGAAAGGGACCAGAGTTAGAACCTTCTTCAGGCACTTACACACTATTCCAGCTCTGGCTTGTAACACTTGAGCAAATGGCAGCAGGGCAGCAAATGATACCCTGGGGACCTGTAAGAATGCTGGCAGCTGCTTATCTCCCCCTCCCCAAAGGCCGTGAAGTCCTAAAGCAGATTTCGCAAGTTTGTATTTCTATTTGTGTTGAGAAACTAAAAGTTTAACCAACCCTCTTTCTTGCTGCCTTACCCGCCACCACTGCAGTGTGGCCCTCAAGTGCCTGGTCTCACCGAGGCTCTCCTGCTCAGTTCGTGTGTGCCATGGCCTCTCCATGGTGCGCGTCGTAGCACTGGTGTTAAGTGGCCGTGAGAAAACCCTTCTTCAGAGAATAGGAGCATCTCTAGGATTTACCTAGACTTTTGCTGTATCTGATGCATTCTTGGGGCTAATTTAGGGTAGGAGACTGGGTTCCATTGCCCACAGAGTTAAAAAATAATAATACATTTTCCCATTGCTATAAATTGTCGCAAGGGTCATTCACCACGTCTCTGATTCTCAGGGAGCAGGTGAGCACTGTTGGGGGAGAGACAAGCCAGAGCAGGACAGGCCCACGCCACTGAAAGGAAAGAGCCGTGCTGTTGACCGCTGGTGCTTCCTTGGGAATAAAACGAGAGCGGCATTGGGTGCGCAGAGCCAGGTTCACTCAGCCTATCAAGCGAGTCTCTTGCTCGAGAGCCACCTCGTCCTGTCCGATGCATCCCATCAGTCTCATCGTTGAGAATTGGAATTTCACCAGGGATGGGCTGTTTTCCCAGTTTTCCAGTATTTGTTTGATCACACTTAACTAATACTTGGTGTGTAAAATGAAAGATGAAATATCTTCTGATATCTTTGTTTTACTTCAGCCGTCAACAGTCATCATTTTTCAAGCCTGTGTTTCCATTTTACTTTATGTTGCAAAGTCTTTGAAAGCAGTCCCAAGTGCTTTCCATAACTACACCTCCCCGGGGTGGTAAATCCGCCTCTCTTCGGCCCCACCACAGTTAGGACGGCTTCTGGCTGCACGGGGATGGGCAAATGACCTCAAGCTCCTGAGGGCCTCTATCAGCGGTGTTCCACATTATTGATAGTAGCAGAGATATTGACAGTCTGTGCTTGGAAGGAAAATAGGAGTTTGATATGACATATTGTGTGTCTCAGCAAGACTCATAAATAATTTTGACAAGTTTTTGTATGCATGGGAAAGTCCTTGATTCAGCCTCCCATAAAAATAAACTTCTATTATGGAATGTATTTGTCAAGTGGCTGCTTGATGGATGGAGCTGCGTTTACCCCTTGGCAGTTCGATGAGTTTTAGATGCACAGCTTACCAGAGAGGATTTACGGGCAGTACAGAAATAATTATTCAGTATGAAATGCATAATTCCTCTACCTGAATTTTCATTTTTTATTATATTTTGTTTCTGTTGCATTTCTGGTCTAAAACAAAAGAACTTGCTTTTTTTTTTCTCTAGAGCTATTGTTTGGTTGAGGGTTTATATTGAAGCCAGTGAAGAATCTGATTCAGGATTCAGCCCAGACCCTGTCCCAAACTTAGCTGGTATATTTTCATTGAATGCAGAGTTTTAGGGTTATTTCTTGAGAGATTTACAAATATATATATAAAATATGCTCTTCGGAAAATTCATTTTTATTGAGATTGAAAACCTAGGACATTGACTGCCTTATTTTTTTCTGAGGTTATCACAGCTTATTTACTTATTTAAATGTAATTATTCATTCACATTTCTGCTACAGAAAGCAGAATTTATACCTAAATTCTTGTTGCCTCACTCTGAAACCTTAAAACATGTCATTCCCCGCCCCCCAACTTAGAATTGCTTTCTTAACATCCACACGCTAAGTGAGTATCCTTGAGTAAGTTGGAAACTTGAGAAAGTATCAAATCCCCACCCTCCTGGGATGCTGCCAGCTTATCGCATGAGAACCGTTGCTGGTCGTGTCTGCTCGGCCTGCAACAAACCTCGGACTTGGGAACGTATGTTTGAGGAGACTAAAGTGAACAGCAGGTCTACAGGAGTTTTGATTCTTCATTAACATAGTACTGACTTTTTAGAAGGATTTCCATTTGTTGAATCTCCCTTCAAATAAAGTCCTGGATCCAAACAAGCGATGGTGAATGCAGACACTGAGAGGCGCATGTTGGATGAACAGGCCTCTCGGAGGAGGTGTCTTCAGGGTCAGCCTCAGAACTGATGGAGTTGCAATGTCGCTTTTGCAGTCCTAATATTCTTCCTCTGCACTGCCTCTCCTATTTCTTGAGAATGGTTTGTTACTTTCTTGAGAATGGTTTGTTGTCTTTTCAAAATGACAGATTTTAGATGTATAGATCTTTCCTATTGTGTCTTTGTTTTATGTTTGATAATTTCTACTCTTATGATTTATTTTCTGCCTTTTGTTTACTGTCATTCTTTTTTCTAACTTAAGTTGAATGCTTCATCAGTTAATTTCTTTTCTTATATAGGCATTAACACTAGAGGTCCTGAATTTCCCTCCAAGGAATGTCTTAGCTGCATTCTATAAGTTTTTATATTTGAGAATTTTTGTAATCCTTTATCTAAATACCTTCTGATTTCTTCCTTAGTCTCAAGATATTTTGAATTGTCCTTGTATCTCCTGATGTTGGTGGGGTTTTTAAAAACATTTTTCCTCCTCATTATTAATCTATTATATAGTTGCACTATGGTCAGAGAAGGCAACTCTATGAGCCAGTTCTTTGAAATTTGTTGTAGCTTGCCTTTTGGTACAGCAGTGAACCCTTTGATAAATGTTCCATCTGGGCTTCCGTAGATTAAGCTTATTAACTGTGTCTTCCAATCATCTATATCCTCGCTAATTTGTGTGACATTTACCAAATACTGAGAGAGGCATATTGAAGTTTTTTACTACAAGTGTGATTTTTTTCTTTGCTTAATAGTTTAATTCTACTGTTAGATACAACTATGTATAGAATTCTTAAATGTTGCTGGTAAATTGAACTTTTTATCAGTACGAAGTGAACTTTATCTAGAATGCTTTTTGCCTAAAAGTCTATTCTGTTG
Source organism: Macaca fascicularis (assembly GCF_037993035.2). Classification (NCBI taxonomy): domain Eukaryota; kingdom Metazoa; phylum Chordata; class Mammalia; order Primates; family Cercopithecidae; genus Macaca; species Macaca fascicularis. The sequence continues at coordinate 5,737,639 of NC_088392.1, read as the reverse complement.
CAGACTACTAATTACACTTCTTTTTTGATTAATAGTCACATGATGCTTCTTTTTCAACTTTTTCCAGAGGTTAAAGTGGATCTTTGAAAGCTTCATAGAGCTGGATTTATTGTTTTATAATCCTGTCTGGAAAACTTGGTGTTTTGGCTGGAGCATTTGGGAGCATTTAAGTCAATATACTTACTGTTAGTATTTTATTTATTTATTTATACCATATTTGTATTTCTGTTTCTCTTATCTTTTCTGTTTCTTTTTTTTCCTACTTTCTTGTATCCTTTGAGATTTTAAGGTTTTTTACCTCATTCCATCTTTTTTCTTCTGCACATTCTTTTTCTGTTCTTTTAGTGGTTAGCTTAGACATTTTAACACACGTGTGACAAGTGTAAATGTTGCTAACACCTGTTATTTCCCTTGTCACACAACACAGGGCACCGCAGCACCTTAGTCTAGTCCTCACAAACCTTTTGCTCTAACAAGTGCGCAGACCCACAACTCCTGGACATTCTCGCACACAATCACTCTCCTGCTCTTTTTTTCCTAATATTTGAAAATGAACCTCCACCAACATTTTTCTCTCTGTCAAGTGAGGTCTGAATGCACAACGTTGTTCAATTTTCTTATACACAAAGTATTTCATTTCTATGATCTCTAATGTGTTAGAATCAGTATCTAAATAATTGGTTCAATTTTCTGATCAACTGTTGTGTGTCAGATGCTTTGCTCAGAGCCAGGGTCCATAGAATAAAAGAAATAGCTGCTGCCTTCACGGAGTTCTTAATCTAGCAGAAGAGGAAAATATGTTCACAGGTAATGACGCTACTACAACATGGGAAATCCTCCATGGGAAATTTACATCAGCTACTTTGGGGTCCACATAGAGGCAGCCCATCAGTCACTCAGGTCCTTGCAGTCAGGATGTGCAGTTGAGTTATGAGCTAAATTTTGTAAGTGGTTTCTAGACAGAGTAAGGTAAATGGTTTTCTCAGACGAAGGAATAACTCATTGAAATGCACAGTCTCAAGGGGAGTAAATTTAGCGTGGCTAGTCAAAGACCCTGTGTTTGGGAGTGACTAGAGATGAGGCTGGAAAGTTGAATTGGGAGTGAATTGGGAAGTTCACTGTATGCCATGCTAAGGAGTTTAGACTTGATGTCAGCTGAGGGCAGCAGGGGACCAATGGAGGTTTTATTGCTCACCTCTGTGCAAGTCCCTATACACCAAATAATAAATGCCAACACTGTTCCAGGCACTACACCAAGAAAAGTCGGGAGTGGCCATGCCCATTCCAGTCTAATGGAGGAGATGGGCTTATGATGAATCATTATACAGATGATTCCAAATCACAGTTGTGAAGCTACAAAGAAGGAAGAATATCAGGGTCCCTGAAAGGCTGTAACTGGGACATAACTAGCTTCAGTGGTCAGGAAAAGCTCCTCTGAAGAAATGACCTTGCAGCTGCTCTGCAGACCTCAAATGAGCTCCCAGGTGACTGAGATTGCAGAAAGTCGGCCCCGGATAGTGGCGTTTTTCAGAAATGTTTTCATTTTAACAGCATTGCAAATATGGTCGTAAAAAAGCTCTTATAATTACTAGTGAGATTAAACATTCTTTCATATACTTATTCGTATTTTTTACTTTATGAATTCCTTGTTCATCTTTTAACTTAATCGTTTGTTTTTAAGATGAATATATATGTGTGATTTCTGGTTTTAGATTCATAACTTTGTAATGCAGGGTTATAGGAACATTTCCACTACCTTCTGATCTTTTGTGGCTTTACTTTTTATAAATCCAAACCTTTAATTCATTTGGAGATATTTTGCTGTAAGGTGTGACATAAAGATGTAACTTTTTTTCCCAAATGGTTATTTTCCCCAATACATCTAGTGAATAGTTCATACTTTCAATCTTTGATTGACAATGCCACTTTTATCTCATGTCCAATTCTCATAGATTTTATTTTTCTCTACAGATTCTTCTGTTTCAAACACTTATCTTCTTCCAGCCCAGAGACCCATTATCCTCCTTACTGCATTTCTATTCTGTTTTAATATTGAGTAGAATAGGCTCCCTTTCTCTTCTGTTTATTCCAGAATATACTTTCAGGAAATTGGTATCTTTGTAACATTAAAACTTCATTTACAAAAATAGTATCATCTCTCACCTGGTACTCAAGTTTTATTGTTAAGTCTTTAAACCAGTTTTTCCTATGTAGTTAGTGTTTTGTGGCAATTGTGAGTAGAATTTTTAAATTATATATTTCCTTCTTATTCGTATATAGGAAAGCTATTGACTTTTGTCTATTTTTCTTGTATCAAGCCACTATACCCTGTCCTATTAATTCAAAACTGATTATTTTACATTTTATAAAAGGTAGCCCTTTATTTTAATCCACAAGCAATAAGTGACAGGGAAATAATGACACTATTAGGTCTTTAAATATTGGTGCCTCAGGGAAAGTTAAAGCAGGTATCAACTTGTGTGGATGACTTGATTTCTAGCTATGTGTTGATTAACCCAGTGAAATAACCATTCTTACAAGCGTAGATTAGGGGAGAGAGAAAAGGAATTTTATGAACGATGACAAGCAAAAATAATAGCTATCACTTGTTCAATAGTTACTATGCCAGGCACTGTTGTAAGCTTTCCACAAATAGAAATCATTTATTCTTCATAATGACTCCTGTAAGAGTACTATTATTTTGTTTCATAGTAAAGCAAACCCGGACATAGATAGCTTCAGTAACTTATTCCAGGTAAAAGTTACAGAACCTGGATTTGAACCTATTCAGGTTGATTCCAGAACCCAAGTCTTAACCCCACTACACTGCACTGCCAAGAAAATAGACACACCCTATTTCAATAGTCATAAGATTTTTGTTTTTGCATTTTATTATTTCTAAAATCAGAAATCCCAATTATTTATTTTAAAATAGAACTGCATTTTACAAGCAGTGCTGTCCTAGACTTAAAGAAACAGAGAAAGTAAAATATCTTGACTTGGAAAGGGTGTGAAGAGTATAGAAACACTAAAAGACATAAAGTGGGAAAAGGAAAACATTATGCACATTTTGTTGTTTTGCTTAAGGCCTTCATGCCAGCCATTGTCCTGAAAATCATGCTAGTAGTCATCCAGTCAATTTCTTTTCTGATCGTGTGTTTGCTAATAAAGGACAACCTTGATCTGACTTCCCAGAATTACCAATCACTTATTGCCCCCTGTCTACATGAGATTTCATCTCATGAGATTGGCCAAGAGAAAGGCTAAGATGTATATTTCCAGAGAGCTCTCTGTGACTGGCCAGGTCGAGTGGGATATTTTGGAGGTCTGGACAAGTGATGGGGATATGCAGAGATTTGTGTGAGCTGTTAGTAGAACAGTGAGACTGACAGCTCACTCCAGGGCCATGTGTACAACTAAATTCGCAAAAACGACAACAGTTATGTGTCACCAAAATAATAAGTGGGTCACAGGCTGATTTTCTACCACTTCCTTGTGACTGCTAAGCGTATGCCAGGCACGTTATTTTTTGTATCCCAGCTGCTTCCACAATCAGATATGGTAAATCAGGCAAGCTGAAAATTTCAATCACATTGGAATCAGCAGCAGTTGTATGAACACAGCTGTATTTAAAAGCAGTGAGGATGCAGACATTTTAATATATAGCCATGGTGAAACCAGAAAGAACTACTCCTGCCATTTTCTTGTTTTACTTGAGAACTTGGGAGTACTTTTTGGTGCATATGTCTCTCTCCTTTGTGTTAGACTAATAACGGTTTTCACATGCCTCCTACTTGTGGATCTATCTAAATGAGTATTTTCCTAAAGGAAAAAGCATATATTTGAAGAGCAAACAACACTTAAGTCTATGAAACGCTGCCCTGTCATACTATCAAATAATGGCTCCTTGTCAAGTACAGTCACATCTCCATAAGAACAACAGAGGATGTGGCATCTCCAAATGGCCCACAAGAAAACTGTGCTTTATCAGGCGGTGAGTAGGAAGGGTGGTGGGAACACAGCCCTTGACAACCTGTGTTGTGGAATTAGTGGGTTGAAAAGCTGAGTCTTATTTATAAAAGCTCTTTGTTACTCTTGGCTTGTGTTTAGTTTTCATTTCTCTTATTCGATATTTTAAATTTACCAAAGTAATAATGGACTTCTAACAAGTAAAATAGCACAAACACGAATAAAGAAAAAGCTGAAAACCTCCTCAGATACTGCAGATCACTGCTCATAGCACTGTGGACTGCCTTTCCCTGTGAGTAAGAAGCATGTGTCCCTTACACCTCAGATACTGCAGATCACTGCTCACAGCACTGTGGACTGCCTTTCCCTGGGAATAAGAAGCATGTGTCCCTTACACATTTTTTGGAAGGTGTTTGAATACTCTACATTTAATTCTGTAATTTGCTTTTTTCCTCCAGATCAGATATAGATACAGTTTTTCATCTGAACAACTGTGTAACAAAATAGAGTAGACGTACCATAGTTGATTCGGCCATTCTCTTATAAATGAACATTTGGGGTTTTACTCATTACCACTACAAACAATGCTATATTAAATATTATTACACATGAAATAAAATCTTTGCTTACAAAGAATCCAAGTGATAAAAGTAAGTAGTAAGAAAATATTGATCCATTTAAGTTTGTTTCCCCCAAAATCAGAAAATATTTGTCAGTATTTAATAAATTTTTGTCAAATGAAAGAATGAATATTGGATTTATTTTTGTCTCAATATTCTCATAATGTCAAAATAAGCTCTGCTTAAGTAGTACCATTTTTATAAACTGAATGTATCTTAAACTTGCATTATAATTCCACTTTGAAAAGGCTTATAAGGAGAAATCAAAAATTATTGAGGCAAATTTGGTATATTTGTTTGAAATACTTTCTATATAAATTAGCCCAATGAAAAATGGACTTTTTCTAGCAAGTGTTTAGGAAGATTTTTTAAATAGCCTAGTAAAATGTACATAGTCATTGAGAATAGTAGAATTTAAATTCCTATTCTGTGTTTAAATATTTATCATGTGACATATTAAAACTCTACTTTTTAAACCTGCAAAAACCAGTTTCCACCTGGTTATTGATATATTTAAATATTAAAGTAAATCTGTAGCACTAGCACTCTGTCACACTTGTTTGACATGACAGTTGAGCTCTCACATTGTAGAATGTATTGTCAATACATTCCATTTATGGTGTCCTTGGGCATCTGTACTGAAATCCATTTTCAGACACTTTTTGAGTTAGCTGAGATGCACATCACAGGGCTTTAAGCACCACCTGCTATACACATAGTGTATAGCAGGCTCTGGGAGTATCTACATTCTACAGTGCTTAAATGATTTGTAATCATTTTAACCCCAAACATTTTCTTTTCCAGTTTTACTACACTTTGCCAAGGACTCATATACAAGGCTTCAAATAAAAGCATTTTTTTCCAAATTATTGAAAATCTGAATTAGACTAGTAATAATAGAAAGGTTGGAAGCAGTTCTGCCCCCGTAATTCAACCCATCATGCCCCTTGGTGGAATTTGCCTGTTCCAAAACCTCTGCTGTAGAGCTTTTTTTTTTTCCAACTTTGTTGTGAATTTGCTGTTCGACAATTCCATTTTTTATAGAAATGTTAACTTAATTTCATAATAGAAAGAGATGATATAAATGCCTTATTTCATGAATGGTTTGTCTTATTCATTAAAATAAACCTTGTAATCATTTTAAATACATGCATTTTTCTAAATTCAGCTACTGGCTCCTTAGAGAGGATTTTCGTTTTGTTTTGTTTTTCGAATTAACTCTGTATCACTAATGATAGAAAAGGGTCCTTTTTTAAAAAAAAATGGTTTGTAGGAGGCATATAACGTATGTCACTATGATAACGGACATAGAACACCTAATTGTATCATGAAAAGGAGACCGTGCCTGATGCCCATAGTTTGAAACTTTTTTCCTTAATGTTTGCTATATTTATTTAGCCTATAATTGAATACACAGTCATTTTGCTGTTCTGCAGATCGCCTGCGTGGGAGTCAGGATGCATATTTAATGCCTGATTTAAAAAGAAAAAGAGATGCAGTGACATGTGGGCAATTGTAGCAAAGTGGGTTCTGTGCACATTGAAGTAAAGGTTTGAGAGAAACTCATTTTTCTCTTTCTTAGAAAAGACATGATGTTTCACAGCAGGAATTGTTGTAGATCTGTATTTATTAAGTGATGAGTAGTTGTTCTTTTCCTTTGCACTTTTAATGACAAAATCAAATGGCAGCGAAGAAAAGCATCTCTGCTTACTTGGAGCACACCTCTTTCTTTCTTCCTTTATCTTCCTCTAATAAAAAAGGCCCCTAAAAGGTTTTGTCTGAGAAAAACATGTGGCTTGGTTACTAGAGGAAGGAAAGCCAGCAGAAATGTTCTCTGGAATTGTGCCCATGAAGCAAGGTAAAAACAGAAGCATTCACATGTAGTGAAATGTGTGTTAATTGGAGAGGATTGCTCTCGTGGTTTAAGGGAGCATAATTTATTCCATCAAAGTACAAAGGCAGAAAAGTTATGTACACCCCCAGCCTGCATGTGCCCATGTTATTTGCAGGACAACCACCATGGTACCCCGAAAGAGCTCTGAGGAACCTTTTCCTAAAGGGCATTCAATTTCTAAAAATAAACTAAGCAAGTGTGCTGCCTGCCCTATGTTTTTATCTACTGCGTTTTCTTGATATTTGCCTTCTAGAATTACAAATAAATGACAGCCAGAACTTCTTTAGGTTCAGTACCTCAGTGTTTGCAGTACTGTTTCTGTTTAGCTTGAGTTGTGAGAAAATTCATTCACTACATTTCTGTCACCAAAAAGTCTTAAGATTACAGGTCAAATCCTATAGAAGCTTTACATTTTCTAAGAAAAAACCTTCAACTTCATGTAACTGCTACCACATGAATTGGGCAGTTTGGGGTAGCTTGGTCCCAGCTTACTGAGGATGTAAGAGGGCTTAAAAACAGTGTGAACTCATCAGTAGGTTCATCCACTATTTTTCTACTCAATATTTTAAAGCTTTCCTTTCTTGAGAAAGTAGGCAAAGTTTTTGCATTGGGATTTGGGGATCTTAAGAAATTAAACTTTCATATATCAATTAAGTACCTGGTCACCAATTTACCTTTGTATGGGGTTTGGTGTCCCAAATATAAAATCTTACAATGTTTTCTCCCTTTTAAGATGGTCCTTTGTCCTTTTCTCAGCTTCTGGCTGACACTAAGTGCCCCCATTTTAATTTCTTTCAATCTAAGTCATCTCTACCCCTTCCTGAAGGTCAAGCCATTTTCTTCTTTCTTTTTTTTTCTTTTATCTTCCTTCAAGTAACTCTGAGTTTGCCTTTAATAAAGATGCACACAACTGTACATTCTTAACCAAATCAGGGCTTTTCATTTCAGATAAATGATTTTTCTAATCTTGTCACTTACCCTCGTAAGTGGTCAGGTTCTTAATTTTTTTTTTTTCTTGACCATTTTAAAACCATCAACCAAAATAAAATATGTGATAAATGAATTTTAGTGTCTTGAGGGTAAGGAACATGAGTCTCCATTAGTGTTTTTCATTGATACTCCAAGTACATTTACTTGCTGCTGTTGTTGTTGTTGTTGTTTAAAAAATACAAATTGAAAGTAAAACTTGAAAATAATTTGTATTACTTTTTTTTCTTTGAAACACTTAAGAATTGAATAGGACTGTGCAGATGAATAGAAAGTCAGCTTGCGGATACCACACTCCAACAATAATAGCTATTCCACACCAATGAGTTGGAAATTTCATAGTAATTTAAGAAACATACATCCTATTACTTAGTACTAAGAACTGAGACACATATTGTACAATGGAAATTGATGGAACCTGAATGGATTAATTGTTTTAATTTAAACAGTAGATTATACATTCCTTTCCCCACCTCCATATTCATCTAGCCAGCTAATTTGGGGAGAATACTAATGTTCACCTTTTGCTTTTGGTGTCATGCAGAATACTGTGAAAGGGATATAATTTGTAGAATACTTTCATGTGATCTGAAGAAATGCTGAAGAATAGACTTTTAAAGTGGAAATATAAGGCAGTAAATATTTTAGGGGAAAAGTCAATAACAAATTGGACCCAACAGTTATTAGTAATTTGATTAAGTCTGTATCATGTGTAAAATTACTCTCAGCAGTCAGGGTATCGATGCTTATACTTATTGAAATGTAACACTCATATACCATTTGAAAACAAGAAGACACATAACAAGCTATAAAAAATGAAATATTCCAAGATCTCTACTCTATGTCTGAATAAATGAGATATACTCCGGTACAGGGGAAGAAGACAAAACAACTCCAAGTTGTCTAAAGAATTATATGAAGAGAATGGAGAATGTATATATATATATTATATATGTTTATATATAAATGATTAATATCAGATATAAAAACATATAAACATTATATATATATATTTTTCACAGAACTTCGGGCTTCCTAGCTAGATTGACAGCTGAGTTATTTGCCCATCTCTAGTGACTGACAACAGGTAATGGAAAGGCTTTTTACCGTGATATAACGGCACAGAATATTTCCTAATTTACTACTATAGTTCTCATCAAAAGTACCCTGGCAAAAAAATAACACTAGATTTATCACTTCAATTACTGGAATTTCACATTTAGTTTAAGGAGACATGTTTCTATAATGTGACAGGCTTTACAGATTTTGAACTTCTTCAGACATTGCAGCTATCAGGGTAATCAGAGAGAGATATAAATGAAAGCAATTGTTACAGTTTTATAACTTTTAATGGTATCTACTGGCAAGAAATAAAACAGACCATAAACTGATGGTCTTGGCTAGGTGTATTTTAAGAAGCCTTTTTTGTCAGCTTAAAAAAATGTTCAACAGCCTGAAAATGGACAGGAACTACCTTTAAACCATCATAATGTTATAATTGTAAATGGGTTTTTTGAGGTTATGATTGTGAGTCTGCCATAAATCCCATATAAGGACAAATATTGGAAGCCACATATTTATGAATGTTAACGTGGTGAGTGTTTATTTGCTTCCTCATGCAGAGCTGGAACACTATTGTGTGAGTCAAAAACTGTGATCATTTCCTGGTTCAGCTGCTTCGTATCTGGAGTCTTGCTTTTCTCATTTCCTCATTTGGGGCTAATTTTTGACTTCTTAAAATTAGTTAAATATATGGCAACAATTACATGTTATTTTATAGCTATTTAAAATACTATGTAGTTTCAACTTATTTCGCTGTAAGAATCATCACAACTTTTTCTATTATTAATGTTATTGCTATATAATGAGCATATTATAGGGTACACTTCAGATGTCAGATAGAACTAGATTGGTGCCATGTTGAACTGCACTGCACTGCTGCTGACTCATGTTTGTAATCATGTTTCTTACATGGCAAGTGAGGTTTAATGCCATGGTAAGAGCTCTTATGTTCCAACCTGCCCACCTAAGACATAGAATTTAAGATAAGGATATTAACAACAATGAAGGTTCAACTGAATGTGTTATAATTGTGAGTAATTTTAACTGTGAACTTTCTCTTGGTTTAGTTATAAAATTACACTTTCGTCATCTATTTCTGATTTTCTACCCTAAAATTACATTGAGTTTATTTCATCCTAGCATCTTTTATCACTTGCCACTACTATTAATACCTCTATATTTATCAAAGTGTGTCAGAAAAGTTGAAGCTAGAGGAGCCTGAGCATTTGTAGCCACTGTTATCACAATTGCCCTGAAGGCCAAGTTGCAGGATTTTATCTTAGCTTACCCATTAGCTCACCACATTCCAGAAAAAGCAGCTGTCTAACACTTCCACCATCTGAAAACAGGGCTCGAGTGTAAGCCGAAATATGTAAAACTGAGTGGCAGTGGGAATCAATTCAGCCATTTTTTTCTTTCCATAAATACTTATTGAGCATCTGCTAATGTTTCAGGTTCAGAAAAGAATATGGATAGTTTTGTCTGAGATCTCAATAAAATTACATGTAGGAAATTTACCATTACTATGACTAATTAAGACAAATAATAACAAGTATTTGTAAAGGACTTTGCAATTTACAAAATGCTTTCAGATAACAGTACTCACGTAATTAAGTGGCTATAATCACTTTACCCACATGTGCTATACCTGCTAGAAGGATACTTTGTAACCTCTCAGGTTAATTGCTCAGTTTTTAAAGGTTAATAATATATGTCAGCTTAAGGAAAGTGTGAAAAAATTTTTCCAATCCCCACATGACCCTGCCTGCCTTGTAGGAGGATTAGGGATCCACTGATGTTTTGGCAGAGGGTTTTGTAGGGATGAAGTTTTCTGTATTTTGTATGGAGTAGCCAAGATGTCAGTGCTTGTCAGCAACCACCCAACCTATGCCATTCCTCAAGGTGATTAACGGTGACTGATGAAATCAGGTTGTTGCATAACACTTCATTTTTGAAGAACTGAGTAGCTCATATCCAGGCTGTCAGCAAATGCTCACCACCAGTCTTCAAAATATATCTGAAATCAGATCACTTTTTCCTTCTTCTGCCATGTGTTGTGGTCCAAGTGACTGTTTCTCTCATCCCTCTTACAATGGTAGCCTCTTCATTGCTCCTCCTGCTTCGACCTTGCGCTGCTCCTGTCTCTTTTTACTGTAGCCAAAGTTGTTCTTCTGAAAGAGCTCTGCCTGGCAGCATTACCTGTTTTCTGTCTCCACTGTCCAGTGGTGGGCGCCTGCCCCATGTAGCAGCTGAGCACATCAAATACAGCTAGTGAGACCCAGGACCTGACTTTTTAAAACTAATTTCTAGCAAAAGGTCCACTAAGCAAACTGTAATTGAATTCAAAAAGAAAATATTCTCGGGGTGGGAGAGTTTAATCCATAGCAATCTATCATAAATCAAAAAGAAGAAAAATCATTTTCTTTGAACAGTATAATTGATATTTGCACAATAGAATTATCTTAACAATGGAATTAATAGATTAACAGTTAATTCTGGAAATTTTTTAACACAGTGTTAACTTTATGATCGAGTATCCATGGAAAATGCATGGAACTTATACTTGTCCTTAAAGGAAAATTTACTAAGCTTAGGAAACCATGATTTTTAAAATATGATAATCAAAATTTAAACAGGAGAAAAACTCAACCTCCTGTAAATATTAAAATACTTATATAATAGGAGAAAAAAGTAAATGAAAAATACAGTTGTAGTCTAAATATTATGAAAAATTAAAAACTAGAAAATTAATGAAAAACAAAATATGTCACATTAGAACTGATAGGATTTGTCTGAAGTTGAACTCAAAAATAAATTCACAGTCTTAAATAATTTTATAAATGAAAAAGAACGGAGTAAAACTAAATTGAATTATTTTGAATAATAATCCGCAATGTCATAACAAAAAAGGAGAAATAAAGTCATTAAGTAACAGCTGAAATAAATGATGTAGGAAACAAGAAAAATAAAAATTAATAAATTTAAGATAACTTGGGTAGAAATTAGCAAACCTTACAAATCAAGAAAAAAATTTGAAGTAAAAATTTTAATATAACAGCTAAAACTTTAGTGCTTTAAAGAAGATAAGCGATATAATTTAAGGCTGACACATTCTTTGAAAATATCAATGAAATGATGCAGGAATAAATTGAGACCCTTTCTTTGGCTTTTTTTAATTCCTGGGAAGTTTTATGTGACAAAGAAATTGCAGATTTTGCAAATTTGGAAAACTTCAGGAGTAAATTTGTTGAGTCTACAGGCTTTGTATGTCTGTAGAGAGTACACATATTAATAATGTATATTAATTCTTTAAATGCTGTCCATTATTTTCTGTTACCAGTTTCATAAACCCCACTTAGAACATAGACCTGAAGGTTCTCAGCAAAACGCAGGAAATAGAATAATCTGATCAAACCCATTTAAAGGACTATACAGTATTAGAAATCCCTCAATTAATCATCAGGTTAAATTAGAAGATCAAATAATTATCTCAAAGGATGCCAAAAGGAGGTATTGGATACAAAATCATTTCCTATTGACCCTAAAAATGGAAGAAAATCAGTATGTTTGTGTATTTTCTTTATCCCACAAAAAATTTGAGGTAGCTTATATAAAATACATAAATATATACAGAATACGTAAAGTAAAATCCAAATAATAGAAAATTAAGGTAAAATTTTGTAACCATAAGGAACCCAGCCAGGGATGAGAAAGTGACTCTTTACCCAGTGGCAGCACAAGATCAGCTGGAATTTGAAAGTGTGTGCAGTGGTCCTCCTCCCCACGTCCATGGCTGTGATTTCTGCAGTTTCAGTTACCTGCAGTCACGGTGGTTCAAACATAGTAAATGGAAAATTCCAGACACAGCTATTTAAATTGTTTTTTAAATTATTTTAAATTGCAAGCCATTCCAAGTAGTGTGATGGTATCTCTCTTAGTCCCACTCTTTCCCACTCAGGGAATGAATCATCCCTTTGTCCAGAATATCCCCGCTGTATGGGCGCCCCGCCTGTTAGTCACCTATTTTCTGTTTTAGTCTGTTCTCACACTGCTATAAAGAAATACGTGAACCTCGGTAACTTATGGGGAAAAGAGGTTTAATTGACTCACGGTTCCACATGCTGCACCGGAGGCATGACTGGGGAGGCCTCAGGAAACTTACAATGATGGTGAAAGGGCAAAGGGGAAACAGACACCTTAAAATGGCAGCAGGAAAGAGAGAGAGAGAGAGAGAGAGAGAGAGAGAGAGAGAGAGAGAAGGGGGAGGTACTACACACTTTTAAACAACCAGGTCTCATGAGAACTTACTCATCACAAGAACAGCAAGGGGGAAATCTGCCCCCACGATCCAGTCACCTCCCACCAGGTCTCTCCCCCAACATTGGGAATTGAAGTTTGACTTGAAATTTGGGTGGGGACACACAGCCAAACCATATCACCTAGTATCTATCCTGGCCATCAGATTGACTGATACAGTGTCACAGTGCTTGTGTTCAAGTAAAACTTATTTTACTTCGTAATAGCCCCAAAGTGCAAGAGTAGTGATGCTGGCATATAGTTGTAATTGTTCTATTTTATTATTGCTAACCTCCTCATGTGCCTAATTTATAAATTAAACTTTATCATAGGTATGTGTATGTAGGAAAAAGCATAGCGTGTATGTGTATATATGTGTGGGTGGGTGGACGGACGGACGGACGGACGGACAGATAGATAGATAGATAGATAGATAGATAGATAGATAGATAGATAGATAGATAGATAGATAGATAGGATTTGGTTCTATCTGTGATATCAGGCATTCACTTGGGCTCATGGACGGTATTCCCTGCACATAAGGATACTACAATGTGAAACTTTTTCCTGGAATCAAGAACAAGATTGTCTGTGATCACCAATATTATTTTTCTCCTATTGGAAGAAGGAAAGTTATCTACTCATAATTTGTTCTATGCCTAGAAGATTCTGTGAGAATTTAAACTATTAATAGCTCAGTAAAATGGCTGAATATAAGACTAACATACAAAAATGAAGGAAATACTAGTGGGAAAATCCCATTCACAATCTAACAAAGATAAATAATAACTTTGTCCATACCCATTTTTAAAAATTCATTCCTGTATTTGAAAAAAATAAGTTCTGGAATATGGACAATGCATTAAAGTGTTCAGCATTTTAGAATGAGAAGACAGACGTCCTTCCTAATCTAATTTGTGGATGTAATCCTAGTAAAACCTGAACAGAGGAACTGAAGTTAGAAGATATGAAAACAAATTTACAATAATGAGACAGTGGGCCTTGGCTGGAGGACAGCAGTCTGTGTGTCATTACTGATTGCTCACTGTGCTCCAGACCAGACACTGAGCCCGGAGGCTTTCTGTATTTCACCTCATTTCGTTTTCACACCAGCCATAGGAAGTAGGTACCATCCTCCCCTTTTAAGATGAGAAAACTGAGTCTTGCTTGAGTTCTATTAAATGTCAGAACCAAGATTCAAAGCTAAATACGTCTTGATTTCAAAGCTCTAAAAAGGTACAAAAAAGCAACACATCAAATAGATTGACCTCAGGTAGAGCCCGTTATATGTAATCTATTAATGTATATGTATTTATATTTGTGTGTTTTATATAATACATTATACATTCTTTTAAAAAATAATAAAGACAGGGTCCTGCTCTGTCACCCAGGCTGGAGTGGAGTGGTACAATCATGGCTCATTACAGCCTCAAATTCCTTGGGCTCAAGTGATCCTCCCTCCTCAGCCTCCTGAGTAGCTGATACCACAGGCAGTCACCACTGCACCTGGCTGATTTTTTATTTTTTTCAGAGACAGGGTCTCACTATGCTAGCCAGGCTGGTCTGGAACTCCTGACATCAAGGTATCCTCCTGCTTCCGCCTCCCAAAGTGCTGGGATGACAGGCATGAGCCATCATGCCTGGCCCATTATACATTGTTTAAGAGGACTCACAAGTCAATGTAAAAGGGAAATATTATTTAATATTTAATAAAGTTTGTGAGACTTACTAGGATAGCAGTTTGACAGAGTCTATTTAGAACCTTATTGGATATAGTTCTCAAAGATAAAAGTTGATGCACTAAAGAGTTACATTTTTTAAATTATAAAAGTCTCTACGGAAATAGAATTAAACCAAATTCTGATGAGAGAACTTTCTCAGAATTTGAATACAAGAAATAACAAAATAACTGATTAATAGATGTAACTATATAAGCTACATTCTGTATGTCAGAAGTTCCCAGAATAAAAAGGCAACTAGAATACTGAGAAAGTATTTTGTCGTCAAACAACACATTAAAATTTTATATCTTTTTATATAAAGAGCTCATTATCATTAAATCAATAGGAAAAACTACAAACTCAATGAAAACTTAGAAAAGATGGCAGATCAATCATAAAATAGAAAATAGAAATTTTATAAACAAATATCTGAAAAGGTATTTATTGTAACTAGTAGTTTAACAAATTAACAAAAGGAAAAAGTTACATACCCTTTTGTCTATCAAAGTCGCAATAAAAAACACATAAACACTTGGTGTGGCATGCACCTGCTGCAGGTGATGGTGCCCATTAGTTCCTAGTCTTTGGACATTAGCTTGATGACGTGAAGCAGATGCCTTAAATTTTTTCTTATCTTTTAGTGAGAGCAAGAGAAAGAAAGTGAGAGAAATCTTTTCACAGTGCTGTTTACTGAAAGCAGCCCAAATATCAAGGGGTTGGGGCCACACAGCCACTCTGAGTGTCATTCCCCTGTGAGTCAGCTGTATCGCATGATGGCTTAGAGCACTCCTCAGACAGAGCTGGGTTTAAATTCTGGATATCATTTCCCATTTTACATGGCCTAAGGCAATAGCCTCACCTCTCTGCACTTCAGTTTACTCATAATATTAGAATGTACCACCTAAGAGTATATGAGTGAAATGATGCACGTAAAAATGCCCACTTAGCGTGTGGTAATTTTAGCCATCTCATACCAGTCAGAATGGCGATTATCAAATGTCAATTAATGGCAATTATTGGACAGTCAAGAAACAACAGATGCTGGTGAGGCTGTAGAGGGATAGGAACACTTTTACACTTTTGGTGGGAATGTAAATTAGTTCAGCCACTGTGGAAGACAGTGTGGTGATTCTTCAGAGACCTAGAACCAGAAATACCATTTGATCCAGCAATCCCATTACTAAATATATACCCAAAAGAATATAAATTGTTCTATTATAAAGATACCTGCATATGTATGTTCATTGCAGCACTATTAACAATAGCAGAGACATGGAGTTGACCCAAATGCTCATCAATGATAGACTGGATTAAAAAAATGTGATGCATGTACACCATGGAATACTATGCAGCCACGAAACAAATGAGATCATGTCCTTTGCAGGGACTTGGATGGAGCTGGAAGCCTTTTCCTCAGCAAACTGTCACAGGAACAGAAAACCAAACACCACATGTTCTCACTTAATAAGAGAGAGCTGAACAATGAGAACACATAGACACAGGAAGGAGAACAAGACACACTGGGGCCTGAAGTAGGGGGTAGGGAGAGCATCAGGATAAATAGCTACTGCATACTGGGCTTAATACTTAGGTGACATGCTGGTATAGGTGCAGCAAACCACCGTGTTACCTGTGTAACAACCTGCACATCCTGCACATGTATCCTGGAACTTGAAATAAAATTACCACTTAGCATATGTCACATATTAATAAAAAGCCTTGAATTAACTATTCGTATGCTACCATTAATTGTAATTAACAGACATAATTATTATAAACTGATATTAGTAATATATCCTAATTATAAGTAATAGTATGTATATTACATGTAATATAATGTATCATATAAGTTAATTAGTAATTAATGGTAGCAAAGTTTAATAACTACCTGTCTAAATAAATCAGAGACTGAATCAGCCAAATTCTTGGGGGCTAACTAATCAAAGCTACCCTCTGATTTAACTGCTGACAGCTGTCTGCTTCGTCGTGACCACCCACTCCTTCATCCCACAGTGGCCAGAAGTCGGCTTTCTCTAATTATAGTTGGCTTTCTCTAATTATGGTTGTGAATTGTCAGCTACTCTAGCTATCTGAGCACCTATGTGAATGCAAGTATTGGTGGTATAGAGTACTTTAGTCATTCCCCACATTCAATGGAACCTACTTTAAAGTGGGAAACTCTTCCTTAGATTACTATATTTAGCTTATTTCATGTACTACTGTTGCAGTTGAACTTGGATATTGTTCAAAGTTATTTACCATTGTAACTTTACTAGTTTGTGGTGTGTTGGTTTTGGTCAATCTGCAACAAATACTGAGCTCCCTCTTTTCAGAACGCGCTGTGCTAAGTTATGGGGCAAGTTTTGATTTAGAGGCCTGGGTTTGAGGAAGAAAACAAGAAGGGAAAAGGAGAGCATGTGGGAGTCTCAAGCTTATCTTCAAAATGTATAATGTGAGTTCATAATTAAGTTTGAAAACAAGATTTTGTTTGTAGGCTTTCATGAGAAAAGCCAAAGAAGTTAGGCTATTTGGAGGATTTCAGTTATGTTTTAAGAACTCCTATTTGGGTTCTGAAAAAGAGCCTAAAACTGGTGTGATGGTTTCAGTTGTCTATTTGAAACCTGTTCATTTGTTAAGAGGGCAGAATTCTGTTAGGACTGAGTAACTTTACTTGCAGATACTGTTCCTTTATCATCTGTGTCTGTTGATTAATTCATTATGTATTCCTATCCTTTAATTACACCACACAGAAAATTTACCTAAAGAATACAGGAAAAAAATGTATTGAATTTTTCTTTCTGTTAAAACAGGGAAATAATGTAGTGTGAAATTCCAAGATAGGCTCTCCAAGTGAGACAACACTTTTTGTGACCTATTAACCATGTTCATTTTCAAATGGGCTATCTTATTCCTATTTTCCTTTTTATTAAGCATTTCAACTAGTAATTCTGAAAATTTAGTTTAAAGGGTGATGAATTTAAAGCTCTGTGTAATGGTGTATATTTTTAAAGGAATTTTTTTTTTTTTTTTTTTTTTTTTTTTCTTTTTTCAGATGGAGTCTGGCTCTGTTGCCCAGGCTGGAGTGCAGTGGCCGGATCTCAGCTCACTGCAAGCTCCGCCTCCCGGGTTTACGCCATTCTTCCGCCTCAGCCTCCCGAGTAGCTGGGACTACAGGCGCCTGCCACCTCGCCCGGCTAGTTTTTTTGTATTTTTTAGTAAAGACGGGGTTTCACCGTGTTCGCCAGGATGGTCTCGATCTCCTGACCTCGTGATCCGCCCGTCTCGGCCTCCCAAAGTGCTGGGATTACAGGCTTGAGCCACCGCGCCCGGCCTAAAGGAATTATCTTGAATAATTTCATCTCATAGGCATGCACTGTGGCAGATGTTTGCAAATCTTGGTTTAAAACTGATTGAAGTATTTTAAGAAAACTGAAATAATGTCAGTGGTAAAATTTATTTTACCAAGTGCAGATGTAAGACATCAAGTTCTCAGACTGATGGCAGAATTAACAAAAAACACCATCTGGTTCAATAATTATCTGAAAATACCCATATTCTTGGATTTGTTTAATACCACTTAGTTCCCAGCTTTATTTTATCTGAGTTTGCACACCAACCAGACTAGGTTGTACAAAATGAAGACTATTTCCATCTGATCATTTAAAAAAATGTGTGTTTGCATGAATAATGAATCTTTGAATTGTTACTAAACAAGCAAATTATTTGCGTATGTGTCACATCGGTTATCAAGTTTGCACATGTGACAGCTTCAACAGCCGTCACGTAAAATGCATAGAGCTTGTAACCATATGTTTTTGCTTGACAAAAAGCTAAAACTCAAGATCAATTTTCAATATGGAATGCACAAATTAACACTTTAAAATGCACCACAATATGTACAGCTTGGCAAAATTTGCAGAAATAGCACGTTTCTAGATATTAACTGATATCTTTGGATTCGACCTTAAGGTATTCAATCATTTTGATTAAAAGACTGATTTCTCATAAAACCACAGTCTGTTGGAGGCGCAAAGCCAATGACATTTGAGCATTCATATATTTTCATAAACTTTGAACAATGTCAGTGAGACACCTCTTCAATCTTGGCCACACAACAGCAGGGCATTCAATCTTTCTTTAGCTTAAGACAGAACATTTGAATATCAGCATGGGGTTATAAATGTGGCAGCTCACGTGGTGTGCTCCATGTTGATTCTGGAGGAGCAGATCTGTGCAATGTATACAACATTTCACTTCACACTCTTCACCACTAGTTTCCCTTCCCTTCCCACATTTTCCCCACCGCCTCTCCCCAAAAAGCATTATATGAAAGCGTTTTGCTTGTGGGTTATTAAAGCAATCCCTTTGAAGAGTTTGTTTGGTATGGGGGAACAAAGAGCTGCTTTTAAAACTGGCTTCTCGTAATGCTACTTGCGGCACTTACTCAGAATAGTATGATGATATCAGAATAGTATGATGATGTAGATGCCTTGATGTTTCTTCAGCTTTTTCACCCTTTGAACGTAGTAACTAGTCATTACACTGCCAAGTGTGCCTGGTCCCCTTTGGCCTCCTAAATGAGATCTTAGCAAAGCCTGGATGTTCTTCAAATACTTCTTTGTTTACTTGTGTTCAGTGAAGAGTGATTATCCTATATGGCTGGTGAGATCTGTAAGGTTTTTTCAGTGTGTTATAAATAACACGGCGTTAATTGTGTCAACAGCCACTACACAGAAAGTGTCTCTCACTTTAGAGCGTTGTCTTGCAAGCAGCTTGGGCAAAAACCAGATGGGCCGTGCGGGGAAGATGAGCGCTTCTGTCTTGCCCAAATAGAAAATGCAACAATATTCTGTTAAGTCAAGAGATGACAATGAAGGTACTTTTTAATGTATTGTAATACACGACAGATGCCCAAAAATGTTTACCTAAAATCTCTTTAATCTTGCTAATCTCCACAGGAGTGTATCCTAATATTAGAATGAAAAGCATTATTAGTACTCATAGACAAAGATAATAAAATATTGAAAACTTAGCATCAACTGGCATAATCCGACAGAATTCCTTTATAACAAAATCTTCTGAGTCATGGATAATAATCCAGATTTTTGAATTTCTTATTATTTGCACACATCTCATCCCTTGAAGAATATCAAGTGAAAATTTTGCATTGGTAGGGTAGAATCCATTAGTAATACCATATCAGAAGACATCGTTATCAATTGCATCCGTAATTTCAATAAAATTTGCTATATGAAACACAGGAATAAACAATTACATAAATGTGGAACTCTTTCAAACTAGTACAACTTGATTCAGTAACCCATTGGTCTAAGATATTTTCAGTGACCAGCAACTCTTACAAACCATTTGGAAACGCAGTTCAAGAGGTAGTAATGTTGATTCTGCTGCTGTTGTTTCCAAATAACTGCCGTGTTTGTTAATGGTATGTGATTGGCCACATGCACACCTCAGTAAATACTTTGAGCATAGATTTTACCTGACGATGAAAGGATTTCCTTGCCTAAGTCGATGACTGCTTCTTCAGAACCTCGTACTCTCAGCCCTGATCAAGTTGAGCTACAGTGGTTCATCCATTAACTCAGTAGACATTTGTGAAACATCAGCTGGGTGTCAGTCCCTGTGTGAAGTACAGGACTACATCAGTAAACACTGCCATCCTGCCCTCACGGAGCTTGCATTCCACATATGAATAGGTGTAAGATAACTGCAAGTTACCTCCAGGCCATGAGTCAAAGAAAGCAGCATGTGACCTGCAATGGAGAGTCACAGACATTCCTGCAGGAACTGGGGGTTGTACTGTACCTTCATTCTGGAAGCGCTGTCTGAGGAAGACAAGGAACAAGCTGTTCACGGAGACGAGAGCTTGAAAGCATTTCAGACAAAAGCAACTGAGCACAGAGACCTTTGCAGAGAAAGTCGTGCAGCATATTCAAGGCAGGAAGCGAGCCAACCAGCGTGGCCAAAAGGAGGCAAGGAAGAGGGCGGTGCATAGGCAATGGGAAGAGCTGTGGGTTTTCATCCCTGCGATTCCAAGAGCATGTTTTAATTTTAAGAATTTACCCTTTTCTCCTTTATGGAGGATGGTTTGGGAGGACCGAAGGTAGAATTAGGAGACTAGTCAGGAGACGCTGGCTGCGATCAGGATGACAGAGATACAGGCGATCTAGCCTAAGGGTGTAGCCACAGAGATAGTGCAAAGAGTAGGATGCAGGATAGTTTCGGAGATAGAGGTGGTGGGACCTGTTAGTGGGTTGGATGCGGAGGGTACGGAGGGTTGGTCGATGAGGAAGGACCACTAGGTTTCCATCTTGAGCTATGTGCAAGTGCTGTTGCCATCTGATCTCTAATTCTCTGGTTTGGGGCAAACAGCAGATTTAGGAGGAGGTCATCTTAGGAGGGAGTGTGAGGAGAGACAAGAGGGTTCAAAGTTCAAGGTCAGACAGAGGCTGGTGGCAGCACAGGAGGTCAAGAAGGAGTGGTCAGTGAGACAGAAGGAAATGAGAGGGAGCAGTATAAAAGAAGTGAAGGAAACAGTGAGCCTCCAGGAGAAGGAGATGGTCAGCTGTAGCTACTGTCCACTAGAGGTGGTCAGAATGAGCCTGTACTTTCCACACCTCCTTCCTGTAGAACCTGTAACAGAACACACTGCTGCACCCCCGTGGCAATGGTAATGTGAGCACAAGGCAGTGGTAGCAGAGATGTGATGAGCAGTTCTGTCTGTCCTGGCGTCTGCTGGGCCACGGCAGTCGTGGAATTTTCCAATTTTGAGTATTTACTCATTCAAAAAGCTGTGTTTTCTTTATAAACCATGAACACTCATTAAACTACATATTTCTAGGCCTTACTCTGGGAATTGTTAGGGCAGGGCCCTGTATCAGTTTGCGAGGGCTGCCATAACAAAGCACCATGGGCTGGGCGGCTTAAACAGCAGACCTCTATTTTCTCATCGTTTCGGAGGCTACCAGTTTGAGACCAAGGTGTTGGGCAGGACTGGCTGCTTCTGAGGCCCCTCTCCTTGGCTGGTGGATGACCGTCTGCCCTGTGTTTTCACATGGCCTTCCCTCTTGTGTCTCTACGTGTTGATCTCCAGCTGTAAGGACCCTGGTCACACATTCGATTAGGGCCCACTCTGAATGACCTCATTTTACCTTAGTGACCTCTTTAAATGCCCTGTCTTCAAAGACAGTTAAATTCTAAGGTACTGGGTATTAGGACTTCAACACATTTCAGCTCCTAACAGACTTAAAATATACTTTAAACAAATACCTCTAAGTGACTCTGATGCCGTTGGGCCTCAGACCAACTTTTAGAAACACTGAACTTCGATGTGCGGCAACTCCGCTAGGTACTGAGATAGAAGGGTAGGATGTGGGCCTGCCCTTGAGAGGCGAGTACTCCTACGGGAACAATGCGAGAACCCGAGAGGATACAAGCGTCTGTGCCTTCGAAGGTGTATGCTCCTGTATCATATAGACACACGTTGTTCAAGCTGTCCCACCCGTCTTTACATTTGTGGATGCACATTTACATTTACATTTGTGTCTGTCTCCCGAAGGAGGCAGAAGGAGGACTCTGCATCTGCGAACATGGACGATTTATACATGATGCACCCGTCTCTCACGTTAGACTTCACTTTGAGATCAGTTTATTTTGTTAAAACAGCTAGAAATCTGTATCGGGATATTCTGCCAACAGAACGTCCTACTGCTGTATGTTCAGGTGCCTTTGTTGTAGTCACTAATAAAATTAGCACAGCTAACATCTCAGATTTCAGAATAAAGACTGGCCCTTTTATCTAAATGCACATGATACAGGGTTTCTTTTCGTTTGACTCAAAAATTCATTGCCAACATTTCATGCTTTCCATGTTCTCCTTGTTTGTTCATATACACACATGTACAAATACACGCAAGCGAATAAGGCAAAGTTCAGAAGCTGCTTCCATAGCACTATTGCCCTTCAAAAGATAGGAGTTCTGGAAACAATGTGTTATGTTATTACAGGTCAGGCACTATTTATTGTGAATGTTTTATATAGCCTGCTTAACCTCGTGTTACATTAACCCAGAAGCAGTGGCATGTTCAGTTTTGTTACAGAGAGCAGGAGTTACCAAGACGCCTCTTATACTCCTGGATCTCTTCTCTCTCCACTAAGGAAGTGCTAGTAGCTGGTAGCTGTTTGTCAGGGCAGGCTGGGTGTTCGTTCTCACTGCACAGATTCCATGTTATCCTGGGCATGGGATCGGGGAGCACGCTCACCACCTTCATTCAGGGCAGAGAGTGTGTATGTGCGTGTGCGTGTGCAGGGGCAGGAAGTGCTTCATTTCTTCAGCTCTTGCAGGTGCAAGTTGCAGCATGTGAGTTATTGCTGTTTTCTGTGGTTTGCTGCATTTTTTGTGCAAACCATTGTCAACATGCATGAGTACAGTGAACAGATATCTTAGAATGTCATACAGCTGCAATTGTGGTGACAAGGAATAGCTTCAAACTCAAAGTCCATAAGAAAACAGAAAAATTAAGGATGAATTCTTGCAACAAAGGCTGCTTCGCTTCAGAAACGTTATGAAGAACGTGTGTTATGTCCAATCATGAGCATTACATTAAAAATATAGGGAAGGGTTTTCATGTAAGTGTGTGCCAATGGCAACAAGAAAATATTGAAGAGCCCTTCTAAATAGATATATGTCCAATTAAGAGTTATGTAAAACAAGTTTTTCTGGGAGAAAAGTTCATTTCAAAGGTCACATGATCTTTGGGGCTGGGTGGTCATAGAGTATGAAAAGAACAACATGATCATGCCAAGTTTATTCATCTGCCTGAATTGTGAATTTTCACATTGGAAATGTAAAAATTTTATCCATGAACTTCACTGGATTTAATAGCTCCCAGCAACAATCAGAGCTATACATTAGATTTCACTTCTATCAGTTGAAAGGTATTATACATTATTATTATACATTATTATCTAAAGGATTGAGATTATATCTCCATAAATCACATTGTGGATTAAATTATGGCCTTCACAGATTCTGTCTGAAATATAATTAAGAGTTACCTGCAGAATTTGGTTTGCTTTTAAAATGTGAATTGTTGGAGAAATGAATTGTTAGCCTGGGAGTTATTATACATGCCACATTTCTCCAATTTCTGCAGGCTGATAAGGTATTGAAAAAGAAAGGTTTTAGAAGTATATTCGGTGCAGCAAACTTACCTTCGACTGTGTGCTGTTGGCCAGGAGACATCCTAGAGGCCACATAAGTACAAGGAAGAGCAGTCTTTGCCCTCAGGGCTCACCTGGAAGTAATGGCCACAGAAGGCATTTAGGAGTGGCAGGACGCGTGCTGGGCGTGCTTCTGAGACCCACTGTCATTTGAACAGAGTAGGGAAGGCCTTCCGAGAAGACAGGGGGGCAGGAAGAGCCCTGCCTAGGGGGCCCAAGCCCCTACCCTGCTGCTGTCTAAGGATTTACCACCCTCTCCATTCTCTACCCCGTGTTGTGTTCCCAAACGTGACAACTCACCCACTGGAGTGACTGCGTGCTGGAAAAGCAGGGCTTTCTATGCCGAGTCCCACTAAAGCACAATGACTCCCCAGTCATTAATAAATCCTATGTATTCAAGGTCAGTTTATAACCCTCTTGAGCCATGGGTGTTTGCAGACCTGAAAGGTGACATGCCCCCGTACACAGAGCAGTAGGTGTCACTCCCCCATACACAGAGCAGCAGTTCACTCACCTGCAAGAGCTCACACTCATGTAATAACAACACAGATTGCAGACCTCATAATCACCTGGAAAGGGCCAGGGGAGCTGATTAATAAGGGGAGTTCAGCTTCCTGTGCTATTCAGTAATATAATGGTCATCATATTTAAAATAGCTTCAGGTAATAGGAAAACAATCATTAAAGTGATAATGCAATGAGGTAATGTAATCACTGGATTTCAATAATATCCATTTTCTGTTCTTTTGTTTTAACTGATTTTTTGCATGAACCAATCCTATACTGGTTCTGAATAGTTTTCCTTACCTTTTCCTCGTGAAAGGGAAAATGGGTCATTTTGTTTAATAAAGGACATTGATAGTCTTTAGAGTGTGGGGAAAATTGATCAAAATATTAATTAGACTTTTGTTTTGCTAGTTTGCATTAGACAGATGGAGTTCTGATCTTTAACAGCACCATGACTCATGAAACTGCTTGTGTACTAAATGCCATTATTAACACAACAGTAGTTTTCAGCAGTTGGTAATTATTGGCATAATTAAACATTTATCAAGAAACGAGTATTTATCATTCATTAAACTTTCATTAAAAATCCATCTTAGCACAGGCTAGATTAGCCAGTGATTTTCAAGTGGTAACTTCTTAACTTCTGGCAGGAATATGGAGCATTTTCATAATAACCAAAGTTGTACACAAGGTAATGTTCCAGGAATTGTGGGCAATTACAGGATTTCAGATTCATTTTGTATTAAGTGTTTTTTGAGACTTGGACCCAGAGTGAGCAAGGTACTTGGCAATACTCTTTAGGGTTTACAGCACTTGGCAATTTTTAGCAGCTGATCCAGGAAAACATGTTACCCTTGGCAAAGAAAAGTTACTGCTAAGCGAGCTCTAAGATATTTACATAATTTAAATTCCCCCAAACATGGAGTGTTTACATAGTTTAGGGCATGAAACTTTCTATCGTAAACGGAAGCCAGAATAGAAGTAGAGACCAGCGGAGTCACACTTTGAATGTCTGGACCCAAGAACTCCCCCCACACCGAGGGGTTGGTTTTCTTCTCGTTCCCCTGCCACGCTAAGGCTGTCTGTCACACAGGCTTTTCCGTGTCACACAGAATGTGTCACTTGATGCACAATCAGACTGCGATCTGGGGGCTGTTCTGATGTGTTGACTTGTTTAGATAACACACTTGCTTCCCAGAATTAAGGGATAAATAGTGTCAAACTTGACACTCAGGGAATTTCACCTGCCGGCTGCCCTCAGCTCCTTCATCCTGAGTTCCCTGCTTTTCCATGTTGACTGTGCACTGCCGGCGGCTGTCCACTTTGACTCTCCACAGACCTTTTGATATTATTATACTTTTGTTGTGTTCAAAAGTTGAAATCTCCTGACATACTAACTTTATAGCCCGCCAACCTCTTCTCTGTTCTCTTGGCTCCAAGGTAGGTGTACAGTGCCCCAGCCTGTGGTTTGGACTGGCTGCACGATCAGAGTTTTCCCCCTGCCCACTAACTGGAAAGCTTCATACATGTTTAGCATACTGGGTGTCCTCGCCAGGATGAGACATGGGGGGAAGATAGTAATAGATAAATAAGACTGCTCAGAATGGGGGGAAGATAGTATTAGATAACTAAGACTGCTCAGAATGGGGGGAAGATAGTATTAGATAACTAAGATGCTCAGAATGGGGGGAAGATAGTATTAGATAACTAAGACCGCTCAGAATGGGGGGAAGATAGTATTAGATAACTAAGATGCTCAGAATGGGGGGAAGATAGTATTAGATAACTAAGATGCTCAGAATCGCGGGAAGATAGTATTAGATAACTAAGATGCTCAGAATGGGGGAAAGATAGTTTTAGATAACTAAGACCGCTCAGAATGGGGGGAAGATAGTATTAGATAACTAAGATGCTCAGAATGGGGGGAAGATAGTATTAGATAACTAAGATGCTCAGAATGGGGGGAAGATAGTGTTAGATAACTAAGATGCTCAGAATGGGGGGAAGATAGTATTAGATAACTAAGATGCTCAGAATGGGGGGAAGATAGTATTAGATAACTAAGATGCTCAGAATGGGGGGAAGATAGTATTAGATAACTAAGACCGCTCAGAATGGGGGGAAGATAGTATTAGATAACTAAGATGCTCAGAATGGGGGGAAGATAGTGTTAGATAACTAAGACCACTCAGAATGGGGGGAAGATAGTATTAGATAACTATGCTCAGAATGGGGGGAAGATAGTATTAGATAACTAAGATGCTCAGAATGGGGGGAAGATAGTATTAGATAACTATGCTCAGAATGGGGGGAAGATAGTATTAGATAACTAAGATGCTCAGAATGGAGGGAAGATAGTATTAGATAACTAAGATGCTCAGAATGGGAGGAAGATAGTATTAGATAACTAAGATGCTCAGAATGGAGGGAAGATAGTATTAGATAACTAAGATGCTCAGAATGGAGGGAAGATAGTATTAGATAACTAAGATGCTCAGAATGGGGGGAAGATAGTGTTAGATAACTAAGACTGCTCAGAAAGCTTCTCCACATATATGCTAGTGCTTCAAATCTTGTTCTATATTCAGCAACTTCGTTTTTGTTTTCTCCTGGGCAAAAAATTTACTGTATCAGTGCTTTTATGTCACAAGAATGAATTGAATTTGTACCCTTTAGTACAAACAACAATAGACAGAGTGGTAACCTAGTGGAAAACAAATAGACACCCCGTCCCTTTTGGGGATTCAGAGAGGTTCAGAAAGATGGAGCTGACGGTAGAGAGGTGGCAGATAAAAAGAGGCCAAAGCAGGGAAGAATCCTGCGGTCATTTATTACCATGCCATCTTCATAGTGTTTGCTGAACCAAGGTGCAGAGTAATGATTCAGACAAATGACGTTAATCATCATAGCTGGCCCTTTGGCAAAAATGGAATACCTAGCATTGCAGCGGGAGACCTAATCAGATTCTCCAAAATTTGCTTCAGAAGGAGAGAATTTCCTGTCTTCAGTTTTTCTGTCAATGGCTTCCCGTAGGATATATCATCTTTAAAAGAAACAGAGTGATAAGAAATTGTGCCCTCTTCCCCTCTCCTTTCCCTGATCCTCTGAAAAAAATCACGTTAAACTTTATGATTAATATTTATAGTGAAAATGTATTATTTTTATATTTTCTTCGTACTTATCTAATTTGATAAGATGGCAAGAACTATGACTAGTCAAGTCATATTTTCCATAATCCTGATAATCAGAGTTTATCTTTACTTTCTTGAAACTATTTTAAATGGCCTTGTGCATTATGAAACCAAGCTGTGTTACACACACATGTCGGCGCTCTGTAATTCTACTCTGTACACTGTGAAAACACGTGTAGATCTGATCAGAGGTTGACTGATGGTTAAGCATATTCTCAATGCATTTGGTAAGTATCTATTCCAAGAGTATATTTAATGTCTTTCTTGGTCTTTGATCTATACTAAAATAATTTCATTTCTCTTTTCTCTGTGTTGGGTTTTATTTTTTTAAATTAGGCTTCATTGGTGGGATGTAGTGATTATTTTTTGTGGGTACAAGGTCATTAACAAAACCAAAAAATTGTTTAGTTCTAAATATTTTCAGATTTATTAATTAGGTACATTTTGTCATCATTTATCACACATACTTTGGTGCTTAGATACTTGGCACATGATGCTCTTGTGTAGAAGGGAAAACAATTTAGAGTTCCAGTCATATATCATCTCTGGGGGAAAATTAAGTTGACATGTAGGAGGTTAATGTATACACTTTAGATTCTTTGCTTGATTTGCTGTTTTCTTCTTCATAACTCTAGGTAAACAGTTTGTGCTGCCATTTAATGCACAGGTTAAGTGTAGTTGCAGGCTATTATACATCATTAAAGTAAGTACATAATATTCACTCATGGAAGAAAGATGGAAGCTTTTCACTTGTAGCTGCTTGGACATTTCATTTGTCATCTAATACAGCACTGAAAAAATTAGTTGTGGCAGCTCTCATGTAATTTATAGCTGAATGCCATGAAATTAAGCAGTGAGCACACCGTTTTGGCTGATGAGTGTGCATGTGTTTTGCATCTTCCCATTCCAATGACAGATTTGGCAAACACACTGTGCTGGCCATTCAAAAGTTTGTCTCTGTTACCCTGCTTTCATTACCCTTTCACCAAACACAGGATTAATCTTTGAACACAGAGCTGCTTTTAACAATTATGAGAAAGTGAGATACCTGTTAGAGTCCAGAAATGACATCAGGCCTTCTCCCATCATTCCACCATTTTATTATGATACTTCTACCTCTCATATCAGGAAATAAAGCAAATAACAGTTTAGTGATGATGATTGATGTTCAGTATGGCAGATGGAGTAGGTAGATACCAATAGAATGGACCTCAAGGCCTTGTTCTCTATATTTGGTCAATAACCAATATATTACTAATCACATCCAATAAACAGAATACTAGAAATGTGTATTTTTATCTGCCAGCCAGCAGGCACGGAATAATGTTTTTAAAGGTGAGAAACTGCCATGTGCAAGAAGCAACAGTGACTGATATGTCCTGCAGCTAGAGCTCCTGTACATTACAGCTAGACAGCTCATCCCAGTGAAATCTCATGTGTATCTGATTACCAATGGGCATCGCGTTCGCCTCGCCTCTGGAATACATTGCAAATGCCAGTTCTTGACTTCTGAGGATTCTGTTAGCTGAGATATCTTGTGATAGGGAGAGGTATCACAGTAGAATAGGATCTATAGGTATTAGTGTCAAGAAGAATAATGCCTTGCTTGCCCTTTCTCCTGGGTTATTGCATAGGTTATACAAAGATTGGGATGAGTTAATAGAAAACAAAGAAACCCGAGGTGGCAGGAATGGGTGAGAGGTGGGGGAAGCGGCAACATTGCAGAAATACATGAATTCTGCTGGTGCCAAAAATAACGTGCCTTTTTTTTCTCCCAGAGCAGTTGAATGCATAAAAGTACCTGATGTAATCATTATAGGGATCTTACACTGGGTAAAGCTGAGGTTTAACAGAGGATATTTATGCAAAAGTGATACTGAGAGTTCTGAAAACCCATTCTAAGTTTTAGCAAGAGCTTTTCAACCTTTGCATATGTATTGCAGTAGTGATGAGCAAAATAGTATAATTCTTTGATTTAATTTTCACTGTGATTTACAAAAATAAAACAATGTTCACAGGAAAAAAAAAATGTATGATTTAGGAATAGAGGGAACTGTGACGTACCAGTCCCTGACTGGGCATGGTGCCCTCATTGTCTGTCTCACAGGAGAGAATTCATACCATTTGTTGTGAAAACAACATACCTGAAAGAATCAGACCTACCTTGTTCACACCCAAGATGAGGAAAATGATTTATTATCTGTCCCTTGAATTTCTCTGAGCATTCTGTCTAAACTTTAAAGGAGGATTACATTTGCGATTAAATCTTAACAAATGTTGTTTTAACTAGACTGCAATATGTGTTATTGACAACAAGCGACTTTTCTTCTCAGAATAACATTGATACTTAGGCATGCAATTTACAAAAATGACAAGAAAGGGTGGTCCTTTTTCCAAGGTGAATGTGAGTTGACTGATTAGCTGGTATTTTAACTTAGATTCTTGCAAATTACAGACATAAGAAACCCTGCAATTTATATGTACTTTAGAAGTGAAAGCTTTAATCCCGTGATTCATGAAAGCAAAGTGGTAATAATTTAAGTACCATATTTTATTTATCCCTCTGAGTTGTCAACTGATACCAGAAGTATTTCCACTCTTTTGGGGTTGCTGCCTTTGGCCACCTAATTGCTTCTTAGGAAGGAAGAGGGAAATTGCTTCTAGAACTACGCGGATTGTCTTTGGCAGCGTCGAGCTGAGGCATCAATCAGTCCATCTGGGTAAAATCACAAGCTGACTCCGATATTGCTAAATATTTATACTGTCAAATACACACAGACATCCAGATGAAAAGAGGCATTCATTAGGAATTCTCCAGCTTGTCAGTTTAAAGATGTAGATTAGAGCAAAGCCTCCCACTATGGTACTGAGTGCTCAAGAAAAGTCTATATTTAGCCATTCTGAGCAATAAATATCATCATATTGCCTCATTTAGGTAAATAGAGAATAAATATTGTCAAGATGATCTAGAGATAATGTAAACAGATCCCTGTTCAGAGTCTGTGTTGCAGGGGAAATTCCAGGACAGTGATGTGCCGATGAAGCTTTTTGGTTTAACCCTTTTCCTTAATCACACACCCCTCCCCTTTTTGGTAGTGAAGATTGTGTTGCTGACAGACTAGGGGGAAAGATGAAGAAAAAAACTTTGTAACCGCAAAGGTGATTTCCAGTTCTGTGAATTAGAACACTAATTAGTGCTGTGCTGCAGTATTGTCTCGATGGCACCAAAAGCTGCTGCCGCCGAAAATAAAGGTACCTGTAGCAACAGCGAAGTTCAGAGTTTCACAGAGCTAATGAAGCCCGTCCATCTCAAGGGAACATTACAGCTCAAAGGTTAAGACACTATTTTACAGTACACCAAGGTAATGCTCGTGCTGGAATTTCTTTTGTAGCACATGGTTCTGAGATGAGATTTTCCACACTGAGCGTTTGCCATGAAAGACTGAGATCTGTGCCTTGACACAGCTCCGTTTCTGTACGGAAACTCGGCAGGTCCTTTGCGTGGCAGTTTGACTCCACTGTGTTCTGTATGAGCAGAGGATGTGTCCCTTCTCAGGGGGGCACGTGCTCATTGCTCTTCCCTGGTAATTGATAATCTTAGAAGTTATGCTCATTGGGAATTTTAACTGATGTCAAAGTTTTAGTTAATTACACTAGATGATTTTTTTGAGATTAATAATTAACATCTCTCTTTATAACTAAATATCCATAATTAATCAGCAAATCATAACGTGAAGACTAATTAACTTCAAACTCAAATCTTAACAGAAAATCCATATTACTCTCCAACATCATTAATTACCAGAGTAATCAAAGTTATCCCTCATGGGATAAAACATAAAGCTTTGTGGGTTTATCAGCTAAGCTGTTAGCACAGAAGAATTTCCAGAGTAACTTCACATGGCATTACCGATTACAAAATTATTAGATGATTCAAACCCATATTCATTGGCCACATGTTCCATTGTCAATAAGCTGCTCCCGGGAACTGGATGGGGAACCAGCAAAGCAGAAACTTCTCCAGAGTGTCTGAGGTTTTCTTCACGGGAGGTGAATACAGCGATTTCTGGCAAGCAGGTAATTGGTTTGACTGTCTTTAAAACTACCTTGTACTCCTTTGTTTCTTAGCCTCACAGAATGCTAGTTAGCGAGTTTAAAATGGGTTAGCGGGAAGCCAAAGTGTACACCTGACATTGTTCATAAGGAGGAGTGTTTTATCAATAATAAAAAGTGTGAAATGTCATATCTAGCAATTATTAAGTGTTAGGGACAACGAAAAGGAGATACTGTGTAAAGGAGGAAGCACCATGCAAGACCAAAAAATTAACACGGACATCAAAAGACATGAAATGGGGCCAGTTTCTAAGAAACAGAATGACACCACCATTAATGGAAAAGTGCCTTTTCAGAGTTTCGTTTAGAAACTTAGGAGTTCAATTATTGTATCACCTAATCTTGTAAGCATACACATGGAATACTGTTCCTTTGTGTGGCAGCTGTAAAAATCCTAGGCAGTTTTTACTGTCAAGAAAACTCTGAATAAATAGGGGCTGTTAACTTAGGCAGATATCTGAGGTTATTTGGTGGCAATCAAGAACTCACAGCACTTCAACTAATGGGTTATGATCAGAAACTGTTCCTAATAGCCAGCTAGACGGATCTGAATATGAAGATTTCTATAATTTTGTTGTCAGCTTGTGATGTACTCTAGTGCTAATTATTTGGAACAATTATGTTTTCCTAATAACAAAAGAAGAAGCAGTGAATTAAGCAGGCTTACCTTCAGATCTTTAGATAACAGTTTAAATGCACTTGCCATTAAGAAATAACATTTCTTTTTGCCTTACGGAGCCCTAATTATTTAAGATGCTTGTCTTTTAAAATCTACTGCTTCTACTTCTTCTAAACCTGCTCGATGTGACAGTTTACACTGATGATTTCAGTAACTAGTATTTTCTCAGTCTTAGGTTTATGCCTGTACCTCCATAGACTGCTTACTTCATTTAGTTATTCAAAAACCATAATTAGTGCAGTAATTAACGTGTGGATCCTTCAAAGAAAGACTGCTAGAATCATGGGACGTGTCTCATCATTCTTACTGATGTGTGGATGATAAAGAGACTGAGGCTGCTGTGACAACAGGACTTGTATTATTGCACCGTAACGGTGCTGCAGGGAAATTCTGACAGGACCTTGGTCCACAGAGCCCCAACGTTTGAAAAAAAGTAATTATCCACACTGTTTCCATAATTCAGCTAGGTGTTATCCTGCATTTGCAGCTGTCAAATCATTTGTTTTAAATGTTTTTTTAAATATCTTATGAATACTTGAAAGTTTTGAGTTTTGCAGATTATCTCTCAGCCTATTTCTAAGCACAAGGCCCAAGCTTTTTTTTAAAATCCATTTCAGAGTCTTTCCTGACAATTGATTTCAGGCATTTGATAGTAATTTGAGTTAATGCAGGTTATAGTTTCAAAATCATAGTCATAAAAAAAAGGCTCAGTTTCATACATTTATTTCCCTGGAGAATTTTTTTTGGTTCAATCTCAGTTTTCTCATAAGCAGAATTTCTTGTTTTCAAGCCATGGAAATGAGTTGTATGCAGTTAAATTTGGCTGGGCATGACATGGAGAGGTGCCGATAATGGTTCTGTAGTGCTCACAGCTACCTTGTTGGTCTCTCTCTGTGGTTATTTCATTTAGAACGTTTGGCCTTTAACTTCCTATAAGCAGGGGTCCATTTTTCACACCATGTCATTCATTGACATCTGCCCCCAAAATTCTGTGCTGTGTTTTATCCCTCAGGTAGCTCATGTGAACTGGGATGAAGTAGCTTTGATAGCATGGAGGGCTGTGCTCTTCCTGCCTGAAGGAATTTTTGTCAAAGTCGTGAGAATGCTGCCAATGTTGGCTTCTTCGGAGCCTAAAGTCCAGGCTGAAGTGGAAGTAAGGTGTTGATATTAGATAGTGGATATTGATAGGGAACAATTATATAACAAGAACTTTATTTCAATTGAGTGGCTACAGGTCGATTCCCCATGTTTAGTATACTAGAAAAAGACACTGGTATTGATCTGTGTTCAAAATGGGGTGGAAGATTCTGTCTTCCTCTGAATTTTATCAAGTGGAATATACCTTTGTATTCTTAATATCTTGTCAGTATGTCCCGCATTTACAGTACATCTCTACATATTATACTTGCTGAGATCGAATTGGCTACACGTGGTTTCAACCACAACATAATGAAACCATTAGGCGTTCTGAGCTCATTAATAACTTGTAGCTGAGTGTGTGTATGTGATACTCTGCCCATAGACCCTCTTTGCCAATTGGAACACAAAGTGGCCCACTGTATAACTCTTTTCCTAAAAGATAAACTATCTAAATTAGCCTACATTGATGCTGCTACAGTTAACTAACTAAAAACTCAGTGAGTTTTTTTTTTTACACTCTTTCTAATACTTCTAATCCAGACTTCTAAACAACATTCTAATTTGTGAAAAACAGCTTTGAAACATGCTGTGACAAAGCACGTGGGGAATAGTAGAGCTCCACGTGCGATGCCGGCCAGCACTGTTACAAATGCTGTGTCCTGCTCGTGAAGTAGGAATTTCTTTTTCAGAAGCTGTAATTACTTTGGTGGCAAGCAGTTCTGAAGGGAAGGAGGAACAAGGGTTCTTCCCTGTGTTAAGCATTGCTACAGGCCCAGCACGTACTACAGGACACTTGATGTAGTCTGTTCCTAATGCTCACGGTATCCCACAAGGTGTCAGCGCCCTGTGCAATGGACGCAGAAACTGAAGCTTAGAGAGGTGGAACAAGCTGTCCAAGCATATGTGGCTAGTTAGTGGCTAAGCATAGATTTTAAGCTAGATCTGCCTGAGTCTTAATGTCTACATAAAATCACATTGTTAAAGAAAGCGTAGCATTATTGACAGTTAAAAGCCTTACCACATTCCTAAGTGATTGCCAATTATTACTATAAAAAAGAAGACACTAACGACCATAGGAAAAGCTGTAGAGTTTTGCCCACTTTCTTCAGCCATAAAAGAGCTAACACTGTTGTCCACACACACGCACTCTCCGTCTCTCCTTACCTCTCACACACTCTTTCTCTGCCTCTCTCTGTCTCTCACACACACACACACACACACACACACACACACACACACACACACACACAGAATCCATCTAAACAAGCAATACCTTGAAATCCGCTCCTACGTTGTCATTTTAGCCGTGAGATCACTCAGGCCTAGTGGAAAAGTATTGTAGATCTCACATTCGGCTGATACTGTAACGCATGTGTGTGTGCACGTGTGCACACACGCACACACACTGAGCCGAAAACAAGTGTGCAGCTCTACTGTAACTGAAGGATCAGTAGAAACTAAGGAACAGTGTGTTAATTGACCACAATGACAGCCACCTAGTGGACAATCAGCATCCCCATTTTTATATAAAGCCACATTCATGTAAGAGGTAGCTTGTCCTTAAACACTGGGTAGCATGCATTCACAAATGTCAATACAAACACCAGCGACAGTCTCTGAGTATCTCCCACAGATGTAACACTAAGCCTAGCCTGGTGGAAGCCCATCTTCAGCTTTAGATAATTTGCATTTCTTTCTTTTTAGGTATCTAATTGGTACGTATTTGGCCTTTCTGAATATCCCTTGCCCTTTGAATTAGCCTTGCCCATTTCCTTCCTTTTTTTTTTTTTTTTTTTTTCTTATTAACTAGAGTCAGAGTCTCACTGTGTTGCCCCGGCTAGTCTGGAACTCCTGGGCTCCAGTGGTCCTCCTGCCTTGGCCTCCCAAAGTGCTGGGATCATGGGTATGAACCACCACACCTGGCCAGCCTTCTCATTTCTGTAACAACAGTAAAAATAAAACATAGAAGTAAATGACAGTTCAGCCTTATGATTTTTGTACTTATTATACTTCAGAAGAGTATATAAACCATTAGGTTTATTTAGATATCATTTTCATTATATCTAGAAAACAAATATGACACTAGACAGATCAGGTTTATTTTCAGATGTGAAAAATAAGTCACTGAATTGGTCTAAATATCTAAAGATGAAGAAAAGAGTCACAATATTGTATAATTAGAGTCCTAGGAGTCTGTAGAGTTAGAAAATGATGTAACTGCCCACTGAATTTAGGAGTGCCCCACAGCATTTTTGACAGGAAGTGATTGGCACACTATTCTGTGCTTATATGGAGTGCATTCACTTTTTTTAAATTGAGATTTAATTTACATGCAATAAATTTAATCCTTTTTAGGTATACAGTTGGATGTATTTTGTCAAATGTTTGCAATCATGCAACCACAACCAAGTTAGAGAACGTTTCCATTACCCCAAAAAGTTGCCTAGTGCCACTCTTCAGTAAATCTCTTCTCCCAGCACTCAGGCCTTGGCTGTCCCTATTGTTTTGTCTTTTCCAGAATGTCACATCAGTGGCATGCAGCCATCTATTTCACTTGGCATAATGCTTTTAAACTTCATTCCTATTGGTGCATCCACCGCTCATGTGTTCCCTTCTGTCACCGAGTCCTGTTCTGTTGCATGTGTGTACCAGTGTGTTTGCCTGTCTCCTGGTGATGGACACTGGGCTACTTCCAGTTGTGGATGATTAGGAATCACCGTACTATCAACGTTTGGCAGCAGGTCTTTGTATGGGCATGTGTTTTCATTTTCTTAGGAATGGGGTCATGGGATGATATGGTGAGAAATTGCCAGCAAACTGTTTTCCACCATGGCTGTGACATTCCACACCCCCACCAGCAATGCATGAGAGCTCCAGGTGCTCCACATCCTCACCAGCACTTGACACGATCAGTCTTTTTAAAATTTTAGCCATTCTAATGGGTGTGTTGTGTATCTCATCATGGTTTTCATTTGCATTTTCCTAGTGACTGATGATACCAAGCATCTTTTCATGTATCCGTGTGTAAATTGTTCTCATTTTTAGAAAAATTCTTCCTCATAATGAGCTAAAGCAGTCCTCCTACACTCTGGACCTGCTCGGGTCGTGTACGCGCCCTGCTGTACACGACAGCCTGCCAGATACTTGGAGGCTTTTTCCTGTCCTTATTTCCACCCTCAAATCTGTCTTTGCCAAGCCAGCCTGCTTGGTTCTTTCCTTTCGCCTGCCTGCCTGCCCCGCTGCGTCCCTCCCATCACTGTCCGCTTGCTGTGGCTTCTGCACCAACCCTCTGGCTCCTGCATCACGTCAGTGTGGATGTGCTCCCATGTGTGCACCTCTGTGAAAACATGCTTCCTGGCACTGAGTGCAGTGCTCTACTTTGCAAGGGCTGTGTTGTCTTAAAGCAGCAAAGGTTGGGTTTGCTTCCGTAGCAACCATCATGGGCAAATTTAACAAGTTGACCTTGTGGCTTTATCCATGGTACTGATGAAAATGCTCCACTCGCCAATAAAGAGTCCTGCATTACAGGGTTTATCCACGGTACTGATGAAAATGCTTCACTTGCCAGTAAAGGGTCCTGCATTACAGGGTTTATCCACAGTACTGATGAAAATGCTCCACTCGCCAATAAAGAGTCCTGCATTACAAGGTTGACAGCACCATCCAACTGAGTACATATAATTGGCAGGTATCAGTATATAAAAATATTTACAGGGGAACCAGCTAGTTTGATAATCAATGATAGAGTTTTCTAAATTGCTAAACCGCTCCATTTACTTTGGACACTGAGAGCTGCTGAGCAATTATGAAGTATTTTGATTACCTTTCATTTTTGGTATCTACTATATGTTTCTGTAAAAAAGTACTGATATACGCAAATATGCTCAGGATAAGATTTTAAACCCTGGGGCCGCAATGTCAAACACCACTGAAAACCTCTGGAAATGAGAGCAGTTGACCCTTTCTGACATCCTTAGAATCTTATGTAAGGTTTTCGTAATTTACAGAACTAATATTAGATCCAGTGATAATCTCCCCCTCCCCCTTTTAGGAATATATAGCAGCATCTGGGGGAGAGTCTCGCCTTTTGGAAAAAAAAGACTATATTCACTTGTTTACATATACTGGAGCTTCATGAAAGGGTTTGTTGGGGTTTTTTCTTTCTTTCTTTTTTTTTTTTTTTTTAAAAAAAAAACGGGTTTCTGTTTGTTTGTTTGTTTTCCTTTAGTGGGATAAGGTCTTTAGAACTGAACTCCTTGACAATTCTAGCTTAGACTACCAGAAGCCACTAGAAGACTCTGTATTGTTTCTGGATTCTGTTACCTTGGGCGCTGTTCGTACTGATTTAGTGTTTGCTTTTGTTCTTTCATTATTTCTTATTCCTCCAGTATTAGGAACAACCCTAGGTAATGTTTCTGATCATGAAGTGGATGTGACCTTAAAATAACCCTGAACTATTCTCATTGCTATGGCCCATGTCAAAAACTTGCAGATTGTGGTGATTATGAGGTTTTCATTGATAACGTTTGATGAGTGGTTTAAAATTAACATATTTTATTGTAAGTATGTTACATTAATATGTAAGATATGACTAAAGCAACATGATATTTGACTGGTTTATTAAAAAAACTATTCACATTATTTTTATGTGTGGTGTTTAAATTTTCTTTTCTGCTAAAGATCAACATGTACCTAATATTTTGACCAACACTGAAGATTTATTTGTACATCATAGTTCTCCAGGTACTTCACCACACTCAACACTCAGTTTAAACACATTGGTGCAAATTCCATTACAGCAAAGAATTTCTTCTAGGATATTATTGTAAAGAAAGAGAGTACATTGTCAGCAGTATGTTTCTGAATAGGGAATGAAGTTATTTGCAGCTTGATTAGGAAAAATGTGGGTGTGGGGGGGTGTGGGTGTGTATGTGGAGGGTATGGATGGGTGTGGGAGGGTGTGTGTGCGTGAGTGTGGCGGTGCATGGGGTGTGCGTGTGCACACATGTACATATGCCTTTGTATGTAAAAATGTGCAGATGTGATCGTCTCAGCAGGAAGTTTTACAATATAACTGGAGATGAAAGAAAATACAGCCTAACTGGTGGTAAAAAGTTATTCATTTTAATTAAAATTCATGCTAATAACTGAACCATTCAGTTTGCACTGTTTACATAAGATTATAAGCACTCAACTTATCTGAGTGTTTAAATTCCTTTTTCAGGCTTAAGTTGGGGCATTCAGCAAAACAGTTGTCAAGTCCCTGGCCTCCTGCACGTAGGCCCATTGCCTGCAAACAGTGGAAATGTTGCCCTGGAAATGTGGCTAAAGTTTCGTGAAATGAAACATGAGGCATGCCAGGCCCATCTGTGCCAGCCTTATGAAACAAAAGCACCCAATTTTATCATCATTGTCTTTTGTTCTCCACAGTGCTATTCATGTGGCTGTTTTATGAATGCCAGAGTCTGGGGGCATCCATTGATCCGCCGCTTTCTTTGCCGCACCGTTTGTTCTCTGTTATAATACTTGTCACCCCTGCACCCTCTTCTTTTTAAAAAATGGAAACTTCGATGTTGAGAATCTTGAGTAATGCTATAAGGTTTCGTGCTATGAGGCTAGTGGGCTTTGTTTTTGGATTGCAGATCAAGTATGAACTGGGGAGAGGTAGATGACTATACTCTTAAGCAGAAGGATCAAATATGTTGCTATGTAAGTCCCAGAATCTATAAACCACTTATTTTATTATATTTGTGTCAGTTTTCATTATCTTCATGAATAGGCATTTCCCATCTTAATGCAACAGTATTTGCATATGATGAACCAAGCAGCTCCAGCATGGCTTCTTTTAAGGATTCTGAATTTCCATTCAAATGATCAGAAGCAATTCTTATTTGAGATCACACTGGGCCAAATGTGGTAACGGTAAATTTATTTGAACTGTAATGCTACAATTAGCCCATTAATTTTTTAGTCTAAATAACACAGTCAGCTGCTATATATTGTGGAGGTGGAGGTATGTTACATGTTCATGTCATAACAGAAATTTTAAAACTGCAGCAACACAGGACCAGTCACTGTGTCCTGTTTCCTATAGACGAAGCGGTGATCAGAGCCAGCTGCCCAGCCCGTCTCTGAGAGTATCAGCGTGGCCAGGCATCAGCGTTCTACCAGTAGGAGGGAGCTTAGAGACATCGAACCAGTGGATTTAATCCGCATCCTCCGAGGCTTAGACTTTCTGAGAAAGATGAATAGGAAACCAAGTTGCTGCGCATCCCTCCACTCATTTTAGTCAACACTGCTTCACTTTTGCTGCCTTACATTGTGAAGTTCTTGGGGGAAATTTTTAATAGTTCTGATGCTGAAAAATTAAAATCCACTCATAAGCCAACAGTTAGAAAGTGGAGCCAGTACCCAGCCGAATCGTGGCCACCCAAACCGAGGGGTCCTGCCCCCGTGGAGCCAGGCCCATCCGAATGAGCAGCATCCTCCTGTGCTTACTCACTCCCTGGAGCGGCTGTGCAGAGAGTCTGTGAGAATCAATCCCCTCCCTTCTTTGGCTTTTTGTTTTCATAGAGTTGAAGACAAGAAAAAAAAAAAAAAAAACCTTACCTCACTCCCTCCTTGCATGTGTTCTATGTAGATTCAAACCCAAAAGTCTCTTGTCAGGATTTGGCATTTGCCTCCCGAATGTCCCTTGACCTCTGTCCTGCCGTATGTACTAGTTGAGTTTAAGTCAAATAAATTACGTTTATGGTAGTTTCTCTGTAGGTTAAAAAGTATCCAAAGAAAAAGGGAAGGAAACCTTCTTTATTAAGAGGGCTATATCCAAAATCTAAGCTAATTTTGATTTATCTACTAGAATATTTGGGATTCTGATTTGTTTATATGAATTTTAAAAATTGGACAATAAAGCCAAATCTTGAATAATACAAGCATGCTTTAAGAAAGAACCAAGCCCAGTGTTAGAGGAATCGGTTTTTTGCTTGTATGACATACTGGGAAACGGATTATGTGTGGTTGATCTGTGGGGGTTTAATGACTAGCAGGACGATGTCAAAAATTGGAACCAAAAAAGCAAGTAGCATTGTTCTAGCCAGTAGGAGTTACTAGTAAAAGGATGGCATAGAAAACAGAAGGTACTCATAACACTAAAAAAAGCAGGCATGGCCCTTCCTCCAGGACTGCCCAATGAGTGAGCGAGTTACAGCAGCACCCAGAGCCAGGGACCCTCTGCCTTCTGCGGCCTCACTTTGAAGGTGACTCTGCTGCCAGCACCCTGGCCCAGCATACTGCAGTCATGTGGCAGCTTTTTAAAGCAGGTTCTGTAATAGAAGCTTTTCCAAGAGGATTTTTTTCCCCTTCACTTTCTGTATGCAGTTTACCTACTGTACTTCCCGGAATTTCTAATAAGACTTTCAGATATTTTAGTAATACTTTTCAAAGCATGGCTCCTCCTAATAGACACCTTGGCACTCTGTAAATTAAGTAAGACAACAACTGTTAGATCACCAGGATAATGCAAACGTACAAGCACAGTAATCAAATGGACATATATAAAAGCTGAGATGTATAGTGTCACTCTCTCTGTTTTGCCCTTTGGCAATTCTGCTTTGAGTTTCTTTCAGCCAGCAAATGAGGAATTAATTCGGTACTGTCATTCTGATTGTCTGGCTGCCGCAGAGGAGAGTGGAGTATCTTTGTTGAGAAAAATACCTGATGACGTTTAGTAGTGAGTAGAGGCGAAGGTAAACATATGAATGTCCGTATTTCTGTGCACATCATGCCAAGTTTCACATGAGTTTCTTTTCTTCGTTATAGTAATGAAGCCACTAATCAGACAGCCTTATATTGGTTGTTATATAGAATATGGCACGTGTTGGTATTCACAAGTCGCTAACCACGTGCGCAGGAGGAAAATGGCCAGAATCATAGACTTAGATCCTAATGGAACTGAGGCTGACAGCTGTCAGCAGCATCGGGCCTGTGCCTCCTCTCCCGATGACCCGTACAGACACCGCCCTTTTTGCTCTCCATAGTATTCTGATTTCACTGATTAATTTTGTGGTCTTTCTGGAATTATGTGTCAAAGGCCTAATTTCTGTGTACATGGTATTTCTTTTTGTCATTTGCCATGGTCGATCCCTCTCTTCTTTCTTCCCTTTCGTGACCTCAGGTCTTGACTTTTCAGCCTTTTTGACTGGCTCTGACCATTCTTTGCCAGTGTCCCCTGGAGCTCCTTTCCTCAGGGTGGCTGTCAGCCTCCCACGCAGTACCCAGGTGACCTCAACCCTCAGCTGTTTGGGACCACTACCTGTGTTCTCATCATAGCCTTCAGAAGTCTGTTTCCAACCCAGCCGAGCCTTCCCCAGGCCTGAAGCATGTTGCCAGTAATGACTGACAGGACTCTTAACTCTCAGCTCAATACGAAAGTGAGAGATGCTTTCATGAGCCAATGATTGGAATCCTGACACTTTCTGTCTTTAAAAACATCAACTAGATTATTTTCACCAACTTTATAATTATGTTTAAAATGTTTGTTTTGTTTTAGAATGACAAGATGTGAAGGCCTGCTATTTGCAAACATGTATTTACAAATAACATATTTTGCTTGTGAACGGTTATGATTCCTAAAAACTGAAAAAATTAATTAAATTGGAGGGTTGGAAGGGGCAGAAGGGTTGAGCAGGCAGTGTTCAGGCTGTAGGGTCACCAAGCCAGAGTCACCTAGCGAGAGGCTCCCTGGCTGGCAGGAACGGGCCTGGTGGGGACCCTTTTGTGGAGTCACCCTTGGCCAGCCTGGATGCAGTGGGGACAGTGCTGCCAGCCACGCTCCTTGACAGGAAATCTGAGTGGTGAGTGCTCACAGCAACCTCGCTGTCTTTCCAGATAACACTCTGGCCAGTAGTATTTTTTTTTTTTTTTTGGTTGGGGGCTGGGGGAGTTGTTCCTCACGATCTTACTGTCAGCTGGTGTGATACATAATTGCACACAAAACTAGGCAGATTCAAATCTCTGGTAATTGCCCAGAAAGTTCATGTTGTTTGCATTTGGAGGAACTGAGAATCAGGTAGTGTCTTGGGTGGCTGAGAGCTGAAGCCAGAGATCGGCATCATGGAGCTCAGATGAATTACTTGGCGTCCGACAGCGCAGCCTCCTGCTCTGGCAGGGTTCACTAACTAGCCTGGGATCGTGCTTACTTGTCCGGTTCCTGAAGACATGTGGGTCCCCAGCACTGTCTGCTCTGATAGGCCCACTCGTATTCAGCAGAACTTCTGCTCCCTGCTTTGGGACTTCTAGAATCATTATCTAAATATTAGCAAGAACATTAGAGCCCTTGATTTGAGTCCTCTTTGCAGCATCTCCAAAAAGTGGTCGTTCAGGTTTTTTTTACTAGGAGCCCCAATGCTAAGGCATCGTGTTTCAGTTTCTGAATCAGTGTGATTAAGGCAAAGTTTTCTTCCTGTAACTTCCCTCTGCTGTTCCCCATTTTGCCCTCTAGAGCCATGCAGAATGAACCTGTTCTCTTTCTGCATGATAGTCCTTTAAGTATTTGTAAATTGAAGCCATTCTTTATGCATTTTATGTCCCCAGTTATGTTTGTTTCTTTTCTCTATGTTCATGGCTATTTGTCAATGTTTCTCTTAAAACATGGAGCTCAAGCTTAAACACAACACCCTAAGTATGGTCTGACCAGCTCATCATCGTATTATTCCCGTTCTTCGCCTGAACTCTGTACTTGTATTGATGTAGCCGCGTCAGTGTATTGATCCTACCAGTGGCTAGAACTTGGAAGTCATTTTCTGTCATACTTTGGACAATTTTTTACTACTGATTGCAGGACTTTACATTTATTTGCATTAAATTCAATTTTGTTATATGTATAATGTGCTTCAAATATTTTATTCATACAAGATTATTTTGTGTATTCATAGATACTAGTTACATTATATACCAATTTTAGGTGATATGAACTGAACTATAATGCATTAAACTTAATACTAATTATTATTACCATATAATATATTACTGTTAATATATTGAGCCCTTCCTATGTGTCAGGCACAATGCTAAGTATTGTACATAGGCTGTCTCATTTACTTTTTAAGAAAATAAGTATTATGTTACGTATTTTATTGATTAAGAAAACAAGATTTAATAAATTTAAGTAACTGTCTAAAATTACGAAAAGTCTAAAATTTTATCCAGCTTGCAAATGAGCTGTTCTGCCACAGTTTGTGGGTACTAGAGAAGACATGAGATTCCAGGGTCAGAGATAAAGGACTTTATTAATCACAGCAACAGTTATAGCCAAAGGGTCAGCATCTGACCCAGTTTCCCAAGTCCCAACTCCCACAGGCTGACATGAAGAGGCTGATGACATCTGTACACACAGTGGGTTGTAGTACAGGCAATGAGCACTGAATTCAGGGAGCCCAAATCTTTTATTACGAGCAGTAAACTTGCCTGTTCTCTGCCCAAGAGGAGTACTTTTTTTTTTTTTTTTTTTGAGACAGAGTCTCACTCTGTCGCCCAGACTGGAGTGCAGTGGCGCAATCTTGGCTCACTGCAAGCTCTGCCTCCCAGGTTCACGCCATTCTCCTGCCTCAGCCTCCCAAGTAGCTGGGACTACAGGCACCCACCACCACACCTGGCCAATTTTTTGTATTTTAGTAGAGACAGGGTTTCACTG
Source organism: Macaca fascicularis (assembly GCF_037993035.2). Taxonomy (NCBI): domain Eukaryota; kingdom Metazoa; phylum Chordata; class Mammalia; order Primates; family Cercopithecidae; genus Macaca; species Macaca fascicularis. The sequence goes on along the minus strand of NC_088392.1, from coordinate 5,693,531 downwards.
TGTTAGCCAGGATGGTCTCGATCTCCTGACCTCGTGATCCGCCTGCCTCGGCCTCCCAAAGTGCTGGGATTACAGGCTTGAGCCACTGCGCCCGGCTAAGGAGTACTTATTTTTATTATAATGGACAATTAATCTTTTTGCCCTTTGCTCTGCAAGAAGACACCCTCTTTCTCTTCCAAGGCTGTTTTCTCTAGAAACATTCATGAAAAGATAATTTACTGTAAAGGTAGTCAGTACCTCAGCTCACAAAAAGCACCAAAACACAGAGATGTATGGCTATTTATCTTTCTATAGTAACTTCCAGGTGTAGAGAGGAATCAAACCCAAGCATGCTGACACCAGAGCTCATGCTCTTTCTCTTACCTGGAAGATGTTTTAAAGGTTAGTCCATCCTTCCTCTTTAGGTTTGTCTTCTTTTTAAAGCAATACTTATTAAGGCCTATTATATGCCAAGCACTGAAGATGCCATGGCAAATAATAGAGCCTGCACTCAAGGAGCTCTCAGTGTAGCAGGAAAGACAAGCACATGTATGGATAATTAAGATTCATTGTGATAGGCTGGAATTACGTACAACAGGCTATATGGGTGTCTACCTAATGTCTCTAAAACCTAACGTAACTTTCAAATTAAATAAATGTACAATTAAGACATATGTAAGTATCCAGTTGCTTATGGACCCACGTTAATGCTGTCACTTAGGACCTAGGTTTTTCTGTTAGGTTTACCCAGAAACTCTAATAGATGATAAATGTGACAAACTACAAAAGCACCTGAGTGCATTCTTCCTGTGCTCACTTATGGAACCTAAAAATTCTACTAGTAGTTACGCGACTGATTTTCACAGTGGGTATTTATTCTTCTCATTATGGTACTAAGTAAAATAGATCATTGCCTTTCTCTCCCATTCGCTGACTCTCTCTGAGATCTTAGGACTGTCAGCAGTGCGATTTCATTTCCCATCACAGTCACTCTTAATGAAGTAGAGTAATAGCATCAGAACCACATGAGTAGTGAAAGAAACATATTCAGGGTTCTAGGGAAGAGAGAATTGATATGGAATGGAATCTCTGAACCTTGGAGGTTTTAACACTGTTCCAGTCCTTAGATGTCCTACCCTTTAAAAACTTTAACAGCTCTTAAAGAATTAACAAGTGTTGCTCAAACATTGTGTGTCGGGACTATTCCAGCCATGCTGCTGCTAGTCTGGGGGTCGGTCATCAGGTAAGGAGTTACGTGAGACATGTCCGAGGGGCCTTTCTCCAGGGAACTCCCTAAAAAGCACAGACCACCACATGTCATCGGGCACTCTCATAAGTGAAGGCCAGGCTCACTGGAAGCCAGCTGCCCACTTGACATAGTCCTGAACATAGTTTAAGAAGGCAGAGACTGCCTACTTACCTCATGTCTATACTCCATCCAGCATGCCATAGATTCACGCTCAGGAGAGGCTCTGGGGAAGACCTTTGGATAAGGAATGTGACGAGAATGGAAATGGAAGGCTACCCTTGTCGAACGCTGCTAGCTGCGCTTGCATATGTGTGTATGTCCACGAAGGCGTGTGCTTGGGTGTGCTTAATTGTATGTATGCACGTGTATGTGTATATTTAAAGAAAACATGGAGATGTTACACTTGATTGAGCATATAAAGTGTTTAAATTTTAGAAAACAGTATTAATAATTAGCCTATTACGCCCCATTGTATAATTACGTTACCTGACGCTGTTACCTGCCACAGGAGTCGCACGCTTGTCCTAGATTGGCTTTGCCCCTTCAGAATATCAAGGTGAGCCATTTGTTGATCCACAGAAGAAAAAAAGAGAAGAATGAGACAGAATGACACTGCTCTCCCTCCATGAAGGAGCTCAGGGGCCTGCCTTCCGGTCTTCCCATGTCTCTTGAAGATCCTCCACCAGGACCAGGCCTGTAGCTTTATTTTGGGGACTGACAAGTTCCGGCAAAAGAAGTGGCCCTTAGACATTCCACCCGAAAGCATTCCAAGTCCTGCCTTTCTAACCCTTGTTGAAGATTATGTCAATTGGACAATTCGTTGTGTGCCAAGTGGACCCAGGCATCAGCTGCCTGATTGACAGAGCTCATTTTTTGGGTGCCTGAGTTTGGATTACACATGGTGAATTCAGTTTTCCACTTGTTCATGTCACCATTCCCACACAAAGTGCCTTCTGGGGGTGCCTGTGGGGCACCCCGTACACAGCTTTGCTACCGCTTTCCTGCACGTGCACCTGGGTGGAAGGACGCACGTGCGTGGATGTGACTCCCTGAGCAGCGTTCAGATCCATACCGTCTGCTCGTTGCTATGTGTGCCTGCCAGCCAACTCCTTTCAAGCAGGCTTTTAGTGAAAAGGCAAAATAGTGCCACCTGTTTAACAAAACCTTTAACTTCCCTAATAAACTACTGATAATTTTTTTTAAAGATAGTTTTCCTGTTTGCACCATCTGAAACACAGTGGAGTCATGTGGTCCTGTAAGTGGCCCCAGCCCCATGACACGTTATTACCTCATTGAACTTACTACCCTATTTCAAAAATCTACTGTGGAAATTTTCTGGAGGACTTCAGTGTGCCGTGCATAGCTGCTGAGACATAATGGCGCACCGTTCCCTCTAGACACGGTGAGGCCTTAGTGCCAGCCGCACCCGGGTCCTGTGTCACCTCATCCTGTGCATTTCAGATGTGCGCAGTGCACCAGGTGGACAGGACCCCGACAGGCCTGGGGTCAATATTCGTTTGGATTGTGCTTTTTAAAAGGATCTCCCTCTGAACTTCCCTTGCTTCTCAGAGAAGCCAGGTCAGGTGTGTGGAGGGAAACCACGGATACTGTCTCACCAAGCTGCCTGACTGTGGGTTCCAACGGCTGCCACTTCACTCAGGATTTCCATTGGAAAGTTAGTTTCTATTCATTCTGCTCATTCCAGAGTCAGGGTTCATGCCTCATAGTTTGTCTTTCGTTAGATTTTTGTTAAGGTTTATCATCCCAGGGGTATGTTATTCTGTAGGACCCAAGCCACAGATACTCTTCAGCGTTCAATAGGAATTTAACTTAAATATTTAGGAAAATGTTGAAAATAAAAATTTTAGTTTCTACTGGTTAGGAAGAAAATGCGTTATCATTTTCTACTTTGACAATGTCAGCGTCCAGTCCACCCCCTTGGCCCTGCCGTGTGTAGAAAAGGCTGAGGCTGGGTGTGGCCTGGCACAGAGGCTCTCCCAGATCCATCCAGGTAGATCCAAGGAAGGACTGAGGGCCATCGTCCCCTCACCTTCATGGCCCTGTGTCCTCCCCTTGGCTTGCTCCGCGGTGACAGCTCCTGAGGCTCTGCTTCCCCCGCACCTGACAGCCTTGCCCAGCCAGTGGTGGCCTCTGCACCCTTTCTCCCGCTTTCATTTCCTGGACTCAGGGATTTCTGCGGGTTTGAATCTCCTGCCTGAAAGAGCCCAGGCCTTCCCAAATTGCTATCCCCAGGGTGCTGGGGTCCCCTGGCACACACCAGCTCTGTTGGAAAGAGCAGCCCTGTGCCCAGAACATATGATTCATTTTAAGGCATAAAGAAGAAATCCGCATTGTTTCAAGTGTACACAAGCAGCTGCTGTCGTTTGGCTATGAGCAGATGTTAGACCTCCGAAAGCTTTGCTGATCATTAAAATACTAACTGTTAGTGTTTTACCCCAGCCGTAGGTTCTGTTTACTGTAAATTTGATTTTAATGGTGCCTCTGTGCGGTTACTGAGAAGCGGTTTGCTTTCTACCTTCATACAAAAGTGTCTACAATGAAGACAAATGTCTGTTTCCTCTCATTTCCTTGGGAACAATATGAAGATACTATAATATAAAGGAAATACAAACATGACTACGAAAGTGAATGTGAATTTTTTTTACAGGGTTTTTCCAGAAAAACAAAAAGGAAACAAGTTTAATCTGCCTTGTTAGCCTTTTCAAGTCTGCCTTGTTAGAGACCTGCCCTCCAGCAGGATCAGTTGGTCTTATTTGCATAATTTTACCTTTTAAGGTATGTATAATGTATACAACTTTTGAAAAATAGGCCTTGTCTCCTGATACTGTTTATCTGCTTTGGGAGTTCATAGACTGTCAGAGAACATTTAGGAAAAGGTGGTTGGGATTCCTGATTTTCTGATTCCATAAGAATGCCTGTTCCAGTTTGTTAGGTCTTTAAGTCAAACAGAGGCAGCCTTACAGTAAGCAGGGGCTGCTATTTGTCTGGTAGAGTTCGAAGGTCTTCTGGAAGCCTCACTCCTGAGGGACTGACATTCCACAGCCCTTTTCCAAGCCTGGGTTCTGCTGCCACGCAAAGCCTGAAGGGCACTGTTACGTGTTCTCAGCCGTTGTCCCTAATGCTCACACGCATGTCAGGGCACAGGAGCAGAAGGCTTGCACTGGAAGGAGAGGCAAGGGTGCCTCCAAGAGGGACACCCCCTTCCCGTGGGCCAGGGCTCTGACCTCAGCACCCGGAAATGTGTGCAGAGTGAGACACGCACCCTATGTTGATACTGTAAGGGTTCCCCCCACCACTCCTCCCCTTGCTTTGTTCCAAATAGGACTGAAGACTTTTGAGCGCTTTCTGCTGGCACATCAACTGGCAGTTCTTAAGAAGTACTGTTGGCCGGGCGCGGTGGCTCAAGCCTGTAATCCCGGCACTTTGGGAGGCCGAGGCGGGTGGATCACGAGGTCAGGAGATCGAGACTATCCTGGCTAACACGGTGAAACCCCGTCTCTACTAAAAATACAAAAAAATTAGCCGGGCGTGGTGGCGGCGCCTGTAGTCCCAGCTACTTGGGAGGCTGAGTCGGGAGAATGGCGTGAACCCAGGGGGCGGAGCTTGCAGTGAGCCGAGATCGCGCCACTGCACTCCAGCCTGGGAGACACAGCGAGACTCCGTCTCAAAAAAAAAAAAAAAGAAGTACTGTTCGTGGGTAAATGACTAGATCAGAGCCCTTCCCAGCCTGATTTTAAAGTGCCATCTCATCACCCTGCATGAAACTCGATGACACTGTTTCTGTCACCTGAGTTCAATTTCCAAAGGGACATGGTTGTGCATCGCGATCTCTCGGTGCAGCTCACAGGCCTCTGCACAGCAGCGAAACAGTTAACCGCTGCCCTTCCTCTCCACCCCACAAAGCCTGTCAAGATAACCTTAAAGCATGCATTCTTATCTTACTGAGTGAGATTTGTGTGCATCACTTCTATTACTGTTAGATCTTCATGCATGAAAATGATAATATATACCTAAGGGTCTGATATAATACAACATTTCTTAGGGTTTGTGACTTTAAAGGTAAAATATTGTCTTTTGTTCTTTGTCATTCTTCAGTGGCCATGGAAATGTCTAGGCCCATGGAGACTATTCTTGGTAAAGTTAGAAACCTGCATGATTACGTATTTCCAACTCGAGATGAAATTTAGTCTTCGTTTTTTGCGAATATCTAGCATTCTCTTCAGGGGTTTTATATGATTATCTTCAGTTGCTGCCAGTGTTAAGTGTTGCACCCATGGCAAGTAAGAAAAAGGGACTAAAACTTTTGGTACCTAAATTTCTGCCCTGGTTTATTGTAAATATTCCTTCACTAAAAAGTGCATGGTACCTCCAAAGAAATTGTGTATTTGAATTTATGTGAAAGAGTTTTCTGGAAATGGTGTGAACCTCAGTTAATTTTTACAGAAAAGCAATTTCCCCATCTCTTCTTGTAAAACAGCAGCCTTCATGAAATGCAAGGCATGACAAAGACTTTACCGTCCTCCTCCAACATATTTGTCTATGTTTATATGTGGTACACAGCAGAGAGTTACCAAAACTCCTTTCAGTTATTACGCTGTGATATGTTTAACTCATCCTTAGGCCAGCTCCTGTCAGCTGACCAAAACTAGTCTGTGCTCTGAGATAAATCTCACTGGTTTAGCTACCATGTTGAACATGCATGTCAAAGGCTAAAAATAATTCTTAATCTTGCATTTCAAGTAACCTATTTGTTTCTATTTTGTGTGTCAATTTTAGTAACACTGACCAGAATGTGTTTCTAACCATTGAAAATAATAGGAGACATGAAGTACTGACCAACCTGTGTTCTTAAAAAATTAAAAAAAAAAAAAAAAAAAGAGAAATTGCCATTTGGTTGCTGGAATATAAAACTAAGAGGTTACTCTGTCCCATGCTATACCAGATTCATACTCTTTCTCTGATCCTAGCCAAGTCCTTAAACCACTTGATTGGAGTTTCCCCTTCAGGAACTTGAGGAAGTTCACATTGTTTAGTGCAAGAAGTAGCTCAAAGGCAGGGAGTCCCCCGTACTATGTACCAGTGTTAACATGAAAAGTATCACTTCTTCAAACCCAGAGTCCAGTGGGGCCTCTGTAACAGGACGTCCTGCATAACGCCAGGGAATTATTATTGTCGATAAGATGAATAAATTATGGAGCAATTATTGATATCAGTTTGACTGGCTAAACTATTGGTGACTGCTATTATAAGAATAATGTATTCCCTGGTTTGAAATTTCTAAAAGGTTATATTTCATTGAATTTTAATTTGTCATTTTTCCTGCTTTCACTTGAGAAACTTATAAGCTTTTGTGACATTAAAATATGGCTCTAATTTATTAGCATAATCTGTTAATATTGTTTCATTTTAATAGACATTAAGTATGATTTCTTAACATTCTTGTTAAAATTACATCTTAAAATTGAAGCCAAGAAAAATTATATGTGGCTTAAGAATTGCAATGTCCTGTGTGTCCCAAATTTTTATGTGAACTGTATTATTTTTTTAATCGCATCGTATTCAAGGTGCTTTCATTATGACGGTGAACCAACCCAGCATTCTCAAGCTTACTGGGCCTACCAAACTAGAAAATCTAAAGTGCATCCAGTGTCAGAGATGTAACCTAGCGATGTATCAACATTTAGTACCGTTTCCAGAGAAGCTTAGAAATTTAAAATAAATGCTGACTTGTAGCAACAAAGTGGTTTACATAGGATATTAGTACAGGCTTCTGTAGGCATTAGGCATTTCACCCCACGACATGTCTTTTTAATGCCATCTTTATCTGCTACGTGATGCATGAAATCTACTTTCGGTTTTAGAACTGCTAACAACCTTTGACCCCTTTAGTGGAGACACAATGTGACCTTTCTATTGTCATCAGCTTTCATTCTCCTGAAAATTCTATGAATTTTTATTACAAGTTTTTTTTTAAACCAAGCTGAGGCTTCCACAAATTACTTGCCACAGATGAGATGAAGTTGTTGAAGTGGTGTTAGATAAGTTTTACAGCCAGCATGTGTGCGGCCGAGGAGCCCAAGCCTGTGTCCTACAATGTCATACACCAGTAACTGCTGAGCCTACTATTGGATAAATACATCATTTTATGGAACATTGATTGTTCTATAAACCCAATGGAGTATTATGCTCTATGATCAAACCATTTAGATTGTGTGTAGAGCACAGAAAATGCCATATTCAGGATGGTACTAAAAGTGCCATTTGTGTATTTTATGGATGTCATTACAGGGGAAACTTCTCTCTGTAGGCCCTGTTTACTGCAAAATTTTTTAGTCTGTAATGACATTTTTCATTCACAACGTATGCCTTCAAGAGAGGGGGCCCTTGTTTTATTTTTTTCATTCGGGTTTACCGCACAAATTCTGTACATTTTAATTAAACGTAAGCTTAACAAAAGCGTAAGGTATTTATTCTGTGGGAAAAGTGATGACAGTAAGGAAGGAGCAGCACACACAGAGGAAGGCGTCAGGTACGCAGCCCCGTGCTGCTTCCCAGAAGCACACCAGCCAGCAGAACAGAGCCCTCAGCGCAGTTTTGGGGAGCAGAGTCTGTGCAGCTTCACCCCTCCACCCCCGCGTCATGGAGCTTGTGTTTTTCCGTGCTGGAGACGTTGGCTTCGAGCAGGCAGAAGGAGCGGCAGCTTCATAATGGCAGCCCAGAGCAGCGAGCCGAACTCAAAACCCTCTCCCCAAAAGCAAATCCTTAGACACCCCAGCAACTACCTTTTTATTCCATCCAAGCTGTGAACTTTCAGTGCGTTCAGCTCTGAGAAGGGAGTAAAATGTCTTTGTCCTCGCAAAAGCAAACAGGGAGAAAGTGAGGACTTTGTAGACGGGCACGAGGCTGCATTTTAATGTCACTTGTGCCTTCTACACAAAGCTGCTTATCGCCCTATTGGAAACAGACCCAAAAAATAATGATTTTAGGTACACTGTTTGGTTAGCTACTGTTACTGTACTCAAATCTGACACTGTCTTTTTTAAAGGTACCATAATACAAATACTACATGGATTTGAATGTAGTAAATCCATGTAAATGGAGCATCCATGCCCCATTAAGGCTTTGCGCGATTTTTGGAGACATAACAGTGACTAAGCAGTGAAGGATGCAACCTGTACCACCTACCTGTTTTCCAAACACCATACCCATTTGGCCATTTGCATTTGGTGAGCTTTACGGTTCATATTTACTAGAAAGAGCTCAAAAATGGAGGTTGATGTGCCCAGTAAATTCCTGGTCATAGCCCAGTTGGAGTTGAAAGTTACAGAAGAGACTCACATTAGTTTAAATGACACTTGAACTTCTACATAGCTCAACATTAATTCATTATGGTTGAAATGGAAGAATCTTCAGTGGGTGAATCTTTTTCAATCTGATTGAGGCTGTTACATTTTATAGGTGCTATTTTTCAAAGCCGTACTGACAGCACTCGAAGTTATTAAATTGCTGAATCAAAAGATGGACCCGCGCTCGCATTTATGAACTGTGATGGACTCGCTGGGCTTGTGCGTGCGCGGAGGTGAGGACGCTGACGTTGCTAGGCTTCGTCACACCCCCCCACTGACAGCAGTATTTACCCATTTAGTTTACATTAATGGTCTGGAAGTGGCTTAACCCACCTCTGGATTCAAATACATTCAGTAAGTAGTTCAGAATAGCATAATTATCAGTGCTGCAAGGGATTCAAAGGATAATTCTACACCCAAGAGATTTCCTGTCCAGTTACAGAGTAAAGAACAGAATTGTTCGGACTTGAGCGTGCGCCATCCTACCGAAGGAGAGGATGTTTGTTCTTCCTTTACCAGCTACAGTAGTTCCTCCTGTCTCTTAATGTACAGGCAGTATGTCCTTTTCTGTAATTAAAAGTAATGGGGGAGGGGAGTGACCGGAAGGCACCTTCTTTGTTTTTGTGTCCTTATTTCCCTTGTTTTCAAATTCTGAATTAGACTAAAAATGACATTAAAATTAGAGAATGAACAGAAACAAATCAAGGTTGACATGTGAAGATGGCACTGGGTAGAAAAGTAGGGGTTGGGGAGAAATTGCAAGCATACCAGAGAAAGAATTTGTCAAGTACAGGAGGCAAAGATCTAGAGGTCCTAGCAGATGGCAGACTGACTGGGGATCAGCCACACATGCCCAGCTTATGCTCAGGCGGAAAGGGAGCGTGAATGCAGGAGCTGTGGGCGCCACCGTCTTGAGGCTTCTGACCTCTCTGAGGAGAGAATATAGGAGGATCAAAGTTTACAAGACAACTGTGAGACAGGCAGCGATTCAACCCGTGCCCCGGGAGCTGCACGCCCACCCTCATCTCAGCTTAGCTTTTAAACTCTGATCTTCCCTAGGGCAAGGCATCAGGCGGGGACGGGTGCGGGTTCTTTCTGCAAAGTGGGAGGAGGGGGAAAGGCAGGTAGTCAGGAGCTCTGTCCCCGGGCATGTGCCCAAGCAGACCCTGTCCAAGGCTCTGCAGTGGCTCCCACAAAACTTACCACCCGTGACCTTTGGAAGTCTCCAGGCCTTCACACAGCATGAGTACCACAGGTTGAATACCTGTAACTGCTACCACCAAGCCTCAGGAAGAGGAATTCGTGTTCTGGAAGTGCCTGCTACCCGAAGCACACGGAGGGGCCAGCCAGCAGCCCCATTTAGTGCTACCCAGTTGTTCTCTGTCCTTGTTTGGGGGTAACCATGAGAAAACAGGGTGCACTATAATTAGGGGATTTGTTCAGCTAGACTCATGAACATTTTGGCCCCTCTTCGGGAAGGGTGAGTTGACCTTGAAGACGCAGTGCTTTCCTCTGCCTGGTGCGTGAGGGCGAGGCCAGGCCTGGCTCACCCCTGCGGCTCACTGGCCTGACCGCACCGGCTCATGCTAGGGTTCCATGGGCGCAGAGCGAGCACACAGGAGTATCTCCTGGTAGTGGGGCTGTCCTGGCTGGCCCTGCAGCTCTTTTCTTGACCTAAAATTCCATACCCTTTCTAAGATTCACACTTTACAGAGTTGCCTGAGAAAGAAGATATATTAATTAGTACTTAACAGTTAATTAATACTTTCAAATCCAGGACCGTGTTCCTCCAGCCTGAGTAAGAGCTGGGGCACGTCCTCTTGGTAAACGTGACGTAACGGTTTCTGCTGATCTGGCCTGAGACGCACCCACTGGAAGACAGGCCCTGTCTGGGGTCTGTGTTCAGAATGAACTCGGTGTGGAAAGACACGCTTTCTTACAGAACACCACCAACACGATAAGCAAAATGGTTGACTCTTTTTAAGAGGTCCTGGTGATAAATAATCTCTAACAATTCTTAATCCTTTCTTCCCTTTTGTTAAGCTTAAAAGATGCCGTTAAGAAACTGACCCCCTCAAGAAGAATAAAGCAGAATATCTCAAATATGTGGTGGCTGTTGAAACATGGAAATGTTCGCTGTGGGCCATCTGCCGATCATTCTCTTATTTAGGAGGGATGGAGTCGGTTAGAAACCAGTGGAAAATTGGGATTTAAAGAAGAAAGCAGGAAGTCTGTTTTAAGAGCGCATTTCTTTTATATGAAATAAAGTTTACCATTTCCAGCCCTGTTTTATCCAGCAAGGCAGGGAGCGGCAGGCATTGCCCTGAGTCGCCAATGACATTGAGGAAGGTGTGATGTGCGCCTGGCCGTGTGCCCTCGTGCAGCGCCTCCCGTCCCCACCGTCCTCGTATCACGCCAGAGTTTTCCTCGTACAGCACAGATGGCAGCCGAAGCCCCTGGCCTGAGACCTCTGAGAGGGGCTCAGCGCTCCTGCAGCAGCCCAGGCCTGTCAGAATCCCGCTGCCCACCTGAGCCCTGTGCCCTGCCCGCCTGCCCTGGGTATCCCGTTGACAAAGGGCAGACGGTGAAGGGCCCAAGATGGCCCCAGACCAGGGGATGCACCCAGCTCCAGCTCTCCCCTCCTCACTCTCGTCCCTGCTCGCCCCCTCTTTTCTCTCCTGGTCTCCCCTTATTGCCTCTGCCCGGGCACCAAGGGGCTTATGGTATCTTCTACACACAGTGTTTTCACTAAGGCGTTTGGGGCTGGCGTTCAGATCAAAATTTCTGACCCTCCGTTACCGTCCTGTAGTTTTCCTGCTGAAAACAGTCAGCACGCTGCTCCTCTCTGCGGCCCGTGGCCAGGTACCGTAGTGCAGGGCGGAGGAAGCCTTGGGCAACCTGCTCTGAGACGAGCAGCCTATTCTCCTGACAGCCCAAGCCTTCCACTGCCCCGAGGCCTTCCTGCCTCTGCCTGGGCCTCACTGCTTCTGTCTAGGACTTCTCCTCCCAGCCCTCAGGAGATGGCTTGAATCTTGTCCCGAAGACAGGGCTCCAATGTTGTTTCTTTTTTACATCTTTCCCTGAATATTCTTTCCTGAATGTATGGCTTCTTTGTCTCCGTGCAGTACTTGTCACCTTACGTTGTATCCAAGGCATTCGGCAAACACATCTTTGTTGATTACTTGTTCCATCCCAGGCACTGTCCGGAAGATGGACAGAGAGGAGGAAGGCCGAGTCCGGCCCCTCGAAGCCCACCACCCAGTTCTGCAGTATAGACTCCCCCCTCAAACCCTGAGTGGCCAGAACCCCGTGTCTGCGGGTGCCCATTACCCTGCAGAGCGCCCTGCATGCTGCCAGGACACGGCCACTCACAGGACCGCACAGGCTGCCTGCCTGGGTTGAGCGCCTGAAACGTCGATGTTCAATAAATATTTATTGCATTAAACTTTTACAGCTGTGTTTATTGATGACATTTTTAAAAATTTAATATGCGAGGCTTTCATTCTTTTTGCTGAATAAACAAAAATACCAAATATAATATTTGGTCATTAAAAAAATATTTTCCTTTGGGTTAGGAGATACTGCTGCTGGCTGTTTGCTGAACTTTACTTAGCACCCGTGACCGAATGCATTGTTACGAAAGAAATGATGGTGGTAGGGGGAGGTATCCAGCCTCCTTCCCTGGGCACTGGAGAGGCACTCACCCCTGCAGAGTTGTATTGGACAGCTCACCCTGGAGAAGTGCACTCCCAGCATTAACCGTGTGTGCCCTCGAGCCTAGAGCCTGCCTGCAGATGCCCACGGAGGCCTCTGGCCCCACCGAAGCTTGCACTGTAGAGAGCTCTTCAGAGTTTGGAATAGGGGGTCACGGCGTCTCTGCTGAGAGCTTAGTGCTTCTACAGAAGGCGTTGTCTTACTTGTACGCCTACGAGTCCTTTGTCCAGGCTCTAACTGGTCCCTGTCTCCCTTAGGCATTGTTTCCAAGTCCTACGAGTGCCGTCTGAAGGGACAAGGAGCCACCTTTGTGGAGACAGACAGCCCCTTCACCGCGGCAGCGCTGGCAGAAGAGCCCCTTGTCAAGGAGAAACCCCTGAGAAGCAGCAGGAGGCCGGCGCCGCCCCCCGAGCAGGTACAGCAGGTCATCATCTTCCAGGGCTACGACGGGGAGTTTGCCCTGGACCCCTCTGTGGAGGAGACGGCCGCCGCCACGCTGCAGACGCTGGCCATGGCCGGCCAGGTGGCCCGGGTGGTACACATCACAGAGGATGGCCAGGTCATCGCCACGAGTCAGAGCGGGGCACATGTAGGCAGCGTGGTGCCTGGGCCCATCCTTCCTGAGCAGCTGGCTGATGGAGCCACCCAGGTGGTCGTCGTGGGAGGCTCCATGGAAGGCCACGGCATGGATGAGTCCCTCAGTCCAGGTGGCACTGTGATACAACAGGTGACCAAGCAGGAGATTTTAAACCTCTCGGAGGCTGGAGTCGCTCCCCCCGAGGCATCCTCAGCCCTGGATGCGCTGCTCTGTGCGGTCACTGAATTAGGGGAGGTGGAGGGCAGGGCTGGACCCGAGGAGCAAGGCAGGCCTGGCCCCAAAGACGTGCTGATCCAGCTGCCCGGCCAGGAGGTCTCCCATGTGGCTGCCGACCCTGAGGCCGCCGAGATCCAGATGTTCCCACAGGCCCAGGAGAGCCCGGCTGCCGTGGAGGTGCTCACCCAGGTGGTGCATCCCTCAGCAGCCATGGCCTCTCAGGAGCGGGCACAGGTGGCCTTCAAGAAGATGGTCCAGGGCGTCCTCCAGTTTGCTGTGTGTGACACGACCGCGGCCGGCCAGTTGGTTAAGGACGGTGTCACCCAGGTGGTGGTGAGCGAGGAGGGTGCCGTCCACATGGTGGCCGGGGAGGGTGCCCAGATCATCATGCAGGAGGCGCAGGGCGAGCACATGGATCTGGTGGAGTCGGACGGGGAGATCTCGCAGATCATCGTGACGGAGGAGCTGGTCCAGGCCATGGTGCAGGAGTCCAGTGGCGGCTTCTCCGAGGGCGCCACGCACTACATTGTGACAGAGCTGCCCCCAGGGGTGCAGGACGAGCCGGGCCTGTACTCCCACACTGTGCTGGAGACTGCAGACTCACAGGAACTCCTGCAGGCCGGGGCCACGCTGGGCACGGAGGCCGGGGCCCCAAGCAGGGCAGAGCAGCTGGCCAGCGTGGTCATCTACACCCAGGAGGGCTCCCCGGCCGCGGCAGCGATTCAGAGCCAAAGAGAAAGCAGCGAACTCCAGGAAGCGTGAGACGCGCAGCACCTTTAGTCAGCACAGGGCAGGCTGGGCAGGTCCAGCTTCGGTGGGGGCTGCGTGCCCTGAGCTTCATCTGAAACCTTCAAAACCGTGAGGACGAGGCTGAGCCCTGAGCGTGCACTGCCAGCGAGAGTCACACCAGCCACTGGCCAGGCGCCCACAGAGGGAACCGTGGACGGGGCCTCGGGGAGCAGGCTGCCGGGTGCATGGGAGGGCCGGGCGCAGGCCGCACAGGGAGCTCTGGTCCACTGGGGGCCTTCGGTCAGTGGCCTCCCCCTTTGTCCCGGCCGTTGTGCTGAAGAGAAGCCCAGTGTTGTCGGTGGGTTTTTCTCTCAGGTGTTTTCCATTTCAGTTATCAGGAGGTCATGGCCGTGGGGAAAGTGGTGAAGATCCCCCTCGTGGCTTGGGGTGCGCCTGCTCGTGCAGTCAGCATGTAGCTGCCTTTACATTTCATTCTCTACTGGGCTAAAAACTGCAGCTACAAGTGTTACCGTCTTGAAGCATTCTACTTCCATTCATTTTTTTTTTTTTAATTTTAGAATAACAGTGTCCCCAGACCAAAGGAAGCCTGCTAGCTCATTTCATGTATAGATTTCCCATCTTCAAACAGTTTAGGTGTCTTCGTTGCTCTGGTCACATTCTGCATAAAAGAAATCCTCTTAAGCCTATGGTTAAGAAAAGCCTTGAAGTTTATATTCAGTTAAAATGTATGTTGGTGAAGATAGCCAGTGCTTCTAATTTTGACTTAGTTTCATACAATAAAGCCTATATGTGAAATGCGCACTCTGGAAGATATTGTTCGTATCAATATTTTGCTTTTTATAACAAGGGTTTGTTCATATTGATATCATTTTTGCAGGATTTCTTTGTGATTTCTGTCAATTTGAAAATGCTGACATGAAACATTAACACATGGAGACTGTGCCCTGTGGCCCTGCCGTGGCCGCCAGCATGGTCTGTGTTTCCTTGTGGATTCACTGCAACTGTCGGATGCGAGTTTCTGTCGCAGTCATTTGTTTCCTGATACAATTGCTCTTATTCTTTTCCAAAACTGTAAAATAATCTCCTCCCTCAAATGCAAAGGTTGTTTTTGTTCTGTTTCTGTTTTCTTTGAAATAAAATTATAGCATTAAAAGATCATTATGGCACGTTATTTTCAGCAGCCAGTGGTGGGCAGCTGTGGCAACTGAGGGGCACCCCGGCGCTCGCGGCTGCTGGCTTCTCCCTCCTTCGTGGCCTCCAGACGCCGTGGAGCGCTGCCGCGCGTCCCCTGCCGCCCGATACTGTTTCTCAGCGTCTGGCAAATGGCCCAGATGCATTCTGGTGACAATAACATATTCTATCATGGAGAGCATCTAGAAATTGAGAAGAGCAGACATGAGAGGAAAGGAGAATGGTACCTTCTTTGTTTAAATACAAGCGCCGTTTAAAATCTTTTCCTGAGAGAGCACGGGGACCAGCTCACGCTTTGGCCAGTTCAGAAGCGGAACCGGCCTCTTCCTAGCACGCTTCTCACTGCTGAGCTCTGTCCACTCTAGGGCCACCTCCCTTTAGACAGCCACCCTCCACAAAAATGAGAACTGAAGGGAAAATTTCAAGGCTGACACTGAGATCCATAATTAGCTGAGTATGACTTCCTCATGTTTCTTAACAATGGCAGGGCTATTCAGGGCTTCTTAAACACTGTCTGCAGCAAACAGTGACAGGATCAAGGTGACCTTTACAAAGTGATGGCCCTCGCCAGGCTTCTCATACATGTTAAAAAAAAAAAAAAAAAAGTGGGGGGGATGTTTTTCAGTGGAAATATTTCTTGATCACTCCTCCCGTTAGCGGTAGCCCACGGTCCTCGGCTCGGATGCTAATTCCTAACCGTGCGTAGTCCTGTATGGCTAACCTTTCTGCTGCAGTCCAGGGTGTTGACACTGACATGCTGCAGTTTACCGTTGGTGATTTATTTAGGATAAATATGTCTCAGGTGGCATTTAATCCTTCATAAAACCAGTGTAGCCTGCAGTGTCAAACCAGCAATCACGTTGTATGCACAATGAAAAGAGCAGGCCTTTGCATAAAAAAAAATTGTACAGAAGGTGTTTCTAGGCTCAGAAGGATTGCGGAGGCTTCACTAAGCCATTGTATCCTGTAATTACCCATAGAGCTAGGTTAATGTTACCTCTCTTTTCTCTCTCATTACACAACTATTGGAATGTAAGGGGGTTTAAGAAGCACATACACAAATGTGTGCCTCAGAATAATGAGGCATAGCAGGTTTTGTGAGCAAGGGACATTCACTGTGGCGTGGATTGTCTATAAAAAAGACAAGAAGCTTATAACTTTCCTTGTGATTTTTGCCAGAGAATATGACAGAACTTTAAAGTTTCTTTAAAAAAAAAAAAAAAAAAAAAAGGCAAATGAAATATTTACTTGGAGACTAATCCAGAAAGGCCACTTTGGTATTAAGCTGCAGCCAATTAAACGACGGAGCCTCAAGGACGTCTGGCATGCAAGGAAGACCAGACCGCCCAAGGCAGCAGATAGAAATGGTTCATACCTCAGCTTCCATGGCGGAAGTCGAGCAGCGCTCTCTGTGTATGCTGGAGAGGATCAAAGCAAGAGAGCAGTTTCCATACAAAGGAAGTTGTAGCCACGTGAGGTCACGTTCATGAAACAGGCTCAAACATGCATCATTCTGGGATGCCCCAGGCCTACCAAGCAGTTGACGTGGAAGGAGCAGGGGAAGATGCTCTCCTAAAATATGTCCCATGCACCGCGGAATAAGCAGGCAAGCTCGCATCACCTGATACGGGGATCCTTTTCGCTACATGGTTTGCTTTGAAGAACCAGGTGAATGTGCCCAGGTTCTGTCAGTGCAGCACTGGAAGCTCCACTGCCATTTACAAGGTTCGGTCAGGGCGGCGCTGGAAGCCCCACTGCCATTTACAAGCTCTGTTCAGAAATGGGACCCCAGAGTATCACAGAAAAACCAGAGCTGGACAGTAGTTGCAAAGGTAAAACCCAGATTTTATTCAGGAAAATGGCAGGGGGGAAAAGACCTGGGCACAGAACTGGACTCGGTTCTGAATACAGTAGCAAGCGAAGGGTTACAGCCAAGAAGTTGTAGGGGCAGGCACTGGTGGGTGGAAGACGACAAAAGGGTCGCATGGGGGAAGGGGATTCTGCCCAAACCCACAGGACTGGATTCTTGCTGAAGCCAGGCCAGGGCCATCAGATTCCACCTGAGGTGGAAGGGGCGTGATAGGATGAGGAACCTGGTTAGATCTCAAGGGTGAGCAGACATGGAGGGTTAAGGTTAGGGTTCTCGCCAGGATTTCTGGCTGAACCGATTTGGCAGGGTTCTTGCTGAAACTAGATTTTACAAGGAAGTGCACAGATGGGAAAATTCGGTCAGCCAAAGCTCGTCAAAAGTCCTAGGAGTTGGACGGTGAGGAATCCCAGTCATCTCTACCCACGCCCTGGTCATCTCTACCCGATCCCCTCGTGGGGCACAGCGAGGCCTCCGCAGGGCCAGGCAGCCCTCGCCCACCTCCGCTATAAGAAGTAAGGGGCTGTTCCCCGCGTGGCATTTGTGTCTCAGTCCTACCAAACTTCTTTTTCCTGAACAAAAGATGAAATGATGGCATAAGGAAAGCATCCACGAACCAGCTTGGATTTCTAACCCAGAGCTGGTTCTAGTAAGAGAATTAGGGAACAAGAAAGGTCATTCATTTAGCAAACTAAAAAAGCTGTAAGTTTTCACTTCTTTTACTGTTTAATATTAGCCCATAATTTAAGAGAGCACACAGCTCACTTAAGCAACCTCCTCCTGTTCCATCTTGTTGAAGAATACAATTCGTTTTCTACTCCTCTAGGGTGATATCATTTTACATGAAGAAAAAAGTTCTCTCGGATGGCAGTTATACGTTTCGGAAGCACCTTCTAATCAGGGATGGGTGATTCATTATTAGCTTCAGCAGGCGATCCATCTGACATGTAAGGGGAAAAAATTAGCAGCTGTCACGGCATGATGAGTTAATTTCCTGATGGGCCTGACACCGAAAAGCCATTTGGAGACATGGCAAAGGCTGACAAGAAAACCTGGCGCTGCTTTATAATTGGAGATAAAGAAAGGGCAGAGAAACAGGCCGGGGAGGGCCCCCAGGTCTGCAGGCTGGGGTGCGTCTGTGAGCTCTGCGTGGTCGTGGCCGTGGCCTGAGGCCGTGGCCGTGGCCTGAGGCCGTGGTCCTGGCTGGCTGTGTCCAGGTCCAGGGTGGTCGCTGCTGCTCCTTCTGGGATGGGAGTGGCCCGGGACCTGGCATTCTCCCCGAGAGGCAGAGCGTGCCTGCTGGCCTCCTTTCCATGGTCACCTTGGCGATTTTCATGACTGGAACTCAGGATTCCCATAGTGGGATGATTTTTCATCACCACGAGAAAGCAACCCATTAAATAAATACCGTGGAAACCCAAGCAGGTGGGAGGGGTGGGCCTGGGGCAGCAGGCGGGATTCAGTCTGGCTTCCCTTGCCCCCCGCCTTCAGCTGCACCTCCACAGGGCATCCTTTGCAAACCCAACAAGATGAAAAAACACTTTGTAAGAAATATCCTGAAGATGGAAATGAGAGATCAGCATTATGAAGCCAGCTTTGAAATACCAGGCTGGATGTGCTGGTCTTCACTGGATGAAGGAGGTATCTGCCGAAGGCGTAGCATGCGGGCCTTAGAATCTGGGCCCCGCATCTGGACCCTGAAACCCTCTGGTGAGAAAACAAAGGGACCCAGCCCATTACAGTCCAGGACACGTCGATGCCTCTTGGCTTTCTTGGACTCTGGATCTGTAAAATCGACAAGGCAGAGGTGGGTCTTGAACCTCATGCTTGAGGAGTAAGCATGAGGGCAAGAACCATCCACCCAAATGCCTGCACCCTGTGCACAGGACACGACTGCTTTTCTCCCGGCTGGACGTGAAGGATGCCCCCCTAAAGAGCTCACCAGCCAGAGACAGAAGACAGCCGTGGTCACAAAGCCCATTACCAGAATTAAATAAATCCGTTCTAAATCTCCCAGGCAAAGAATCATTTACTTCCTCCATGGCCCTGCATTTTCAATACCTTTTAATAAATTCTTTTAAAATGACCTAATTTCAACATGGCTTTCAACTTCATAAAAAGACGATTTATAACCAGGATAAACATGAATCTAGGACCAGCCCTCAGTGACGATGCCATTTCAGTCGTCTCCAGGATCTCACGTGACGCTTCAAATAACTTTTCAAGTGGAAGAATAAAAACCAACACAACGTCAAGGTTTGTTTTTTAATTTCCAGATTGAGCTCTGGTTGGAGCCCGAGCTTTCCGAGGCTGATCTGGGCTCCTGGCCTGTCCCGCCAGCGTTGGGCCCTTCTGTGCAGGAAGCCGTCGGGGAACCTCAGTTAGGAAGGAACCTCCCAGAGCAGGGCCACCTGTGTCCTCGCCTCCACGGCTCCACAGAGCCCCAGCACATCTGCAGAGCAATCAAGACTGATCTGTAAATAGGGCCATAACCCACGTACACATGCTTCCCCCAGGCTCGGCGCCCGTCTTTCACCTGTGCTACTGCCCCAGTTGAAGGAGATAGAAGACGTTTTCATATCAGAGTTGCAATGTATGGCCTATGAGAGAGCATGGTGTTCCTAACCTACGCCTGGAAACGACGCTGCCAGTGACTTTTCTGGAAAGGGTCGGGACTCGCAGTAATTGTCCAAGGCGCAGTCTCCCCACATATTCAGAATGTCCTGGGAGACAGGCAGGGCTCTGGCCACGAGGCCACATGTGTCCCACCTTCCCTGACCCCCTTGCACGTCACAGGGCTCAGGTGCCTTTTCCTTTATCTCTAATTCCAGCTGTAAGCTCACGCCCCTGCACATAGCCTCCACACGTTCATCTTCAGGCCCTGAGCTTCTAGTGCAGCTAGGCAGGCGCTCAGCAAATTACTTTAATTGGATGGATAAATACATGGATTGTCAATTCATCATCAGTTTTTCCTGTTTGCTTACTCACCTTCCTTTCTGTTGGGTTAGTCATAATGTTCTCAAATAACAAAAGCCTTTGGCAGGAATTGAATCAGATGAATGCACCGTGAACGTACGTCTTTTGGCCACACTGGTTCAGAGCACATCCCTCTACCTACTTCCACTTTTTTCCAGAACATTTCTTGATGAGCAGGGCCCTGAGACCAAACTTCATGGCAGACGCTGGATCTGAGTCACACTGTCTTGTCGTGTGTGGTCAGGTGACTTGCAGCTTCCACCAACAGGAAGAGACAACGGAAGAGGATTTCCTCTTCGCCCGCAGTCATCATCATCTGAAGGGAAGCCTGCAAGTTCATTCTGTTTCTAGTAACATTTGTCTTTGCTCATGTCCTGACTTCTTCCTTGCCCTGCAGACTTGGGCCGGTGCTATTCGTGGCACAGTTATTCCTTCCTCGACATTCTGTGCAAAGAAGGCTGGTGTTTGGGGCAGTCTTGAATAATGGGGACTTTCTCTTCTCTAGAGAGAGCTCTTTGACTAGAGGCAGGAAATGTCTCACGGGAGCCTGGTGAGCAGGGGTGCAGAGGGCCCCGGGCCACAGGGCCTGCTGTGCACGCAGCAGCATCTCGTGACAGGTCGTCTCCTGGTGCACCCTGTGATGAAGCGGGTCTGCCAGAAGCCAGAGAGGAGCACGGGAGGGGAAAATAACACCCTGTCCATCTGAGTCCGGAAGGCATGCCCCTCGCATCTCCATGCCTCTGCAACCGAGATGCAGCGAGAGTGCCTCAGATGTAACGAATACCATCAATCTGTGTGAAGCAAGTCCTGGGGGAAGGAGAAGTATGGGGTCTCCCTTGGACAACAAACGTGCCACAGAATGGCGCCCAGCACTCCGAGGGGAGCCCAGCAGGCTGTGGACAGTGCTGAATTTCCAGTCGCTTCTTAAGGCCTAAAGAAGACGGCTCTGCATGCTCCTGGCCTCTGAGGCATTTGGAGTGGGGCAGAACACACGCTTTCTCAGGGAGAGGGACTCGAGAGGTCCCAGGGGTGCAATCCTAAAATGGACGGGCTGCTCTTGGAGAGAAGGTGCCCCCCAGGCCTGGAAGACTCCAGCAGAGGCTGGTGGGCTCGACAGAGACGCACAGTCTAGAAGGGCGTCTTCGTGGGCCCCCCGGCCTTGGGGCCACCAGGCCGTGTTCTGCAGTTCTGGGGAGCGGATCTGCTGACTGGGTCCTGAGTTGAGAACCGTGACTTCATTCCAGACCTTCGATTTTATGAATAAGAGCTGGCCTCGAACAGCTGTGATGTCAGAGGAGTCACCTGTGCATCCTGAGGCTGGCGGGTCCTCTACAGAGTGGAGGCTGAGAATAGATAGACCCTAGTATTAACACCAGCTCTAAGCGCTTCGATGACATGGACAAGTCTCAGCAAGCGTCCGTGAATTGTTGAAGGAGAGTATCAGAAAGACAACACGGTCTGGACGTGGCAGTGATGGCAAACTGTCCCCAAAGAAGCTGAAATCCATATAAGGTGGGCTTCTGAGAGGTGTGTAGCAAATCTTAGTTACATCGAGGGCAGAACGTCTCCCAGGGCAGTGAACGTGGACTGTAACCTGACAACACAGTCAGGAACCTGCGGAGAGGACGCCAGAGCCCGTGGGTGGCCGTGGGAGGACAGGGGAAGGAAGGCTCAGAGAAGCAGCTGCAGACGCTCACGGCAGGGCTGTGCAGGCAGAGGCACGTGGCCGAGGCCCCCACACTGCCTGCATGGAGAGGCTCCCAGCAGCCCGGTCCTCTGCCCCGGGGGTCCTCAGCCAGGTGGCCTGGCCCCAGGGAACAAGTGGCCATGTCTGGAGACAGTCTGGGTTGCCACAACTAGGTGTGTGGTGGGTGGAGGCCAGGCCACTGCTGAGCCCTACACTGCCCAGGACGACACACACAGCCCCTGTACACCAGAGCCCAGGGAGACCCGCCCCAGGTCCCTGTCCGCTATGTGCCCTCCTCTGGGCTCGCCGTGTTACCAGGTGCCTCCAGTAAGAATGCGTGGCTCTATTTCTAGTGTAGAAATAAGCTGGCCTGCTGGCATTAGCTCCACTCCTCTGAAGGAAGGAGAGAACTGCACACGAGGGTAACACGGCCCCACCTGGGTGCACTTGCATGGCCAAGTGAGCCCCTGGGTATGGGGAGGCCGATGAGCCACACGCCGTCTCCCGGGGCCTTCAAGTCACACCATCCGGTGGTGGGAGGTGAAGGCGACCCCTCTATGCCCGGGAGAAGCCGGGGAGCTGGGATGCAGGACGAAGAGAGTCCATGCTGTGCCCCAGCCACGGCTGCTCATTCTGCATGTGACACGCACTCTGTCGCTCCTGTTGAAGCTGGAGCCCGGCAGAGGGAAGGGGAGTCCCTCCTGGAACCTGAGGGGACAGAGAATGAAGCAAGGGGTGAAGGCCCGACCTCCTCCCGGCAGCACAGAGCGTGGCAGGGTGGGCTTCGCAGGGTCGCCTGACGGGGCCAGGGCCCCAGGACCTTCTGTGGCTTGGACCACGTACATCTGTGTTTCGTTTCTGTCGAGCCAGTGACACATCACAGGCTCTTTATCCAGAGGAAACCCAAGCAGGCTACCAAGGAAAAGATCACTCGGTCCTGTGCCGTCAGGTTCCAAACATGACAGCACACGGCCCTGAGGCCCCACCCCATTCAGCCAGCCCCCTGTGCGCAGCTTTCCAGATACCTTCCCTACTGCCTCCTGAACCCACAGGGCACGTGGCATTAGCCACACAGAGCCTCAGAAAGGCTAAGGAGCTCGCCCAGTGACACACAGCGAAGGTGACGCGGCCCCATCCCCAGCTTTAGGTCACGGCTTCACTCCTCACTCGTGCCAACAGCAGACACCACCGAGAACAGAGACGTCAGGCCCTGCCCGAAGTGCTTTAATGCGTGATATGCTTCAGCTCTGTGTCCCCACCCAAATCTCACCTGGAATTGTAATCCCCAGGTGTTGAGGGAGGGGGCTGGTGGGAGGTGATTGGCTCATGGGGGCAGTTTCCCCCATGCTGTTCTCGTGATAGTGAAGGAGTTCTCACGAGATCTGGTGGTTTTATAAGGGGCTGTTTCCCCTTTGCTTCCTCTTCTTTCTCTCCTGCCGCCATGTGAAGATGGTCCTGGCTTCCCCTTTGCCTTCTGTCATGACTGTAAATTTCCTGAGGCCTCCCCAGCCATTTGGAAACGTGAGTCAGTTAAACCTTTTTCCTGTATAAATCACTCAGTCTTGAGTATTTCTTTATACCAGGGTGAAAATGGACTAATACAATGCACAGCTCACTTCAGGCCACAGAAGGGTTCTGAGCTCAGCACTGTGGATACGGACCCATTTTACAGATGAGGAGTGGAACAGGGAGGCAGGACCCTCACCGGGTTCCACATCCGTAGTGGCCAAGCAAGCCCTTGAACCTGGTGGTCCTGCCCGATACATCTCCCATCTCTGTGCCAGAGGACTTACAGGACACGTTGCTCTCAGGTTAGCTGGTCAGTGATGAGGGCTCATCTCACCCTAAGCCTCGGCCACCCTCCAATGAGACCTACTTCCACTTCCTGCCACTATTTTCTCTTTTGTCTGGAACATTCCCTGATTTCCTCTCCCATCTGGAGAATTTGCATGAGTCGTCAAGGCATCCTCCGGCCCTGGTGTCTGTGCAGTGAACTGACTGTGGGCTGTGCGCCTCCCACCCTGGGGGACAGGTCATGGTCACTAAAACTGTCAGAAGGATGAGCCTGAAAAATGTCCATCCCTATTCAGAATAGAGGAGAAAGGCCTGTGACCACTTCTACAAATTCAAAATGGACACACGGATGTCAGGACAAGACTCACAGCTGGGACTGAGTCCCCCAGGCCAGAAGGGAGGCCAGCAGAGGTCCCCCAGGCCAGGAGTGAGGCTGACCGAGGTACCTCAGGCCAGGAGGAGTGAGGGTGGCCGAGGTCCCGGGGGCCAGGAGGGAGGCCAATGGAGGTCCCCTGGGCCAGGAGGGAGGCTGGTGGAGGGTCTCTCTGGGCCAGGACGGAGGCTGGCAGAGGTCCCCCAGGCCAGGAGGGAGGCTGGCAGAGATCCCCTGGGGTCAAGAGAGAGGCTAGTGGAGGTCTCTCCGGGCCAGAAGTGAGGCCGGCAGAGGTTGCCCTGGGGCCAGGAGGGAGGCTCAGCCACTGTTTTCCTGTCAAGAGTCTAGGGTCTCCGAAGCCCAGCTGTCCACTATCACCGTGTGCTGCCACTCAGCATGAGACACTGCCTCCTCCAGCCTCAGATCTGGGATTCCAGATGTCTACACCCAGGCTGCACTCCTGGGGACAGTGGGGACAGCAGGGCATGGAAGCTGATGGCTCCTTTCGGCTTTCTCCTGATGCTTCTTCACTTATTTTTCCACCTGTGGATCCCAGAAGCCGCTGTCTATGTGTTTTTCTCTCCATTGTTCTCTCAACACCACCTGATGTCACAGTCCTGGGAGCTCCTCCCTGCAGAGGACAGGGCTGGGCCAGTGCCCACCCCGTGGATGCCGAGGCAAGAAATACCCTTCGTGGGGGGATGGAGGGCGGGAGGGCAGTCCCAGGCGGGTGCTTCCCTTCCCTGGAGGGGTTCCCTGGGGGGACAGGCTGGAGACCCGCAGCCCCTCCCTGAACCCTCAGGTTATGTCCCCCAGCGGCTCCCTGCAGCCTAGACTTGGCTTCCACTCCCCGCGGTCTCCTCTGCTCCTGGACGCGCTCCTCTCCTCTGGTCCTGTCCACTGGACCCCAGGCCTCGAGGCCTGGGTTTTGTTCCTCACATCTTTGCAGAGGCTGTGGTTTGGTTTTGGGCTCAGCTGCCTGCACCCCTGAATTGTGGAACAATGTACCCGGGGCCTGAGCATCTTTGGAGGTCTCCATGCCGGCTGGGCCATGGTTCCTGGTCCCCACAATGTCCAGGTAGACACTGCTCACGCAACAGCAGAACTGTTCAAAGAATAAAGAGGAAAAAAGCTGTATGTGCACGCTCACCCAAAAGGCTCTGTGCTGTTGTTCTACACTGGGGCAAAGTCTGTCTTTGCCGTAAGTGGATGGAAATGCATATTAACGTATTTGAACCTCCCGAGGGGTTGGAATATCAGCCTTGCCAGCCGCAGGACGGTGGTAGACTTGACCGGAGGGAGGAGGAGGAGGAGCAGGAGGAATGGGCCACTCTTTGGCATCCTCAGGTCACTCTTCAGCTGCCGTTTTGAGGACGTTTTGCAAGGATTAGCTCAGGGAGAGCCCCACACGGTGTTAAGTCTGCAATGCCGAGCAGGACTTGAGAGCTACGAGCCGTCTGCCCTCAGGGCTGGGACCCCAGGGTCAATGGGACCCAGGGAGGTGAGGCCCCTGTCATCTGTCCCTGGAATCGCTTCTGATTTTTTTTAATAAGATACATACAAATAGAAGTTCTAGCATTTTTTTTCTGTACCAGTGGATTGTCTACACCCCTCTCTGGTGACCCCCACCCGGAGCACCCCAATATGCAGAGCCTCGCTGTCTGCTCTTGCCACTCCCTGACTTGAGATGGTGCTGAGGCCCAGCCAAGCTCAGTTTCATTCAGTTCTAAGTAGTTTGTATCTTCCTGGTCTGGAGGGAGAGCTTCCTCTGCGTCACCCCCAGGAGCACAGCTGTGGCCTTCCTGGGAGGCATCACACTGTGTGAGGATCCTGTGAGGTCACAAGACATCCTTAGCCCGAGCTCCTGTTCCTCCCATCCCCGCTCTTAGTGCAGCCTCAAAGTCCACTCCATTCCCATGAACACCTGCCCCATAGGACACACGTTGTCCCTGTTCCCTACCCCAAGCCCAGTGAAGAGTCAGAGAACCAACAGACCAAGGGAACAAACGAACAGGCAGGAACAGGGATGAGATGAGATTTGGGAAACGCACACATGGCTGGGGAAGTGACACTAAAGGGCGCAAAGCAGAGGCCGCAGTCCCTCCTGGCAGGGGCACCCTGGCAGTGCTAGCGGGCAGCCAGGCTCTAGGGCCCAGCTCAAGCAGGCTCTGTGGGATGCAGGTGAGCCACAGGGTGAAAGCAGGCCCCTTCCTCTATGGGACCTTTGCAGCCAAACCCCCAGCCCCACTCCCCAACCAAGAAACAGCAGGACACTTTTTTCATCTGGAGAAATCCAACCAGAAAGGCTCTGGAGCTGGGGACACAGCAGAGTGGAGGAGATGCCAAGCATAAGATGGGACTAGAAAAGCTCAACCCCCTGAGCAGTGAGACTCGCCTGCCCAGCCTCCCTGGCTAGGTTTCTAGTACCATGGAAGCCAAATATATACCCACAGGGAGGAGACTAGAAGATTCGTTTCTGGAGAAACTGAACCACTCCAGAGAGAAGCCCTTCACAGAAGACACTCGAGGATTTTCCAGTGGAAAAGCTGAGTGCTGTCAGATGGCTCTGAAGCGAGGGCCAGTCGCGAGGAAGTCCCATGTACCCACAAAGAGCTTCAATCAGCCTCAGTGCCTCCCTCAGCTATGCACATGAAGCTAAGGACCCATGTGAATTAAAAAGATCAAAAATAAATAAGAGCCTGTGATCCCACCACTTGGAGAAGCTGATGATCACTTCTAGAAGACTTCTAGAACAGCCTGGGCAACACAGTGAGACCCAAAAATTAAATAGTAAGAGAGAGAAAAGGAACTCAGCAGAAGAAAATTCCTCCAAAATGCAGTCAAATAATAAGAGAATGTATGGTACCATGAAATAATAATTGTTTTTTATATTGATTTAAAAAATAAAAGAAGAAAGAAGTCCAGGGAATTAAAAATGCAGTAGATAACTATGGGCTGGAAGATGAAGTCAAGGAAAGCTTTCACAAAGTAGGACCAAATGACAAATAAAT
Organism: Macaca fascicularis; assembly: GCF_037993035.2. Classification (NCBI taxonomy): domain Eukaryota; kingdom Metazoa; phylum Chordata; class Mammalia; order Primates; family Cercopithecidae; genus Macaca; species Macaca fascicularis. Next base: position 5,666,759 of record NC_088392.1, on the reverse strand, counting down.
TGAATATAGATTTTTTAAATCAGAAATTAAAGTATTAATATAGGATATCTGAAACTGACTAAAAGAAGGCCTAGAAAGAGAAAAATGAGGAAAATGGAAAGAAGGAAATTATCAAACAGTGAATACAAGACAATTGACAAGACTGAGGGATTAGAGTTTCCAGCTTGAAAGAACTCACTAAGTACCCAGCAAAATGAGTGAATAAGACTCATATTGGTTGTCATGAAGTTTCTGAACCCAAGAATATGCAATACGAAAATCCTTGTCAGGAAAAAAAAAAAAAAGAATAAAAGTCACACTATGAAAGTTAAAATGACATCAGACTTCTAAAAGCATTAATGGGTACTAGAAGTTAAAAAAGGAATCTCTTCAAAATTCTAATGGAAATTTTTGTCAAATAAGAATTCTATTACCAGCTAAACTATCAATCAAGTATAATAGTACAATAAAGATATTGTCAGATATTCTCTCTCTCCAAACATTTGCCTCCCTTACACCCTTTGGCATGAAGCTACTGAAAAATATGCTGTCGAAGAGGGTAGATTAGTCTTGGGATTCAGAAACAGGTCAACATAGGAGAGAAAAAAGTGGATGTCCTGAGTAATGACTATTTGAGCAAGGAAAGGAAAGGTTCTGAGGAAAAAGGAATAGAACTGATCAATGCCCTGGTATATTCGGCTGTATAGAAAACATGCTATGCGATTTGGATAGTTGGGAAGGAATGAGTGACAGCATGTAAAAACACCAAGCTGGCCAGGCGCAGCGGCTCACTCCTGTCATCCCAGCACTTTGGGAGGCTGAGGGAGGTGGATTGCCAGAGCTCAGGAGTTTGCAACCAGCCTGGGCAATGCGGTGAAACCTTGTCTCTACTAAAATATAAAAACTTAGCCCAGTGTGGTGGTGTGCCCCTGTAATCCCAGCTACTCAGGAGGCTGGGGCAGAAGAATTGCTTGAACCCAGGAGGTGGAGGTTGAAGTGAGCCAAGATGGTGCCACTGCACTCCAGCCTGGACGACAGGGTGAGACTCTGTCTCAAAAAAACAAAAAAAAAAGAAAAAAAGAAAAGAAAAAAAGAAGCTGTGATTAAAAACAATGAGGTAGTTATGGTAGTTATTAATGCCAAAAAAAAAAAAAAAAAACTAAACAAGTGTATAAGAAAGATAATCATGTTTATATGATTATACTGCAGGAAAATACTTAGTTCAACAATGAACAATATTTACATAGTCACAATATTCACATTGAATATGAGTTCAATTAAAACTGTAAGTAACAAGTGTTAAGATGAGAATACTAAATCCTTGCCTGTCCTAATGGGAAGTTCACAGAAAATGTCACAAACTGACGTATCACTTTCAGTATCCACAGATTGCAACCACCATCTCTTACCTAGATGGCAAACTTGCATTGTCTCCCAACGTCAACTCCAGAGAGCCTATGGCGGGAAACGGAATTAGGAAATAGCAACAACATATTGGCAGGCTGTTTTGAGCTTGGTGTTTGGGGAGGAGAGAGTGGGAGAGAGCCAGGCCACTGCCATTCTTCCAGAAAACCTTCAAGAACAGCAGCCAAAATCTGCACTTGGTCAGCAAAAGCCTTGGGACAGTTGTTCCCTGACCCCTCATGGCAGAAGCCTGGGGCAACAGCCCAGAATCCTGGCATAGGAGACCATGGAGGTAGAGTCCAAATGAAACAAAAGCCTCAGTGAAGTGTGGAGTGGGGACCACAGAGATGAGTGCTGGCCGTGAGTATTTGCTCCTCCCTGCCTGTTCGCCGCATGCCCCGGACTGTAGGATTACACTGGGGATTCTTCCTCCAGGGCTACCTCTAACCTTAGTACTTGAACAGCTATAGTTGTCTGAACTCTTAAAAAAATTAAGATACTTAATGATGATGCAAGAAGTGAATCAGTCTACGTTGCGGTTGTTGTTATTGTTGTTGTGTGTGTGTTTGAGACAGAGTCTCACTCTGTCACCCAGGCTGGAGTGCAGTGGCACAGTCTTGGCTCATTGCAACCTCTGCCTCCTGGGTTCAAGTGATTCTCCTGCCTCAGCCTCCCGAGTAGCTGGGACTACAGGTGTTCGCCACCATGCCCAGCTAATTTTTGTATTTTTAGTAAAGACGGAGTTTCACCATGTTGGCCGGGCTGGTCTCGAACTCCTGACTTCAAGTGATTCACTTGCCTTGGACTCGCAAAGTGCTGGGATTACAGGTGTGAGCCAACTCACCTGGCTGAATCATTCTATGTTAAAAAAAAAAAAAAAAGTGACAGTTCCCTCCATCCAAGAAACCAAGGGAATTCAGTGGATTCCCATTTGCCTTGCCATGCTTGGCCGGCAGTCTGGCTCTGTACCATGCTTGTCTGTCCCTCTGCCTGGGGGAATGAGCCCAGAGATATCTGACAGCATCAGGACATTGCCAAATCACTGGCCATGGAGCAAGATGTCCAAATAAAGAGAGGCTTCCAGTCCACAGTCCGTGGGAGGAAAGCACTTGATTTCCCCAGCTTCCGATGTGCGTGCTGGAAATGCCCCCCTCCTCCTTTTTGGCTATTGGAAAGTAATTGAGTCTGTTGCTTCAAATGGACTGATGATAATTCCTACCAATTAGCTGTATAATAATCATCCTGGCCATGTTTAGTTATCTGAGCAAGAGACAAAATTACATACCATTGAGTACCAAATAACTTTTATAATACATATACTTAAACATTCAGAAACAGGAGCCACCAGTAGACACTTTGTGTCTCAGATGGTTTCACTGATAAACTCTGCCATCTTGAGTCTGTTTGCACAACTCAATTTGGGGATGTAAAAAGAGACAAGAATGGCAGTATATATATGGTATAGCCAAGGCAGGAATGAATTATTTCCAGGAGTGCAATGCTACGTGGAATGGAAAATTCCGTCCGTCTCATGATGGAAGCAGCTACATGCACAGAGTAAAATGGTATTCAGCTTCCAGCTTAGCAAGGTTTTGAAAACTTTTGTCTTCTGAAATCTTCACTGTTGTTTTTTGTTTTGGCACTGGGGGTGAACAGTTTTCCCAACCAAGACAACATCAAGACTGGATGTGAATGGACCTCACGTGGGGCTTGAACTCTCCTCCGTCGCCAGCGCCACCTTGCTGGCTCCTTGGGCTCCCCAGGATGTGGATTTAGATTCTGGCTCTGCATCTCCCATGGAATATTAGATCTTGGAGTGGTCTTAGGGTCACAACCTCCTCCCCTGAATGAAACCTGCTCCCAGTGGATTTCAGCAGCAGGTGAACTTGAAATTGCTCATGGTGGTCCTACTAGTAGGAGGACGGAAGGAATGCTGATGCCCCAACATAGGTGGGGGGGGCCTCTTTTTTCCTAGCATCATGGTTCATATGAAGGGACTTCTACTAGAATTAATTGATTGAAAGTCTGGAAGAACTGGCAATTTGCCCTTCTATCTCAAATAGTGATCTGCTCTGTGGAGCCAAGCTTTCCCCTGGGCGGGTACCCAGGGCCTACATGGCATGGCAGGACGGAGAGGCCGTAGTGCATATTAGTAAGCCTTGTTAGCCTTGGGTCTGAAGCCAAGTCCTTCCATCAGCTTATTCACAATAATGCCCACACATCTTTGCATCTTACTTTTCAATTGGTTCTGAACTTGGAAGAAAAACAGGAGGGGCGTTATTTTTACCCTTTAACTCCCCAAAGTCTGATCTTCTATTTTAGCTCTTGATTTCCCACCTACAATAAGAGCAGTAAGTGACACTGAAGGTGTGTTCTCTAGATTTCTGCCCCAAAGTCCTGAGGCTGAGAAGCATTGAGAGAGAGCATGAACCTCGCTGCCACCACAATACGGCATCCTAAGAGAGGAAGCAGCTGCATCTTTTGGAACTTGGAGCAGGGTTTGGGAAGAGGCACAGGCACAGCACTCGCCTGTTTCTGAGTGTACAAATGGTGAAAAGTAGTAGCATGGCCTCACTGAAGGCGCAGCAAAGGACAACTCGAATTTAGATCAGCGCATCCAGAGGCTGGACTCCCCGGCCCCATCCCCAAGACTGATTCTAAAATGAGACCTAAAAGCTGAATTTTTTTTTTTTTTTAATATCAACCAGAAGGTCCTTGCTGTGACCAACCTGAAGAAATACCCAGGCAGTCAGCTGTCCTATGTTTCAACCTTTGCCGTGAGACTGGCACTGGACAAAGTACAGTAGAAATTCAAAGGGAATTGAGCGACACAGCTCTGCCCGGAGTCCAAATAAGTAAGATCACGATGAGCAGAGTGATACCTGGAAATGCCAACATTTGCATTCAGGCAGTAACCGCCCAGGAGCAGTCAACTGTCACTCCATCTGGGTCACCTGGGGGAAATCATCTTAGCCCTCAGGCCTGGGCGTCTTTATCCATCAGTTTCTGTGGCTGTGCTGCAGGGTCCTGAGGATGCCCTTCTGGCTCTGGCCTCAACTGGTCCTTAAAGGAGAATGGGTGCTGTCTGGCCCCGTGGGGTCCGTAGGTGGAGAAAGGTCACATGCTCACTGTGTCACCCCATGTGAGCTGACTGCAGAAAGCTGAATAGGGTACAACCTCCCCAAACACACACACTTCACTCAGGACAGACACCCAAGAATCCACTTCGCTCCCCGAAAGAAGACTTAAATGGGTGCTGGGAGATAAGAAGAGGCTGCCTGCATGGCAGGTGGTTCAAGAACTGTGTCTTGGATCTCAAGTCACGGATTTAGACACAAATGGTCTAGACACGAATTGTCTGGATTTCCTCCAGGCTAATTGTTACAGGCGAGTTCTGTCAGAGAGGAACAGGAACCCGACAGCACAAGGCAAGGATGTTCCGTTATCTGGAAGGCAGCCAGGGAGGAGTCTATAGGCAGAGGGGGCTTGAGCCCTTCCACCAAGTAGCCACTTGGGAAGGATGACGGCTAAAGTCCTGCCCATCGTTTCTGTGAATCGATCTAACCCAGCTGAAGAGAAAAGGAGAGCGGTTTCATGGAAGCTATCAGCACCTGTTGCCTGGATCCCTGGACCTCCGGCTGGTCTCACCTCTCATTGTCCCAGCTACATTCCATTGGCCTCACTTCTTGATCCACACACAGCTAGTCTTTCCAGAAGCTTCCCCATCTCAGTAGATGGCACCACGTTCTCTCAGTTTTCTAAGACAAAAGCTAGAAGCCATCCTTGACCTCTCTTTCTTTCACCCTTATCCTCCTGACTTGTGCTTTGAATCCGAAATGGTCACTTCCCCAGGTCTCTGCAGTCATCTGCCTCTGCAAGCCACCATCATCTCTCACCTGAACCACTGCAACAGCTTCTACTGTTCCCTCCTACAATCCAGAATGATCTTTCACAAGTAAGTCAGATCACGTCCCTCCCATCTGCATGAGTTATCTATGGCTGTGTAACAAACTATCCCAAGATGTAGTGGCTTAAATATAACAAGTATTTATCCCTTACAATTGCTGTGGGTCAGGAGTCCTAGAGCAGCTTAAACTGAGTGGGTCCAGTTCAGGGTTAAGGTGTCATCAGGAGCTGCTGTCATTCGAAGGCTCGACTGAGGCAGAAGAGCCATGGGCAGGGTGGTGTACTCACTCACATGACTTGACTGTGTGGCTTCCTGCAGGCTGCTTGGCATCCTCATAACATGGCAGCCTCCTTTCCTTGAGAAAGTGATCCAAGACACAGGCTGAAGCTACAGTGTCTTTTAAGACCTGGCCTCAGAAGTCACACATTGTCACTTCAGCCTATTCCATTTGTTAGAAATGATTCACTAAGTCCATGCAAAGGTGGGGAGGATCTGGCTCCACCTTCTGTAGGGAATGTCAAACAAATTGTGAGCATATTTTAAGCCACTCACCATCTCAAGGTCCACACCTGTCTCCTGGCTTTAATTGTTAAGTCTCAGTCCCAAACACACCAAACCTACAGAGCATTGCTCCTCCCTGGTTACTTGAGGCCTTTGTACTTGCTGTTCTAGAAGGTTCTTTTGTCAAGGCCAATCCCTTCTCATCATTCAAGTCTTAGCCCCGACCTCCCTCTTTCTGAGAGGCCTTTCCTGACATCAAATTTAAAATAGTGCTCCTCATTTATCAGTGTCAGGAAGCAACTTTGTCGTTTGTTGACTGTGTCTCCATCCCCCGACCCAAAGCTCCTGGAGAGCAGGCTCCTTGCTGCCCCACCACACTGGCCTCCAGGCCGAGCATCCCTACAGCCTGACTGGAAGGAGCCAGCAAACCCAGGAATGGAAGTGAGAGGCTCTGCCAGAGCAGTTGTGTGGCATCATATCAGCCACAGTGCCTGACATGGAAATTCAATGAGTTCGAAACTTCAGCCCATTTCATTTCACTGGAAACCTGGTGAGCCCAGGTCAGGCAGGTATCAGCGTTTTAACAAAGAAACTGTGTTAGGAAGCTCTCCTTCCCTGTTGTCGGGGTGAGCGTTGTGCAGTTCTAGCATCTTATGGTTTTAACCACATGATAAATGAATTCCTTTATACCAATCCCACAGAACAAACAAGCACTTTTTCATTTATGAATTTGAGCTCAAATTTATGTTTTTAGCTTTTCTCTAAATTTACCAAAACTTTTAACATAAAATTACTCATGACCCCACTAAGAAATTAAATCCTGGCAAAAATGAGATGTTGCCAAAAAGGAGTTCGTGGGGATAAAGTAGAAGTGGTCCTTTACAAAATGAGCTGAAAGAAGATGGAAATAAATTCTTTGCCAGAAGAGCAGTCTTTGCTGAAAAGATTCACATTTCCTTGAGCGTTTTATCCAAAGTAGATCAAGGCTGCTCACCCAGAACAAGATCCAGTTTGCCAAAAACCTGGGCTTCTCTCCAGTGAGGCCCGATGATCACACGATGCCTATCCAGGTGTTCATTTCAGACGTTTTAGACACTCTCTGCACCATGTCATTTTTACGATTGTCAAGTTCCACAAATCTTCTTTCTTCTTCTTTAAAAAGTCTCTTTAATTTTGAGAACTTTCCTGCTAATCATTTCTCCGTTTGCTAATGATCCTAACCTTCCACAAAATGACTTCTCCCTCGCCAGCCTTCATTTTACTTCTCGTGCTTTCCCTGTTCTCTTTTCCTGCCCTCGGATTTCCCATTTTTCAAGCCATGAGGCGGACTTCAGTCTGTTGAATTTCAGCTCTTTCTTCCTGTCTTGGATTGCCTATTACCTATTGCAAAGGTCATTTTAAGTGTAATTCAGCTTAAATTACTTTATTTTCTCATCACTGGATTTTTTTTTTCTCTCTCTCTGATCCCTTTCTCCTTCCCAGGCCCTCCACTCTGCCTACCCACCCCCATCTAAGTTTCACTTCTCAGGGACCATTTTCAGCAGCTCCTGATGAGGCCGGATGAAAAGCGTTCTTGGGGGTTATTTGGAAGGTTAAGATTTTCGTGCTCGCTGCCTGGCCATGGAGGCTGGGGTCAGAGGCTGGGGTGCCTTCTAGGATACCTGCAAACATAACTAAGATCCCAGCCCTGATGTGAGACCCCACATATAAAGTCTGCTGTTTTCTCAGCGTGTCAGGAATCACAGCAGCGAGCCCGGTGTGCTAGGTCATCCAGACACTTTCCAGAACCACTGAGTGTCTCATGATGGCAGCCACTACCTGCATGGAGTAAAATGGTGTCCAGCTTTCAGCTTAGCAAGGTTTTGAAAACTTTTTGGTTTCTAAAATCTTTATTGTTGTTTTTATTTTTGGCACTTGGGAGTGAATGGGTTTCCCAACCAAGACAACATCAAGACTGGATGTGAATGGACCTCACGTGGGGCCTGAACTCTCCTCCATCGCCAGCGGCCACCTTGCTGGCTCCTTGGGCTCCCCAGGATGTGGATTTAGATTCTGGCTCTGCATCTCCCATGGAATATTAGATCTTGGAGTGGTCTTAGGGTCACAGCCTCCTCCCCTGAATGAAACCTACTCTTAACAGATTTCAGCAGGTGGACTTGAAATTGCATATGGCTGTCCTACTAAGTGGAAGGACAGAAGGAATGCTGATGCCCCAACATAGGTGTAAGAGGAGGGAGAGGAGGGCCGGGCGCGGTGGCTCACGCCTGTAATCCCAGCACTTTGGGAGGCCGAGGCGGGCGGATCACAAGGTCAGGAGATCGAGACCACGGTGAAACCCCGTCTCTACTAAAAATACAAAAAATTAGCCGGGCGCGGTTGTGGGCGCCTGTAGTCCCAGCTACTCGGGAGGCTGAGGCAGGAGAATGGCGTGAACCCGGGAGGCGGAGCTTGCAGTGAGCCGAGATCGCGCCACTGCACTCCAGCCTGGGCGACAGAGCGAGACTCCGTCTCAAAAAAAAAAAAAACAAAAAAAAAAAAACAAAAAAAGAGGAGGGAGAGGCTGATCAGGATGACTCCAACCTCTTGGGCCTGCAAAGAAGTGCACGTGAGAGTGTGCATGTGTATGTGCACTTGTGTACACTTGTGAAAGTGTGTGTGCACACGTGAGTCTGAGGGCACAAGTAAGTCTGAGTGCACGTGTGTGTGCACACATGAGCATGAGTGCACACATGTGAAAGTGTGTACTCGTGTGTAAGTGTACATGTGAGAGTGAGCATGTGTGAATGTGATGTGTGTGGCTGTATATGTGAGTGAATGCATGTGTGAGTGCACACGAGTGTGTGCATGTGTGCATGTTGAGTGTACTGTGTGCTTACACACATGAGCATTCATGCACATATATGAGCATGTGCATGTCTGAATCGTGTGAGTCTGTGTGAATGTACATATGTGAGCATTTGAGTGTGTTCATATTTACACATATGTGTGCACATGCCTGTGTGTGAATGTGCATGCCCATGTGTAGTGCATGTGAACATGTGTGCATAGATGTGCATGCAAATGTGCACATATGTACATGTGTGTGCATGTGTGTACATGTGAAAGTGCACACGTGTGACTGTGTATGCATGTGTGGGCACGAACACCTGAACATGTGTGCACAGATGTGCATGTGAATACACACATGTACATGTGTGCATCTTTGTACATGTGAATGCATGCATACATGTGTGTGTACACGTGTGAGGGCATGTGTGTGAATGTGCATGTGAGTCTGTGTGCATGCATGTGATGCATGTGTGTGCACATGTGCAAGCATATTCATGTGAATGTGTGTTGTGTGATATGTATGCATATGTACATGTGAGTATGCATGTGAACATCTGCATGCACGTGTGTGACTGTGTGAGAGCGTGCATGTGTGTGGCAGCAGGAAGCCACCATCTGATGGGCTTCCTGACCCTGGGCTCTGCCTCAACTCCTGAGACATTACCCACCGCCTGGGTCTTTCCAGAAAGTTCTGTCCCCAGCTTCTTCCTGGAGCACAGTGCATGCTTCCCAAGGTCTGCAGAGCTGGGCTCCCCCTTTGACTACGGTAAGGGTCCTGCCCTGGCTGAAAGCCTCCACCTCTGTGCAGTGGGGGTCCTCGCCGCCTTAGGCTGACAGTGGGTTTTTAGGAGGAAGCTGAGGGCCTGGCCATGTCCCCTGGCTGGGCCTCAGATCCCACCTTGCCAAAGCAGCAAACGCGCTGCCTCGAGTGAGTGTGTGTGGCCACAAAGCCTTGGGCAAGGGACCGTACCAGAGCCTCTGAACTGGCTCCCGTGGCCTTTGTACTCGCTGTTCTGGAAGGTTCTCTCAGCAGAGTGGTTCCTTCTCTCACTCAAGTCTCAGGCCCACGGCCCACATGGCCACGGTGTCCCTATCCCCACACCGCGCTCTTGGTTGGGGAGTGGTGCTCAGCCTCCTCCGCCACCTCCCTCCCTGCCTTTGGGGCCACAAGCTGAGGATTTGTGCGCACAGATCGTCCTGTGTTGGTGTGGCCTTTGGTCGAGCAGGTGAGAAGAGCAGACACACGACAAAGGCCCGCACCGGTGGGAGGGCGGGGACGAGTTTAGGTCAGATGGTCCGGGCCAGGTGTGCACAGGGCGCACCCGGGTGCAGGGGCGCCCAGCTTCTAATGACACGGCACTCGATCACCGTCTAATTAATCCCATGTTTTCACACAGCATAACTGCGGAGCCGGGGCTGAGTTACTTGGCTACTGGAGGTGGAGGGCGGCCGTGTCCTCCCCTCGCTGCTCACCACTGAGGATGCTGCACATCGGGGCATGCGGAGCTCCGCACGGCATATCTGTCATCCCGCATTATCAGGAAGACGCGCCACTTCCATGCCGGGCTGCAAGGCCCCAGCAAATCGTTATTTTTATGGGAGATGATAAAGGAAATACTCCCTTATGTTCAAATCTTTAACTGTCAGGTGCAAGGAATATACAGCCCAGGCCAACCCACAGTGTACAGGGTGGCAAAGCCGCAGGCTGCGTCCTGGCCCCTGCATGCACTCCCAGCGCACCCCCAGCCCACCCCCAGCCCACCTTCAGCCACCCCCAGCTCACACCCAGCCCACCCCCAGCCCACCTTCAGCCCACCCCCAATTCACCCCCCAGGTCACACCCAAGCCACACCCAACCCACACCCAGCCCACCCTCATCCACACCAAGCTCACCCCCAACCCACCCCCAGCCCACCTTCAGCCCACCCCCAGCTCACCCCCCAGGTCACGCCCATCTCACACCCAGCCCACCCTCACCCACACCCAGTTCACACCCAGTCCATACCCAGCTCACACCCAGCTCACCCCCAGCTCCCCAGGACCAAAGGAGGAGGCCAGCCACAGCTCCCACTGCAGCTCTCTCTTCTTTCTTTCCTTCTTTTTCTTTTTCTTTTTTTTCATATAATTTTAAAATATGCCTTCATGGCCCAGGGTCACCTTTATGAAGAGCTCTCTAGGTTCCCTGGCACCTCCTCCCGCCATGCTTGCCTGCAGGTTCGGGGTGTCCGCTGGAGCAGGTTTTTGCACGTTACTGCTCACCTCTGATATACGAGCTTGCCATTTGGAGACTGGTAGAGCCCGGCTTCCCCCAGGAGCTCAGGGAGATTTGTAGCTTAGACATTTGCTTACTGGGTGGGGTTCCTGGGACTGTTCTAATGGAGGCCAAACAGGGCCTCCACCCCGTGGGACCGTTTGAACTCAGCACCTCTGGGCAGTTTGGCCTGTGCCTGAAATACCCCAGAGCCAGTGTCCTCTGCACGGGGCACGGCACGGATGAGGCCCTGCTCGGTATCCAGTTGCTCTGAGCATGGACGTGCAGGCTGGCCTGGCCCGGGAGGACTCCAGAGTGAGAAGCCCATGGTGGCAGCCCCCGCTGAGGGACCCTCCAGCCTCTCAGTCCACAGGGGCCTTGCGCTCGGTGCGTGCTCCTCCCTCTTCACACCTGCTGTGTGCATGAAGCAAGGGCATCCTGGTGCATCTCCGGGGATGGGAGCAGAGGCTGGAAGCCCTTTTCCAGGTGCACACAGGAGCCGAGCCCAGGCCCTGGAACTAGAGAGGCCGCCTGGAGCCTGTTTATCACAATATCACATCCAGGTCCACAGGGGCAGGAGGAGGCAGCTGGTTCGAGGCCTAAGCAGGGTTAACGCTCACACACTCAGCCTGCCAGCCTCCTGAGGCTGAGGCCGCCATGGCTTCCGCAACTGTCTTCCAGGCGGAAGTCTGTGGGACAAGGGGCGGGTTGGGAAGCCCACCGTGCCCTGTGCCCCTCTGACGGGCTCGGTTTTCATTCTGTCTCCAACACACAGGAGAATTCAGGGCAGGTATTTCACTTCTTGCCAACCCATCAACTAGAATGCCACCTACCACTCTTTAGAAATACAATTGAAAATCTTAAAGTAACCCGTTTCAATAGACTTCTAAACAGTTTCTGTAAAGATCTGTGCATTTTGGGCAGTTGGAGTATTTGCGACATGCGCAGTTAACCTCTGGCCTCTGTGAGATGAGGTTTAATATCTCCCCGTCCCTGCTTCCTTCACTGTGAACATCACTGGGCAGTTCTGAGGACAAACAGGAAACAAGTTGAGTTCCTTGGAGCGAGAAATGTTCTGCAAAGTTTAAAAATTACATATGACGACTAGAACCATGTGATGCAATTAGTAAATCCAAAACAACAGCCACAAGAAGTGTAAACAGATACTAGACCGGCCAGGGAACTCTTTCAGGGCCACTTAGTTGAGACGTGCATACGTTTTTCTTGGTCTCTGTTTATCCTGGGGCGTTGATTGAGTCCCAAGAGGACATTGGGCACCTCCCAGCCCTTCCTAAGTATGAAAGAGAAGGGCCCCGGCACAGCTGAAAGCCATCTGAGGCGCAAGCTGGTGGCGGCGGTCCGGACACAGGCCCCAGGTGGCCATGACAGCCCTGGGACGCCCTCTCCCTCCTGCCACAGGCGGGGCAGGCAGAGGCACAGAGGCCCTGGGCTCCATCCTTGGCTGGAGAAAGAAACAGGGAGAGCACAGTCAGAGGTGGTGGGAGGGGCAGGAAACACGTAATACGGATTGTGGCAATGAATGAAGACCAACACAATGAGAAAGCAATGGCGACTGAATCAGTTTGCCAGGTTGCCGGCCACCCTCACGTGTGTTCCAGCAGAGACTCACGGCAGAGGAGTGGGAAGGCTTTGCAGTGGGACACACGGAAGGCCCCAGGCGTGCCCAGCTTGGAGGCTGTTGGCCTGGAAAGCTGCAGGAGTGTTGACATGTCAGGCCGCAGGAGCTCCAAATCAGGAATTGCAGAGGGACGGCCTCAGAGGCTGGCGTGAGGGCTGCAGGTGAGCCTGGGAGGGTTTTAGCATTCTAGGTAGGACAGGAGGAATTCCCAGTGGGAACCACAGTGACCATAAAAGGAGCAGGATTCTTTAAAACAGAGCTTCTCAAACTGCGATGTTCCCAGAAGCACACAGAGGCGCTGTGAGAATGCGGACTCAGGACAAGGCTGGTGGGCTCTGTGCCTGGGCAGTGCTGTGCCTTCGGCTCACGGGTGGTGCTTTCAGAAGCAAGGATTTGGGGCATTGCTGCGTTTCCTGCAGTGCCGGCCTGGCCAGTTCTGCTGTAACACACTCCAGCCTGGACCCTTCGGTGGGTGGGATTCCATTTTCGTTCAAGAGAAAAGTCCATTTGAAAGCGTGGCCATCCTGGGCACTGTCAACTGTTGACCTCGCTTCTCTTTCTTCCTGGGCTTTGCTATCAGCGCCTGTACCCCACAGCCGTTGATTGTCCATCAGGCGCACAGTCCCAGTGTTCATTCTCACATTACCAAAACCACTGAGATTGTAATCACTGCTCTCTAATAATTCTGAGTCTCAAAGGAAGACAATTCTCATAGGTCCATATTTTTGCCAATACTGGGTATTGTGTCTTTTTCATTTTAGCCACTCTGGTGGACGTGTAGTAAAATTGCAGTGGGGTTTTGACTTGCGTTTACCCAGTGATAAATGTAGCTGTGCAGTTTTTGTATGTTTGTTGACCACTTGGCTGTCCCCTTTTTTACTTTAAAAAATAGCATTATTGAGGTATAATTCACAGTAACATAAAATTCACATATTTAGAGCATACAATTCTGATTTTTAGTATATTCACAGATTTGTGCAACCATCACTAGCATCTAATTTTAGGTCAGTCGGACAGTTTCAACACCAAATCATCTTTAACAAAATATTTAACAAAAAGGTAACCCGCAGATTTCCTTTTGAAGGATTTCTTTCTCCACTTCCTTTCTGGTGTTTTACTGAGGTGTAACATAGATACAGGAAAGTGCACCTACTCCAAGTGTGAAACTGGGCGCATTTTCACCAACAGAACCCGGCCAGGTCCCTGCACCGAGACCTGCACCTGCCCTATACAACCCAAGGGCCCCGCCTAGCTGACTCCATTACCATCTCAGGTGAATCACGCCTATGTTGTACTTTGTGTAAATGGAATCCTGCGGTGTAGACAGTGCGTATTTGCCTGGCTGTTGGCATCATGTTCCTGAGAGCCGACCATAGCATGTGGGTAGATGGCTGACAGCATTGCGGTGTAGACAGTGCGTATTTGCCTGGCTGTCGGCATCATGTTTCTGAGAGCCGTCCATAGCGTGTGAGTAGATGGCCTGTAGCATTAGGAAACATGTGTCTGAGAGCCTGGGTATCCGAGTGGCTGATGACCAGGCCATACAGAAAATAGGACTTTGACCACAGCCTGCAGCAACCTGCCCGGGAAACCAAGCCCTCACCTCCAAGAAACAACCTGGGAAGCCGGCCTGCTGTCCGACAGACCTGCAGCAAGCCAGGCTGCTAGCTCTAGGGACTCTCCAGGAAGCTCAACAAGAACCTCTGTAGCAATCAATCTCCATAGCCAGGACTTGATTATTCACTGACAGCTCCCCTCATTTTTGTCCCCACTTCCAACTTAGGACCAGTTAGAGTAGGCCAAATAGGCCCCCCTCCCCAGTCACACAGGAGGCCCAGCTTCTAAGGAGCCACCTCCAGCTTTCCCAGGCCAACAGCCTCCAACCAGGGCAACCCAGTGATAGATGTAGCTGTGCAAGTTTTTCGTATATTTATTGGACCCTTGGCTATCCCTTTTATACTTTAAAAAAATAGTATTATTGAGGTATAATTCACAATAACATACAATTCACACATTTAAAGCGTACGATTCTGATTTTTAGTATAGTCACAGATTTGTGCAACCATCACTAGGATCTAATTTTAATCAGCCTCAAGAGAAATTCTATACCTACAGCAGTCACTCCCCTGTTATAGGCAACCAGTAATCTCCTGTTTCCTTCTAAGAACTTCATTATCTTAGTTTGTACATTTAGGATTAGGATCATTTCGAGTTAATTTTTGTGTATAGTATGAAGTGGGGATCCAACTTCATTATTTGCACATGGATAGCTCATGTGCATCTGAATGTCCCAGCACCATTTGTTGAAAAAACAACCTTTTTTTGATGGGGAGGTCTCACTCTGTCACCCAGGCTGGAGTGCAATGGCACGATTATAGCTCACTGCAGCCTCAAACTCCTGGGCTCAGAGGATCCTCCCACCTTAGCTTCCTGAGTAGCTGGGACTACAGGTATGAGCCACCAGCCTGGCTAAATTTTTATTTTAATTTTTGTAGAGATGGAGACTTGCTATGTTGCCCAGGCTGGTGTCAAACTCCTGGGCTCAAGTGATCCTCCCACCTCAGTCTCCTGAAGCGCTGTGATTACAGGTGTAAGTCACCGACCTCAGCCTGAAAAGGCTATTCTTTTCAACAGGTGGTCTTGGCACCCATGTCGAAAATCAATTGACTACTAACATAAGAGTTTATTTCTGAGCTCTTGATTATATCCCATTGATCTCTATGTCTGTATACCAGTAGCATAATGTCGTGATGACTACAACTTTGTATTAAGTTTTGAAACTGGGACTTTTCAACTTTGTTCTTTTTCAAGATTGTTTTGTCTATTCTTGGTCCCTTGCGTCCCCAGATAAACTTTAGGACCAGCTTGTCATTTCTGCAAAAATTGCAGCAATGATTCTGAAAGGGGTTGCTTCGAATCTGTAGAGCAGTTTGGCAGGGGGGGGAGGGATATTGCCATACTAACGATTTTGACTTTTTCAATCCATGAGTATGGGATGTCATTCCATTTATTTAGATTTTCTTTCATTTATTTCACCAATGTTTTGTAGCTTTTGTGTACAAGTCTTGCATTTATTTTGTTAAATTTATTCCTAGTATTTTATTGTTTAATGTTACTATAAATGTAATTGTTTTCTTATTTTCCGATTATTGCTAGTGTATACAAACACAATTGATTTTTGTATATTAATCTTCTATCTTATCATCCTTGCTAAATAATTTATTAGCACTAAAAAAGTTCTATGAACTCCTTAGGATTTTTTACATATCAGATCATGTCATCTGTAAAAGAAAATAATTTTACTTCTTTCCAATCCAAATGTCTGTTATTATTTTTTCTAGCCTCATTGCCCCACTAGGACATACAGTACAATATTGGCCAGAAATTCTAAGAGTGAGCATCCTTGTCTCATTTCTTATATTAAGAGTAAATAATTCAGTCTTTTCCCATTACATATGATGTTAGTTGTGAGGTTTTGATAGATGCCCTTCTACAGGTTGAGGACGTACACAACTATTCCTAATTTGTTGAGATTGTTGTTGTTGTTGTTGTTTAGGTTTCTTTCTTTTTTTTTTTGTAATCATGAAAGGGTGTCAAATGCTTCTGCTGCATCTATTATGATGATCATGTGGTTTGTGGTTTTCTTCTTTATTGTACTGGTATGGTGTCTTATTTATTTTTGGGTATAAAACCAACCTTGCATATGTAATCATGGTGTATAATTCTTTTTATATGCAGCAGAATTCAGTTTGCTAGTGTTTTATTGAGGATTTTTAAAATCTATATTCATAAGAGATATTAGTAGTTTTCTCATGATGTGTCTGTCTGGCTTTGGTATCAGGGAAGCTTTGACCTTCAAGAATGAGTTGGAAAGTGTTTTCTCCTTTATGCCTTCTGGAAGATTGCATGAAGGATTGGTATTAAATCTTTAAATGTTTGGTAGAAATTACCAGTGAAGCCAGTATGGACCTGGGATTTTCTTGGTGGAAAGTTTTAAAATTACCAATTCAATCTCTTTACTTCTTACAAGTTTAGATCTTCTATTTCTTCTTCTTTTCTTTTTTTGAAACAGAGTCTCTCTCTGTCAGCCAGGCTGGAGTGCAGTGGCACCATTTCGGCTCACTGCAACCTCCATCTCCTAGGCTCAAGCAATTGTCCTGCCTCAGCCTCCCAAGTAGCTGGGATTACAGGCATGTGCCACCACACCTGGCTAATTTTTGTGTTTTTAATAGAGGCAGGGTTTCACTATGTTGGCCAGGCTGGTCTCAAACTCCTGACTTCAGGTAATCCACCTGCCTTGGCCTCCCAAAGTGCTGGGATTACAGGTGTGAGCCACTGCCCAGTCCTATTTCTTCCACTTCTTTTAGTAGTTTATATCTTTCTAGAAATTTGCTCAACTTGTCTTTGTCTACGTTTTTGGCATACAGTTGTTCATTGTATTCACTTATAATACTTTTCTATATGGTTTGTTGTAATGTTCTTGCTTTCATTCCTCATTTTAGTAATTTGAGTTTACTCTCTCTTTTTTTGACCAGTCTAGCTAAAATTTGTCAGTTTTGTAGGTGTTTTCAAAGACCCTTTCAAAGGCCAACAAATTGGTTTCGCTGATTTTCTCTATTGTTTTTCTATTTTTTGTTTCATTTATTTCTGCTGTAACTTTTATTAGTTCGTTTTATTCTCACTTGAAGTTTAGTTTCTCCTTTTTCTAGTTTCTTAGAATGGAATAGTACATTATTGATTTGAGAGCTCACTTCTTTTTATAATATAGGAATTTATAGCTACAAATTTTGCTCTGATCACTGCTTTGCCACATCTCATAAGTTTTGGTATTTTGTGTTTTCATTTTCATTAATCTAAAAGTATTTTCTAATTTCATTTGTAATTTCTTCTTTGATTTGCTGGTTATTTGGAAGTATATTCTTTAATTTCCACATATTTGTTAATTTTACCCATTTCCGTCTGTTATCTGTTTTCAATTTTGTTTCATTGTGTTTGGAAAGCATACTTGTATGATTTCAATTATTTAAATTTGTTGAGTCTTCTTTTATGGCCTAACATTTGGTCTATTCTGGAGAACATTCTATATGCCCTTGGGAAGAGTGTATATTCTGCTGTTGAACTTGGGAAGAATGTGTGAGGTACTTTATGGATGTCTATTAGGACTAATTGGCTTATAATATTGTTGAAGTCTTTTATTTACTTGTTGATCTCCTGCGCAGTTTTTCTATCCACTATTGGAAGTGAAGTTTTTAAGTCTCCAACTATTGTTGTTGAATTATCGATTTCTCCCTTTAACCTCATCAGCTTTTGCTACATTTTGGGGGCCTCTGTTGGTAGGTGCATGTATGTTTATAGTTATATCTTCTGGTTTTATTGACCCTTTTGTTACTATAAAATGTCCCTTTTTATCTTCAGTAACTTGTTTTGTTTTAAAGTTTATTTTTTCTGATATTAGTAAAGTATGCTAGGTCTGTTATGATTGCTGTTTGTATGTTATGTGTATTTTTTCATCCCTTGACTTCTAACCTTTTTTGTATCTCTGTTCTTATTTCTATTTTATTACCTTTTTGCATTAATTGATATATTTTCTAGTATAACTTTGTAATTCTGCTAATGATTTTTAAACCTATATATTTTTAAATTCTTTTCTTAAACCTTGCTCGAGGCTTTGCAACACATCTAAATCTACATCAGATATGTTCTACCTTAATTCTGGTAAGATACATTAGCCTTTTTCCTTTATAACTCAATTTCCTCCTCCTTTTTTATGTCATTATTGTCATGTGTTTACTAACAACAACACATTTTTGTGATTATTATTAGGTACATAATATAATCTTATGTTTGTTAAAGAAACTTAGGTGAAAAAGGATTTTAATATAGTTTGTTATATTAATCTTATTTATTATTTCTGAATCTTTTCATTTTTCCCTCTAGGTTTGAGTTACCATTTGGTGTCATTTTCTTCTCACAGAACAGCTTTGTTCCCAGTACCTTCTTTGTTCTTTTATTGTCAAATATGTCACATTTCTATATGTTATAGTGGCCACAATATAATATAATTACATATGTATTGTCTTAAGCAATTGCTTTTTTAAATAAGTAGAGATAAGAAACAGAAATGTACAATTACACTGTCTTTAATAATTATGTACAAAATTACTTTTGCCAGTGTTTCTGTGTGTGTATAGAATTACTGTCTGGTGTTACTTGCGTTCAGGTTCAAGAACTTTCTTTAGTATTTCTTGTAAGGCAGGTCTTCTAGCAATAAATTCAGCTTTTGTTTATCTGAAAATGTTTTTATTTTGCATTCTCTTCTGAAAGATAGTTTTGCTGGGTATAGCAATATTGGTTCACAGGTGTTTTTATTTTTTTCCTTTTTCTTTTAGTCCTTTGGACTAAAAGTGAGATGAATACATCATCTCACTGTCTCTGGTCTCCGTTGTTTTTAATGAGAAGTCAGCTGTTAATATTGTTGGAGCTCCCTTGTATATAATGAACAGTTTTCCTCTTGTAGCTTTCAAGGTTTTCTCTTTATCTTTGGAATGTTTTGGCTATGTTGTGTCTGGGTGTGGATTTCTTTGTGTTTTCGCTTCTTGTGGTTTGTTGATGGTCTTGGATATGTAGATGAGGTCAGTTTAATAGTGTCCCATATTTCTTTAAGGCTTTGTCTTTCTTATTATGTTTTTTTCTCTGTTCTTTAGACTACTTAATCTCTATCACTCAAACTTTGTTTATTAATTAATTTATTTATTTATTTATTTTTGAGACAGGGTCTGATTCTGTTGCTTAGGCTGGAGTGCAGTGACATGATCATGGCTTACTGTAACCCTGACCTCCTAGGCTCGAGCAATCATCCGGTCTCAGCCTCCTGAGTAGCTAGGACTAAAGGCATACACCACCATGCCTGGCTAATTTTTTTACTTTTTTTTTTTGTAGAGATGGAGGCTCGCTATGTGAGACAGACTGGTTTTGAACTCCTGGCCTCAAGTGGTCTTCCTGCCTCAGCCTCCCAAAGTGCTGGGATTACCAGCATGAGCCACTGTGTCTGGACTGCTCTAACTTTAAATTCTTGGATTATTTCTTCTACTAGCCCAAATCTACTGTTAATAGATTTTAGTAAAATTTTCATTTCTGTTGTACGTTTCAGCCCTAAAATTTTCAATTTATTCTTTTATATAATTTATATCTTTTCATGATATTCTCTATTTCATGAGTTACTGTCATCATACCTTACTTTAATTATTTAAATGTAGTCTTTGATTCTTCAAACATGTTTATCATGCTGCTTTAAAGTCTTTGTCTGCTTAGTCCAATATCTGGGCCCTCTCATTGGTTGTTTCTATTACTTTCTTAAAAAAAAAAAAAAACACCTAGTTGTGGGTCATGTTGTGGGGCACACTTTCTTTTTTTCATGTCTTGTAAAATTTTCTTAAAAACGTGATATTTTATATATTATATCATTGCAACTCTGTACAATAGTACCCTCCTATGAAATGTGTTGTTGTCTTCATTGCTATGTTTATGTTTATTTATGTGGCTGGGCTAATTCAGTGAAGTCTATTTCCCCTGAATTGTGCAGCCTCTGATGTCCTTGCTCATATTTTTTTCTTTTCTTTTTTCTTTTCTTTTTTTTTTTTTTTTTGAGATGGAGTCTCACTCTGTTGCCCAGGCTAGAGTGCCATGGCACAAAGTCAGCTCATTGCAACCTCCACCTCCCAGGTTCAAGTGATTCTCCTTCCTCAGCCTCCCGAGTAACTGGGATTACAGGTGTGTGCCACCGTGCCCAGCTAATTTTTGTATTTTTAGTAGAGACGGGGTTTCAACATATTGGCCAGGCTGGCCTCAAACTCCTGACCTCAAGTGATCCACCTGCCTTGGCCTCCCAAAGTGCTGGGATTACAGGCATGAGACACCACACTTGGCGTAATTTTTTCTTAATTTAAAATTTTTGAACCTGACTTCCTAGGAATCATCACTGCTCAACACAGATTAGTAGCCAGCCACCGACTAGTCAGAGTTGTCCCTAAGCCCCTGAACCAGTAAGTTTTTCATGCGTTACATTTGGACCTGTGTGTGCCTTGGAGACACACAGGAAGTTTACAGGTTTGTTCCCTGCTCAGCCAGGGTCTAGAATTAGTTCAGAAATTTCTTCTCCAGTGCTCTTCGGAAAGTACAGTCTTGAGCATGCACCAGCCTTTTGGAACACCACAGATGACTGATTTTAGCAGGGCTGTCTTTGACTATTTCCCTGATCTTCCCATGAGACTCCTGGATGCTCTGCCTCTGTTGGTGTCACAACTGCCTGTTGACCTTGGCTGACCTTGGCTAGCTGATGGTTCTATTGTTTTCAACAATGCCCTCTGGCATAAATTTCTCCACACGCTTTTCCAGATAAAGTTGGGCCTATTGACAGCAACAGGGTATTACCAGTCTTTGAGGCTTGTTCTACTCTCCTCTAGGTAGAACATTTTTGCTATAAAGCAGGAGCTGGGAAGGGGGAGGTTGCGAAGGGGGAGCTTGTGCTTCACAGATGCCCTACCTGGATCCCCCCTAGAGATCCGGAGCTGTGGGGTTTGGGGGAGGTTGGGAATGGGCACTACTGCCCACCTGCCACCATGGCCTGTTATAGACCTTCCTCAGCACACAGTCAGGGCGATGGGCTTTCCCAATGTTTGCTCAGAGTAGCTCTTCTACTCCAGTAAGTTAGGGGACATGGGGGCTGCCACTCAGCTGTTGGGCCTACCAGTACTGCTCTTTCATAGTATAGAGCGGTGCTCACTGGGGGATGAGTGCTGACCCACTCGGGTCCTTCTTACAGATTAGGCACTGGGAGTGGTGGAATGTGGGCAGAGCCTGGCTTCCACTGCCTACGTGGTATAGGTTTTGGGAGCACAGATCTGTGAAAAAATGGGATCTGCCAGTGTTCAGCCACTGCTTTATCCACCAGAATACATCTTCACTCCCAAGGAGGTGCGGGAGTGGGAACTGCCACGTGGCTGCTAAGCCTCCTGGAATAGCTCTCCCACAAAAGGGAGATGGATGGGGAATGAGTGCCCCATAGCCTGAACGCCATGCCCATCTCTTGTTCTTACCAAGTTTCCATATATTTTGTTGAGTAAATGGTTCTTAATTTGTTGTAAATTCATTGATTCATCTCCAGCATTTGAATGATTGCCTTTGCTAATTTTGATCAGTCTAATAGATGTTTTTCTGGGGAAGAGTTTCACCAAGCTCTTCCTATCACATTTCAGAAATTCTGCTCTGACTTTGTGAAGTGTCTGTTCATTTCTTTCACATATATTTCTATTGAGTTGTCTTTTTGTTTCTTGTTGGTTTGTAGGAGATGTGTGTGTTGGGTATATACATTTCTATTTATGTTTATATTTATGTAGTCTGCAGCTAAACCATTTGTTGGAAATATGTATTGTGACATATTCTTTCACTTTGAGGATTGTCTTTTTCATATCTTAATAATGTCTTATGATAAATAAAAGTCCTAAATTTTAATGTAGTCAATTTGTTAATGCTTTTTTGAGGACGAATGCTTTTTTGTGGTTACTATTTTGTTTAAGAAGTCTTTGCTATCTCAAGTGTCACAAAGTTATTTTCTGTGTGTTCTTCTGAACGTGCTTTAGTTTATCTTTCATACATAGATCTATGACCCCTCTGGAATTGACTTTTATATTGGCTTCAGGTTTCCTGTTTTCTCACATGGATATTCCATTGACCTAGTATTTTTAATGAAAAGATCATGCTTTCTTCACCACACTACAGTGTCACCTTTATCACAAATCGGGTGGTAAATGTGTAAGCCTGTCCTGGCTCTCTATTGTGTTCCCCTGGGAAGTTTGTCAACTTACTCCAAACACCAAATTGTTTTATTTACTATAGCTTCATAAAAAGTATTAATATCAGGTAGTATAAGTTCTCTAGCTTGTCACCATTTCAAGATTGTCTTGGTTTTCCTTAGTCCTGTGTGTGTGTGTGTGTGTGTGTGTGTGTGTGTGTGTGTGTGTGTGAAGTCAGCTTGTCAGTTTCTGTGGGTGGAAAGCAGCTAGGAGTTTGATTGGGATTGTATTTAATGTATAAGTTAACTTGAGGAAAATTAACATCGTTAATATATTGATTCTTCTGATCCATGAACATGGTACATTCTTTTATTTATTTTTATCTTAAACTTTTTGTCTCTCAAAAATGTTTTATAGTGTCTAGTGCAAAGGTCTTATATTATATTATTTCTAGATAGTTGATGTCCTTGATGCTATTGTAAGTGACTTCATCTTAGAATTTAATTTAATTTTTGTTTCTGCTCTATGGAAATATAATTACTTTAAAATATGCACCAGACAGATATCCAGAAACCCCTCCCCTCTTTCATTTTTTAAAAAAGTATCATGCATTTATTTACCTTAGATCAAAAGGATTATATTGGTCATCTTCTTCATTTCATGGTATATTATTGTCATTGGTCCATATAAGGCCAATTTGCTTGGCTTGATTTTGTGCTCATCTCATTTTATCTCCATTTCCTCCCTACCCCTCATAGACAATCATTGTCATGCAGTTCATGTCTGTTTATCTGTTTGTTGGTTATGATATGTCTCTTCATGTCTTTTAGGCTTTGGAGGTTTCCCATGTGGCAAATTTACAGTTCATGTTCCTTGCCCACCTGTTTCTGTTGCTCTTTATCTCGTTGATTTTTAGGATTATTGCAATTTTCTACTTGTCTCTATCTCAAAACAAAAGACCAACACTGAAAACAAGGGTCTTTTTGCTTCTGGCCACTCATTGGCTTATGGAGCTTGATGCTGTGACAGTGGCTATCTTAGTCCATTTTGTATTGCTATAAAGGAATACCAGAGGCTAGGTAATTTATAAAGAAAATAGGTTTATTTGGCTCATGGTTCTGTGAGCTGCATAAGCATGGTACCAACATCTGCTTGTCTTCTGGTGAGGCCTCAGGAAGATTTTACTCGTGGTAGAAGGCAAAGAGAGAGCAGACATGTCACATGTCAATAGAAGGTGCAAAAGAGAGAACTCACTCATCACCAACGGGATGGCACCAAGCCATTCATGAGCGATTCATCCCCATGACCCAAACACCTTCCTCCAGGCTCACCTCCAACATTGGGGATTATGTTTCAACATGAGATTTGGAGGGAACATACATACATACTATATCATTCTACCCCAAACCCCCAAATCTCATGTCCCTCTCACGTTGCAAAATACAATCATCTTTCCCAATATTCCCCCAAAGTCCTAATTTCTTCCAAGCATCAACTCAGAGGTCCAAAGTCCAAAGTCTCGTCTGATACTCAAGGCTAGTTCCTTCCAGCTATGAGCCTATAAGATCACAAACAAGTTATTTACTTCCAAGATATAATGTTGGTATAGGCATTGGGTAAACATTCCCATTCCAAAAGACAGACAGCTGCCAAAAGAAAGGGACAATGGACCTCATGCATGTTTGAAGCCCAGCAGGGAAGACATTAAACCATAAAGTTCCAACAAAATCCTTGGCTCCATATCCCATATCCTGGGCACACTGCTGCAAGGGCAGGCTTCCAAACCCTTGGATAACACCACTTCTGTGGCTTTGCTGGGTGCAACTCGTGTGGCTGCTCTCAAGAGTTGACATTTCATGCCTGTGGCTTTTCCATGATGAGATTGCAAGCTGCTGGTGGCTGGATCATGCTGGGGTTGGGGAATGGGGTTCCATTCCCACAGCCCCATTGGGCACTGCCCCAGTGCAAATATCTCTAGCAAAGGGTTGTTCCACAAGACCCTTAAATTTCTTGCCTGAAAACATTCCTTTCTTCTTAAAGACCACATGGCTGGTCTGCAAATTTTCCAAATTTTCACACTCTGCTTTCTTTTAATTATAAGTACCAACTTTAAGTCATTCCTTCGTTCCCAAATCTGATTGTAGGCTGTTAGGAGCAGCCATGCCATCTCTTGAACACTTCATTGCTTAGAAATGTCTTTTGTCATATACCCTAGATTATTACTCTTAAGTTCAACCTTCCATAAATCCCTAGAGCATGAATACAATGCAGCAAAGTTCTTTGCAACCACATAACAAGGGTGACCTTTACTCCAGCTCCCAATAATTTCCTCATTTCCATCAGACCTCATCAACCTGCCCTTCACTGCCCATGTTTCTATCAGCATTTTCATCATAACCACTCAACCAGTCTCCAAAAAGTTCCAAATTTTCCCTCAACTTTCTGTCATCTTCTGAGCCTTCCAAACTCTTTCAACCTCTGCCCATTAACCAGTTCCAAAGCCACTTCCTCATGTTCAGGTATCTTTATAGCAACACCCCACCCCAGTATCAATTTTCTGTCTTAGTCCATGTTGCATTGCTATAAGGGAATACCAGAAGCTATTTAATTTAAAAAGAGAAGAGGTGTATTTGGCTCAGGCTTCTGTGGGCTGTATAAGCATGACACCAGCATCCGCTTGGCTTCTGGTGAGGCCCCAGGAAAGTTTTACTCAGGGTGGAAGGTGAAGGGGGAGCAGGCATGTCACATGTCAAGAGAGGGAACAAGAGAAAGAACTCACTCATCACTAAAGGGATAGCACCAACCCATTCACGAGGGACCCACCCCCATGACCCAAACGCCTCCCACCAGCCCCCACTTCCAACACTGGGGATCACATTTCAACAGGAGATTTGGAAGGGACAAACATCTGAACCGTATCACCGGCACATTGACTACAGCCACGTATGGGTGGGAAAGTCCCCAAGTTAAAAATCACGGTGACAGTGTCCTGCATGAGAATAATGTATGATAGTGCTATTTCTTCTTAGCCCAGGATCTGGCCTAATACCGCAGTGGTGAGAAAGGGCTTCCTAGGAATGGTAATATATGGAAATAGCAGCAGTAATGATATAGTGGTTCTCTACAAGTGTTACTATGTGCTACTGTCACTAATACGAGTTCGATAATTGGCATTATGTTCAGATGCATCCAATTTACAAAGTATTTCTTTCTTTCTTTTTTTTTTTTTTTTGAGACGGAGTCTCGCTCAGTCGCCCAGGCTGGAGTGCAGTGGCCGGATCTCAGCTCACTGCAAGCTCCGCCTCCCGGGTTCACGCCATTCTCCGGCCTCAGCCTCCCGAGTAGCTGGGACTACAGGCGCCGCCACCTCGCCCGGCTAGTTTTTTTGTATCTTTTAGTAGAGACGGGGTTTCAAAGTATTTCTAAGAGTCTGCTCATGCTCAGGGCCATCTTAAACTTTGTATAGCAAGAGTCACATCAGCCTTATCACGGGTGCCTATGTATTAAGTGAGGACAGCCCATGTGTAGATACACATGTTCCAGATTTATAAGCCTTGGAATAAAAGTGCAGCCCTGACATGCACCTGGGCCCTATAGCATGCAAACACATGTGGACTGTGGGAGAGAGGACACCAGGGCGCAGGCTCTGGGGGGCGGTTATGTCCCATGCTCTACCTCTCATCTGCCTAATTTTACTGGAGCTTAGTGTATTCTTCCCAAATCTTGCCCATGTATCTGCATGAAACGCTTTTAAGTTTTCATTTTATAGAGGTTAAGCCTTAAGATACAAATGGTCGTAGACGTTCCTTCATTTCATAAGTGCATATTAAGTAGCTACTGTGTTCCAGGCACAGTCCCAGGCAGTAGGGATGAAAAGATAAAAAGCCACAGCTCCAGCCCTGCTCATTGTGGAAGACACCGAGTACCCCAGGGACAGCTACACTGCATTGTGCATGGCTGGTTTGAAATCATTTCCTAAGAGCTAATTTTGATAACAGAGATGAGGGAAAAATCCTGGATGACCATGAACACCTGAGAAAGTGAAGGCTTCAGAGAAGGGAGGAAAGCTGCCCAGAGAAGAGTCCAGAGGCCCCGGAAGACACGCGCTGCATAATTTCCCACTTTCTCTTGAACCAAAAATAGTCTCAATTCATCGAGCAACTGACTAAGTATATCCAAATCAAAAAGATCAAATTTTTGCAATAAGCTCTACCAAGTCCCATTTATTTTTTCTGTCTGATGTACCTGACATCAAATAAACAGTTATTTTAAAAATTGGGTGCATCACAACACTATGACATAGCCAACCTTTAAAAAAAAATGAATGATTTATTTAAAAGGTTGAATGTGTCATACGAGCCTCTAAATCAGCAAGTGAAAAATCAGACATTCCCGCAGCCGGGTAGCCAGCAGAGAACAGACAGAGGAGTGAACATGGTGCAGATTAAATAGGATTTTCCCCCCTAAGAAATCAGGAAACAGTGTGGATATAGGACATTTCAGGCTGATATTAAAATTACCAGAGTGTATGTTCTTTGCATTATCTTAAAGAATACATGTTCAAGCCTTAAACTTTATTATGGTAAACATTTTGTTTGATAGTGATAAGTTTTTTGTTTCTTTACCTGTGATACTGTATTAGTTCATTTTCATGCTGCTGACAAAGACATTCCCGAGACTGGGTAATTTACAAAGAAAAAGAGGTTTAATGACCTCCCAGTTCCATGTGGCAGGGGAGGCCTCACAGTCACCACGGGAGGCGAAAGGCACGTCTTACATGGCGGCAGGGAAGAGAGAAATGACAACCAAGTGAAAGGGGAAATCTTTTATAAAATCATTAGCTCTTGTGAGACTTCTTCACTACCACAAGAACAGTATGGGGGAAACCGCCCCCATGATTCCATTACCTCCCACCGGGTCCCTCCCACAGCACGTGGGAATTATGGGAGCTACAATTCAAGATGAGATTTGAGTGGGGACACAGCCACACCATATCAGACACAATTGAGGTGTGTGCCAAGTCCTGTGTTTAGCTCTCAGAAATCTTGGGATGTTGATAGGCCATCCGACAAATATGTTTGCTTGTGTTTGTTTTATTTCTGCAATGAAATGGGGTAAAACCGCAGAACTTGGAGGTCCTGATGAGCGGTTTCCGTCTCTGTGTTTTGCCGTTCCCGCCTGCTCAGCACGGTGCCTGGAGAGGGAAAGGCTGTGACTCCGCAGGAAGGAGCCCTCCTGGGGCCGAGGAGACCTGGGGTTGCAGCCCCATCTGCCCATTTTTAGCTTGCGACCTTGAGCAGTCTTCTGACCTCTTGGGGCCTCCTCTTGTTCATGTACAAAACAAGAAGTTGGAGTTCTACTGCTCCTCAGGGTCCCGGCTGTTTGTAACGTTCAATTACCCGGCCCGTCTACTGTTGCTAATTGTAGGATCCGTGTCCAGCTTGTGTTTACCCCGTGACGAGCACAGCGTGCAAGAGCTCCGTGGAAGCTGGTTGAAGTGTCCTGCTTGTGTTACTCCGTGACGAGCACAGCGTGCAGGCGCTCCGTGGAAGCTTGCTGAATGGCGTGGAGCAGAGAGGGGAACCCAGGGTGAGCCCTGGGCTTCAGGCTGGAAAGGAGGCATGGGAATCGGTTACAAATCTGGGCAGTGGAGGAGCCAGTGGTTCCCTAGTGAACATGAGACGGGGTTTCCGTTCAGTTGAGGATGGGATCTGGAAGAGCCCTCCGGGGAAAAATGGCCAGGATGCCTCAGATAAAGGCTTGGGAAGAGAGCTCAGGTTGGGACTGTGGACTTGGAAATCATTCACCTACAGGAGACCGGTGACAGCTTCCATGCAGAGTAGAGGGACAGCATGCAGGCTCGAGGGAAACCCACCTTCCAGGGCAGGGTAGGGGAGGAGGAGGGCAGCAGAGAGCCTGGGCTGCTTCTCCCTGTGCCAGTTCCCCTGCAGGCCCCTGATGCCCAGGGAAGCCCAGCCAGCACTCGCTGCAGGGAGCCTCTCACTCCAGCCGGGCCCTGGGCACCCCGGCTGCAAAGAGGAAGATGCCGCGGAGGCTCTGACCCTTCTGGTGATCAGCTCCGGGCTCTGCAATGTTCTTTTGTTCGACAGAAATGATTTTAAGACAGTGCCTGGGAGGCAGCCTCGAACCTCCATACCCAGAGGCTCAGAATCCGAAGGAGGTTCAGGGACTGCCCTGGGCTGCCATCCCCAGCTGGGACCCTAGGACTGGAGTACCCCCAGCCCCTGCCACCTGCCACGGGGGCGAGGTGGGACTGGGAACAAGAGGGGAGCCCGCCTCTGGTGTCAGGAGCCCTGAGGACATCCAGCTGCAAAACCTTCTGAGGCCACCTCTGCCTTCCCAGCATCTGCATGGCCTTTTCACCCTGTCAGGGTCCTTATAACAATGTTTTGAAATGAAAATAAGAGAACACATCAGGAAGTGTTTTGAAAACAAAAATAGCATTTTCATACAGGATATTATCGTAATTCAAGGCTAAGATGTCACAGCTATGAAGTACAACCCTATAGTTACGACATAGCTGGGGAATTATTATAGTAGTTAACAGAAAAAATTTCTGTCAGCAATGGGTTATGTAAGCAACGTGTGAAGATCATTTCCTGTGATACTCCTGGCTCTCCTGGCTGAGGCAGGGTGAGGGGACCCGCAGCAGCAGTTACCCTGTTTTCTCCTTTCCAGCCTCTGAGCTTTTGTCTGTGGACAAGTGTGAGCTTAGCCTGGTGAGGCCACACGGCCCAGGGATGAAAATCATGGAACCCGTCAAATGAAAGACGGGGTTGTCTCTAAGGGGGCAGAGAAAGAACTTCAGTTTTGGGAAACGGACTCTCAGCCTCTATGGCTCTGGAAGCAGATTTATTCTGCATTTCTCTTAGATAAATAACAAAACTACAGGCCACAAGATGAAGAACTTACAGGAGCTGCCCTGTGCTGAGGCCTGCGGGCCTCCCGTGGGGAAGTGGAAGGCTGTGTTTTCTAACACTGTTCTCCGGCCGGCCGCTGCCCTCCGCGGCCTCCAGCACCAAGCCCCAGGGGCGGGTCTTCCGGACTTTGCCCTGGGTACTCCACTCTCCCGGAGGGCCTCTGGCCTGGAGAGCCTGTGTCCTTCACACTTTCTGGCTGAGCTTCATCCACTTCGTCGAGGGTTCTAGCCGGCCCCCCACCCATTACACCAGGATCCTGGCAATGCCGTCCTCGCCCAGTCACCCACAGCCTCCAGTGCTGCTGGGCCGCCCATTCGCTAGACCTGTTTCTGCGGGTGCTTGGAGCCCATGTGGTGGGTTTGATCTTGCATCAGGAGCGGTCGCATGGCTTCTGCCCTACAGTTACATACTCTTTCCATGATCTGTGATGTGCTCCCAGCTCAAACCCTCTCTGCCACCCACGTTCCCTTCTCCAGTCAGATCACAGCAGCTTGGTCCCCTGGTGCTCTGCCAGTAATTGGAGGAGTTGCCCAGTGAGGGGATACGATAGGGTAGGAGGGACACAGCACCTGACTAAGAGGGGCTTTGGCAGTAAGGACAAACTGCTCAGACGCCACGGATCTGGTGTGGCCGTGGGATGGCCACTGCTGTTCCCTGTGCCGTCTGATTTCCCTGCCACTAGCTTCCTACTTTGTGTCCTTGTGATCATCATCTCAGGCCACACAATGATTCAGTGGTTCCAGACATCACACCCTCCTGGAAGATGGGACAGGGAGAAGGGGCGGATCCTTCAGAGCCCTGCCATTTTATCCGGTAAGGAAATCGCTCAGAACTGGGTCACGTGCCTGGTGCTAGATCAGTCACTGACAAAGATTACCTCGTTTCAAATAAACTAGCTCTAATTCACTCCTTGGGACTGGAGGAAAGGGCTCACCAAATCTGGTATCAAGACATCCGTGCCTGATACCGGAAACACAACCAGGGTCTGTTAGTAGGAAACGGGGTTCCACCATGACCCCGTGTGGACCCCACTGCGTGGACCCAGCAGCTGCCCCGTTCCTTCCTCCTTCTCTTCCGACTCTCTCTGCGGCTCCACCTCTGTCTCTTGTTGACTTATTTGCACAGTCCGTGTTGGCTCTGCCCAGTCCACATCCCAGCCTGGGAGTTGATGGGACACCCAGGACAATGCCCTCCTCCAGCCCAGAATTCACAGCTGCCCAGAGGGAAACCGTATGCATGAGAGGGGACAGGTGGTTCCATCTGCGCTGGCCCCCAGGGAACCTCGGACCTCACCTTTCCCAGCACAAAGCCCTCCCAGCCACTGTCTTCCTTCTCCTTCACGCTGCTCTGTTAACACCAGATGCCAGTCAGGGGCTTGGTGTGCATGACGTGTGTTTGGAGCATGTTCAGCCGTTGCTGCTGGAGTTAGCATCCTCGTGCTCTCAGATGATTGCCAGACCAGTGAGACAGAAGCTCCATTTTCAACCTCTCCTTTATAGTTCGAGGCAGCGTAAGGTGGTGGGAAATGCCCTGCACCTGGGACCAGCAGCCCAGCAGCCTCACTCCCACCAGCCCAGCAGCCTCACTTGCCGAAAACTCCATTTTGCCCTCTGCAAAATGAGGGGGAAGAATTAGAATTGCAGGATTCCTTTCCGCTCCACTGTCGTTTCTTCTGGTGAGTCTGCTGCTTTCACATGGCTGGTTCTTAACAAATGTCCAAGGAATGATGGGGATGGGAGGTGGGGGAAGAAGAGGTTGGTTTTTTGGAGGAGAGGGTAGTAAATTTACTGTAGCCCCGTCACAAGCCAATAAATACGGTCCTTAGAAACATGTCTGGGCCTTGATTATCTCTCTCTGGAGGGGAGGAGAGATTTCCCGATTCCTATCATGTGCTGTGCATATTTACAGCATTATTTACAAACTCTTCACCACGGAGAATTTCCGTCTCAACTCTTGTGTCTGAGCCTAGTGGGTCTCGCAGGGTCTCCCTGCCTCCTCCGAGGGCCAGACGTTTCCACGCCTTCACTCTGGCTCCCAGCTCTGCCTCTTTGGTCCGTCTCCCTGCGTTGTTATGCCCCAGCAATGTAAAATATTTATTTTATTTGGTTACCTAACGATATTAGAAATGCAGTGTGCATTATTTATACTCGGCCCTTGGAGATGGCCTTTGGGGCCTGGCACTGCTCGGCAGCAATAAGTGTGCATGCCACTCTCTGTGCTGTGCTTATTTTGTTTACTAGAGAATTTAGCACAGGTGGAGGGGCAGGGAGACTTCACCTTCCTCCTGGGAAGAGTTTTCGTCAGGTTGTAAAGACGTAAATTTAAGTGTGCAGCAGGGCCGCGGGGAGCCAGCGTTTCCACTCGACTTGGGATGCCTGCACTCAGTCCCTGACGCCCGGGAGCAGCGTCCAAGGTGGCATCAGCAACCCCAAAGGCCAACCCTGCCGGTGGAGCCTGCCCGTTGTCAACCAGAGGGTGCCTGCAGTTTGGTTCCTATCCAGGCTATGGTGGGTGGAGGCCAGGAAGCCACTATCCCCGACCCCAGCCAGCTCCTCCCATGGGCCTCCCTCACTTCTCCATCAGTTTGATCTAGAAAAAAAGGCTGTGCACACATTGCTGCAATATTGCCTTTTTCTCTCCCCACCCAATATTGAAGCCTCTTGGCCGATGGAGTCTTTGGTTTATGTTCAGGGAGAGAGAGAGGAAGTCAGAGGCTGTCTCTGAATTATGTGCCTGGACTTACCGATACGCTCCTGGATGGAAACACTCCTGATTTATTCTCTGCAGCTGGAGCCTGACCTTTTACTCTTGTTCTTCTCCCCTGGGGCTCTTGAAGCAGCAAACATCTTTCCATCCTGACCTGTGTGCAAGGAGACAGGCCCCTGATCCTAGGCGTTCCGGAAACTTCCATTTTGCTTGTGATATTGGAGAATCCCGTTGTCCCAAAGCCTTCCAACTTTTAGGGGCTCTGGGAAGCCTTCCTTTTCCATATTTCAACCTGGAGAATGTTGCAGAACAAGGCTCCAACGCATGGCAGTGTTTCTAGAAATAGAAACCCGGGGGCAGCTCTGCAGATGGCAGCGTGACCAGTTCCACTAGAGAAGTGGACGTGTGCGCAGTGGGTTTACGGCCCCCAGAGGTGTGCTCTGCCTTCCCTCCACTCTGCGCTTTATCACTGTCCGGCTCCCTGAGGCATTGGATGGGGTCTGCAGTTTCCTAAGGCGGCATCTTCCTCCTGGACAGTCCCACGAATGCACGTAACTCCACACTGGGGCCCAGGAAGGCCACGGAAGGAGGAAGAGCCAAGCCAGGGGAGGAGGGAGAGGGAGGCTGGAGAGCGCTCCTGGGCCCATCACTGGTAAAGGCGCAGGCAAGAGGAAGAGCCCCACAGATCACACAGGAGCCGCACCTGGCACCGTTTCTGTGGCGATGGTTGCTTTTTTGTAAAGAGTAAGATGGATTTTCTGCACTTCTAGGGGCTTCACCAGTGAGCCAGTGGATGCTGGCTGGTCGCTCGTGGGTGCTGGCCACCCACCTCGTCGTGCCTGGGCCAAATTTCCTAAAGCAAATGGCTTAGGAATGAGACCATTCAATAAAAAGAAGAAAGATTCTGGGTGAAAAATGGATTATTAATTCAAGCTGCACCCTCTGTCCCAATAATAAATGACCCAGCATTAGGGAAAACAGCCTGCTAAATTAAAACGAATATGGGAAGGTGCTGGGTCCCCGGTCCGGCGTGGGATGCCGCCCCCCGCCTCGCCCCCAGCCGGCTGCTCCCTGGTTGACAGTTTCTGCAAGCCCAAACTGACAGCTCTTCAAAACCTGCCCAAGAAACCCGGCATTAATTAAGTCATTGCTGGACTGTAATTTCCTTGAGAAGTAAAAAATTCTCACACAAGAAAAGGTTACAGAGACCTTTTCTGTGTCAAAATTACCATGCAGCATGAATATTAATGCTCTTAATGAAGACAACCTTTTTTTCATCAAGAAGGTTCTGGAGCAGGTGCCAAACCTGAAGTCTCACTCCGTGGGTTTTACAGTCTCAGGAAATTGGCAGAGTGCGATTTTTCCACGAAAGCCAACACAGCCACGCCCCTCCGGGTCTTCCCCAACCCCACTGGCCACCTTTTTCCTAAGGTTTTGAGGACAGGCGACTTGCTTGGAATCGAAGGTGTGATTCAGCCTGTCGGTGGTGGTGCCGGGGCAGAGAGGTAGTGGGGATGGCCAGTAGCCTGGCTCATGTCCCCGGATTGCACAGGCCATTCTACAAGGCGGGCAGTATCTGCGTCCCTGATTGTCCTCAGGACACGTTTGGACGCTGCTCCAAGGGAGACAAAGACCAGAGTGGACATAATGGCCTCTTCCAAACCTCCCCACCTCTCTGGCCTCACCACCCTTGTTGCAGGGACATCCCCCAGCTAAAGGACACTGGTGGCCTTGCTGGCCCCAGGGGTCCCCCGAGGGTGTGACCTGCTCCAGCCCTTGCAGGCGCCTGGAAGAGCTGGTAAAGGTGCAGCTGGGCACCTGCTGGGAGAGGCCTTGATGGGGCGGGGTCTGTGGGTCTGGGTCGGACCCCAGCAGCTCTTCCTGTTTTTCCTATTCCAGGGGCAGCATCCAGGGATTTCTCAATGTCACTGCACTTTGATTTTTTTCTCCTGGAAAACTAAGATGCTCTCCTCCCCTTGCTCAACCCGTTTAGATCTAGGGGGATGTGAAGAGGGGTAATTTGGAGCTTGTCGGTGGAGCATTTCAGTATTTCTACTAAGAGAGACTCACAGTGTATTATCAATAATAATTTTTATTAATTAATTATTTTATTATTAATAATTATTAATTTATTGTTATATTATTATATTAATATTAATTATTAATATTTTTAATAAATTATTAATTATTATTATTATTATTAATTCAAGGAAATGTTTGACTCCATCTTTTTTGGTCCTTGGTTATCATTGCCCCATTTTTTTGTGCCTTCATTTTATGAAGATACTGAAAGCGTAAACAAACGCGCTGGTCCCACACCTAAGGGCTGTTTCAGTGCCGATGAGAGGTTTGGTGATTCCCCAAGGGCGATGAAAACACAGGTGCCCAGATGAGAAGAGATGATTTATTAAAGCAAACTTCGGAACTAACCATTTACTTAGAAGTTTATTGTGCATCGCACATGCACAGTGTGACTGTTGCGGCCTTCAGGGGGAATCACGTGAGCCTCCGAGCAGCCCCGGGAAGCACCTGCAGACATGGAGCAGGTGCCCTCGGCAACACAGGTGGAAGCAAGGACCCACGCGCCACTCCCTGCCCCCCAAAGCCATGGGATAGATCATCTCTGTAATTGCATCTCCCTTCATTTTTTACCTATTAGTCATTTGTGACGTAATAAAGGCTGTGGCTAAGCAGTAATAATAAATCTGGCTGCTTCTGTTGAGCCATCTAATACCCTGTGTATATTTAAAAGGTAAGCGTGATATATAGTTATGAGTGCTGATGTAATAGCTATTAGATTTATAATACAGCCAAGAGGCATTATTTTATTATAAAGAGCAATAGTTTACAATCTTATTATTGTTTATTACTGACGTCAGTACAGGTCCATAACAAAATCAGGTTGCAACGAGAAATAAAATTCATAAATGTCATCAGTTTTGCCAGGAATGGCGCCTCTTTGAACCCATGGCAATTTTGGAGGCAGGTTCACCGTCACCCTCGTGCAAAGTCCACGGCTCACCTGCTGAAGCGGCACCTTTGCACTTTGATTTTGTTGTTGGGAAAACCGAGCACAGCATGTCCCCAAATCCTGAGAAAATTTTGCAATAGAAAACTTACAAGGAACCAGATGACAACGAGTGTGGGTGCCTACCACGGGCAGACAGAGGCCCTGACCTACAGCTCTCCTCCTGGGAAATGACTCCAGGGGAGGAAGTGGGCATTGGAAGGGGCGTGGGATCAGCACTGCGCTGTCTTCCTTGATTCCAGGTGGCTGAGCCAGGCGAGAATGCCAGAAGTGAATCCTGTCTCTCTCACGAGTCTACAGGCTGGTTTTCCACCAAACTTTCCCAGAGATGTTCATTTCTTCTGGGAAAAAGGAAACCTAGAATTGTGACCTTCCAAGTCAGGGTATGTCAGAAAAATTAAACCACACTGCCTGGCACACGTCTGTGAGCCCATCCACTGGTTTTTATGACTCAGGGGCTCTGCTGTTTAATGTCACCAGCACAGGCCGGTGCAATTCCAGCCTTATTAGGGAAAGGGTCTGGACTGCTGAGTCGAACACTATAAGGGGCTGGACCTACCCGGTTGAGGGCCATGCCCGGGGTGGATGGAGGGCGGGAAGGTAGGACCTGGAATGATGGTGTGTTAGTTCAGGGTGAGCCACTCTTGAAAAACAATCATTTTATTTACAGCAAAGGAACATGTATAGTTCCTTTCTCAAGATTTCTCATTGTTTCTGAAGCCTGCTAGAAAATAGTAAAAAAAAAAAAAAAAAAAAATTATATGCATCAAAATATATGCTTGAAATCCACAAAGTCCTTCCATGGGGCTCTGAGTAGAGTCATCCTGAGAGCTGAGCTTCCAGCTGTTCCCCTGCCTTGTCTGTTTGGGATTGCTTGGGATCTTTTAATGCCAACCCAATGAATCCCAGGAGCATGAAGATGAGACACGGAGTTGTTTGGTGGAAGCCACATGTCCTCAGCAAGTTTCTTCTCTGCACCCTGCATCCCTTGCAGCAAGAGAAGTTCCTCTGTCATGGGAGGCTCGTGCGGTTCTCATCCTTCACGCCTCATGATGGTGAGCACCCCGGGGCCAGGTGTGCGTCTGACCTTCTCACCTGGACAATGGTGAGCTGCCTGAGGCCAGGTGTGCCTCTGACCTTCTCGCCTGGATGACGGTGAGCTCCCTGAGGCCAGGTGTGTCTCTGACCTTCTCACCTGGACAATGGTGAGCTGCCTGAGGCCAGGTGTGCCTCTGACCTTCTCGCCTGGATGACGGTGAACTCCCTGAGGCCAGGTGTGTCTCTGACCTTCTCGCCTGGACGACGGTGAGCTCCCTGAGGCCAGGTGTGCCTCTGACTTTTGCGTTCCTCTGCAGTGCTTGCTTTGCACATGGCAAGGGCTCAGTGAATGAAATGTGTGCATCTATTTTCATGGCAGGCTGTCTGAAGTGCCCATCTTCTTGGGGGCAGGCAGGATGATGGCAACCTTTGTGTTCTCAGGCTGCAGTTGCTCCAGCCAATCTGTGGACCACCCCATTTCCACCAAATCAATGAAAACACTGTCCTGATCATTGAATCCAGCAGGCAGCGTTTCTGCATTTTGGTGCCCATTTAAATTCAGTGACCACACACACACGTGGGCTGGTCACATACTGCAAAACGTCTTCAGTGCTTTCCACCCCTTAGCAACCGCTACACAGTCCATAGCAATCACTACACAGTCCATAGCAATCACTACGGCCTTGATTTCCCTTTGGGAAAGCCAGAAGAATTATATTGCAGCCTATGGAGCCTGGTTTCTATCCTCGTGACCAAATTTCCACTTGGAAATAAATAGATGACAATGACCAAACGCAGCCCCTCAAAGAGCAGGTCCGCCATAAATTTTTGTTGAATTAAAGTAAAATGAATTAGTCAGTTCCATTTGTACAAAAATAACACGTGAGTGCCTTAAAAATAGCCAAGTGATCAGCTCGGGGGTGGGCGTCATTGAGGGTGTGGTCAAGAGGGGCCACGTCACTGGGCTCAGGGCAGGGACTGGACACAGCCATTGGGACTTCTTGCTTAAGAGCCAGTGCCAGCTCCTTGGGGAGCCCCTTTGCGTCCTCTTCTTCAGTGTTTCCTCACTCTCCCCACAGCCAAAGTGGCTGTGCCTGGTACCCAGTGAGGCTTTTGCTCACCAAGCCCTTGGGTGGGTGTGGAGTGGCCCGGAGAATGTGCTCACACAATCCCACACAGGGAAATAACATTCTGCGCATGTTGACTGGTGCTATCCAAGATTTAATAATCATGAACTCCACCCAAACTATGCATGCTATAAAATGGCATTTTTAATATCACGGACCTGGTGACATTTACACACCACTTGAACTTTACTTCAGTGGTTTATATATTACCATCCACGATCCTTTAGAAGTGTGGCTTCAAAGTAGTTTATTCTCTGCCTTAGAATTATTTCTGGACTTTGATACAATCGCATTTTGAAGGCCTCCAATAGTTTTAAGCTCCTCATAATAGTTACCATGGAATATTCTATTTCAAGGTGACGGTAAAGCATGTAGTAATTTTCAAAACCATAAACCACAGAGCAGTTGTTTCCATACATCCACTAGAGGTAATAAAATAAAGGCTTCCCACTTCCATGACTCTTTAGAATCAGATTTAGAGAATCACTCTGATGACACAGCAAAGCGGGGCTTCCTTCCAGCCTCACCCCAGACTCTGACTAAGGGGAGTGATGTGGTTTGGCTCCACCCAAATCTTATCTCGAGTTGTGGTCCTTAGTGTCAGAAGAGGGGTGTCCCCACCCAAATCTCATCTCGAGTTGTGGTCCTTAGTGTCAGAAAAGGAGTCTGGGGGGTGACTGGATGATGGGGCGGACTTCCCCTTGCTGTTCTTGTGATAGTGAGTTCTCACGAGATCAGATTGTTTAAAAGTGTGTGGCACTTCCCCCTTTGCTCTCTCTCTCAGTGCCATGTGAAGACATGCCTGCTTCCCCTTCACCTTTCTGCTATGATTGTAAGTTTCCTGAGGCCTCCCCAGCCACGCCTCCTGTACAGCCTGCCGAACTGTGAGTCAATTAAACCTCTTCTCTTTATAAGTTACCCAGTCTCAGGTAGTTCTTTATAGCAGTGTGAGAACTGACTAATACAGTAGAGCTTGCATTTTCCACAAAGGCCCAAGGTTGGTGGCCGGAATTGACAGGTATCCCCGGTTGCTGCTGGGGCCCCGTTGCACAGCACAGCCTCCCAACCATGTCCTTCATTCGTGGGGCTTGGACGCAGCAGAACATCCTCATCTTACCAAGCCCGTTTCTTCCCTGAGGGTAGACTCTGTGTGGCAAAAACAGTGTCCCTGCGGTGACCCTGCCCAGACCACACACCATCATCTATCTTGCCTCTATAGCAAGCAGTCGGGATAATAAATACAGTCCGAACGGGGCCACTCCCCAGCTAGACCGAGAGCCCTGGAGGACAGGTTTGGGCTGTGTGTGTCACACCCAGGCATTAACACAGTGCCTGGCTCCCATGCTTGTTCTGTGTTATTCATTGTAATTGCACATCTTCCATGGCAAAATATGAGGCTGCTGCATGTTCCTGCGTGTGAGATGGAAACAGTGATCCCTCAAATTGCTCGTGCATGAAGCCTGCTGTTTGCTTGGAGCCCACAGGCTGAAGGTCTGCAGATGATGACGCTGAATTTTGCCTCTTCCATGCCTACCTGCAGTCAGTGGTCAGAAAAAAAGAGAAAAAAAGCCCGTTGGTTTTTCTGAGGGTGGTGCACAGGCTGCCCTGCATCTGCATCTGCCACCCGTGGGGCACGCTTCCCGAGAGGGGTCCAAGACTGCTCCTCAGGCGGCCTGCTAAGTGCTACCCACTTCAGGACAGTTCCTGAGCCCAGAATTAAGTCTAGGTCTTCTGGACGTGAGCCCCGGGGACGCTGTGAAACACCCCCACCCTCTGAATAACATCCTCTTCTGCACATTGCTCATTGCTCCGCCCACAGCCTGTAGCTCCAGCTGCCCTCCTATTGCAGGTCTGGCTCCGGCGGGGTGGGCGGGGGGCAGGTCTCATCTTTTTCACTGTTGGCTTTAAGGAGTACGTGCATCTACATACTTTATGGCTACACACACAAACTCACGCTTATTGCTACAACTCCACTCCCTATCCTGGAAGAAAAGGGAGGGAAGGTTGGACTGCTGAGGGAAGTGACAAGGGGCAGGGCAAGTGTCCCTGGCGTGCCCATCCTTGTCACTCAAGGCTGGTAGCCATGGAGGGTCCTGAGTGCACTTGCAGGGGCTGCCTGGGGGGTGCTGGGCATCCTGTGCAACCAGGCTGGTGGGGATGGAGACACTGGACCCATGCTGCTCCCTCACTCCACCCTCCCACCCCATCTATCAAAAACGCATATTCAAACTCAGATCCACCTTGGTGACAGCATTTCAAATGGTTTGAACTGGGGTCAATGGGCTCCTCTTTCAGGTAGGCATCTGGTGTCCACCTAGGGAGCCAGTTACTCGTGCCTCGGGTGAAGGGAAACTGGGCAGGGAAATTCGCAGGGAGTGTCTTCCAGCCACAGAGGCAGAAGCCAAGGCAGTGGCAGGCACTGCAGCTCCCAGGATTACGGCTCCCAGGATCACGTGTGTGGAACGGGCCAGCAAGTGAGACGGGCCTGCAAAATGGCACGGCTGGAATCTGCAGGTGGAGACGACTCCAGACTGGGTACATGGTGCCTCCGTTACCTTCAACAGTCCACGGGGACGTGCCAGCGTCCCTGCTTCCTGCCCTGGGGCTTCAGATGGCTGTTGGGTCACTCAAGCAGAAACTAGAAACCTCTGTGCGACTCAACCAAACATGGTCTAAATACAACGTTGGTAAAAACATTCCATTTCTCTGAACATTAAGGCCGTTTCTCATAACGAAATCAGAGCCCTACGTACATGATCGTTGATGTCATATTGCAAAGTACAATCCATTAAACGTGGTGCATGTTGGCATTTAGGGCTCAAAGGGGAAGTAGTGTGAAAAGAGAACTGCCGGCCGGGCGCGGTGGCTCAAGCCTGTAATCCCAGCACTTTGGGAGGCCGAGGCGGGCGGATCACAAGGTCAGGAGATCGAGACCATCCTGGCTAACACGGTGAAACCACGTCTCTACTAAAAAATACAAAAAACTAGCCGGGCGAGATGGCGGGCGCCTGTAGTCCCAGCTACTCGGGAGGCTGAGCCAGGAGAATGGCGTGAACCCGGGAGGTGGAGCTTGCAGTGAGCTGAGATTGCGCCACCGCACTCCAGCATGGGAGACAGAGCAAGACTCCGTCTCAAAAAAAAAAAAAAAAAAAAAAAAAGAAAAGAGAACTGCCCTAAGAAATGAAACTCTTGCTCCAGTCCTGGCTCTGAAATGCTCCCTGAGACCCTCAGCTAGTTGTTTCACTCGGGGTGATCAATTCCAAGATGAGGAGGATAATTTCTAGACTCCCCCAACAATGCAGCCTCAGAGTGTGACGGTAACCCTGAAAGCTGTAAAACTCGAATCTGAGATTCAGGATATGGACATGGAACAATGGACCAGAATGCCCATTATTCTACGGAATTCTAAGAAATGCCCAGAATCCTGAAAAAAGACATCTTCGACTTGGGAAGAATGATGAGCTTATCAATCAGTGATTTGGGGACAACTAGATATCCATTTGGAAAGTATAAAATAAAATTTCTTTCTTATCCTTCACACAAAAATAAATCTAAATATCAAAAAAATACTAAAAAATAAGGGGAATTACATTTAATATTAGAGACAAGGCCTTTCTTAGCATAGCACCAAATTGAGTCAGTGAGAAAAAGTTTAAACCCCTACTAGCAAAGAACGCCAAGAAAACAGTTACAACATAAATGCAAACTCAAAAAATACTTGCAGCATATTACAAAGAGTTAATATTCATACTATGTAAGGAGCTTCTATAAATCAATAAGAAGAATGCAAAGAGCTCAGTGGAAAAATGAACTGCCAATGAACAGGTAAAAATATGAGTAATCTCATTAAGGCTGTAATAAACATTAATGTTTTACACACACACACACACAAACACACACACATTGCTTTGCAGGTAGGCAGAGATGAAAAGGGTGATAATATCCATTGTTTGCAAGGATACAGAAAATGGTTACGTTTGTTGGCTGTTGATGGGATATTGTTGCAACTTCATTTGGAAAGTAAGTGAGCTATATCTGCCCAACAGTATGCACGCCCTCTTGTTTGTTAAAGCCAAAAAAAAAAAAAAATGAAGTTACGCATGTCTGTAAATACTACATTTGTAATTTTAAAAGTAGAATAAATATTTTAAGTTTGCTGGGTGAAAAATAGGATTTTCTCTTTTTGTTTCGATAGCCATTTAGTTATTCATTTTAGGAAAACCCAATATATGAAAAACCCAAATTTAAAGCTACAATTAAATAGAAGTCATTTATTTCATATACAACGTGACACACAGTGCAGCCCTTAAATAACACCCTGAGATGTCCTGAGATCACCTGGTTTTGAGTCACTGCCAACCTTTAATGCTAAAATATTAAGTTACTGCCCACGAAAATAAATCCAATGTGAAGATAAAGCTTTGTTTAAACTTTTATGCAAGTCAAAACTCAATTTGTACATGATTATCAAAAGCATGTGACTATACATTTCTCATCCCTCTTAAGCACATTGCAAGATCTACTGGCTTGGTCTCCATCATCAAATATACCATGGGATGTAAAAATGTGTGCCTGGGGAACAGGCGTGGTGGCTCACGCCGGTAATCCCAGCACTTTGCGAGGCCGAGGCGGGCAGATCACTGGGTCAGGAGATGGAGACCATCCTGGCTAACACGGTGAAACCCCGTCTCTACTGAAAATACAAAAAAATTAGCTGAGCATGGTGGCGGGTGCCTATCGTCCCAGCTATTTGGGAGTC
Organism: Macaca fascicularis; assembly: GCF_037993035.2. Lineage (NCBI taxonomy): Eukaryota > Metazoa > Chordata > Mammalia > Primates > Cercopithecidae > Macaca > Macaca fascicularis. Next base: position 5,624,859 of record NC_088392.1, on the reverse strand, counting down.
TGAGGCAGGAGAATGGTGTCAACCCGGGAGGCAGGGAGCCGAGATCTCGCTACTGCACTCCAGCCCGGGCAACAGAGTGAGACTCCGTCTCAAAAAACAAAACAAACAAACAAACAAAAAAATTGCCTCGGTTTGGAGATTTTTCCAAACAACTCTCTTCATGTCTTAAGGGAAGGGTTTAGGGCAGCATGCTTTCCTTCTTTAGACAGCCATCCATCTATTCGTCTGTCCGCCAATTAGGATTTATTGACGGCCTGTGGTAGTAAGGTTGGTGTTTGGTACTGAGGGAGAGAGTAGTTAGGAGGACAGGTTTTGTCCTCAAAGGAGGCTGCAGTCCCCTAAGGAGATGTTATCTGTATACCTGACAGCACATGCATGTTTCTGGCAGCACACATGCCGCAGTGCTTTAGAACACGGCTCAAGATTTTCTTGAAAAGGCCAGAGAGTAGACATTTTAGACTTTTCAGGCCAGAGGGTCTCTGTCACAGCTACTCAACATTGCCATTGAAAGGAGCTGGGCACATTCCTCAGCCCCGGGCTCAAAACTCCCTGAGCCTAGCACAAACACATCCCATCCTCCCATCCCACCACCATATATCTCTCAAACTCCCTGAGCCCAGTACAAACACCACCTGGAAAGTCTCCGATAAGGAGACAGCCGTTCAAGGTTACTGAAAGCGCAGGAGCCAAAAGAATTTCTTTGTTCCCCTGCAACTTTCGGGCTATAAAAAGCAAACACTCGCATTGTTCGGGGCCCTCTTGTATACTGTGTAAAGGAGGGACCAGGTTCGAACTTGTAGTAAAGATCCTTGCCGCTTGGCTTTGACTCTGAACTCTGGTGGTCTTCTTTGGGGAACAAACAGTCTGGGCATAACACCATCGTACCACGAAAGCAGCCATAGAAAGTGCATAAGCACATGGATGCAGCTGTGTACCAATAAAACTTTATTTACAGAAACAAGTGATGGGCCACATTGCCCAATGGGTTGTAGTTGGTCATGCTTTAGAAGGTTAGAGACAGGAGTCAGCTGGAGCTGCGGCCATGTGGAAAGGCATTATGAGGAAGACAATAGCTGCTGCGCTGAGTCTCAAAGATGAGATGATTAGGGAAAGTCAGGATATGTCGAAAACCCAGTGTGGAGAGAGAAAACGGAGCACTGACAAAGGCAGGTGCAACCTAGGGTTCGGGGCAGTAAACAGCTCAGTTAGAAGGGACGAACCATGGCAAGGTGGCGTGGGCAGCCCTGTGTCGGGGTGGCCTGGCTACCCAGACTGACCAGATTTTCTTTATTCATCAAGCTAGTGGGTTGGAAACCTTTTTTATTTTTATTTATTTATTTATTTTTGGAGACAGAGTTTCGCTCTTGTTGCCCAGGCTGGAGTGCAGTGGCGCAATCTCAGCTCACTGCAACCTCTGCCTCCTGGGTTCAAGCGATTCTCCTGCCTCAGCCTCTCGAGTAGCTGGGATTATAGGCATGTGCCACCATGTCCAGCTAATTTTGTATTTTTTAGTAGAGACGGGGTTTTGTCATGTTGGTCAGGCTAGTCTTGAACTCCTGACCTCAAGTGATCCACCCACCTCGGTCTCCCAAAGTGCTGGGATTACAGGCGTGAGCCACCGTGCTCAGTCTGGAAACATTTTTTAAAGGAGGGAAAATTATTTTCAAAATAACTCTTATGATGAGACCTGGTATAAAAACGAAGAAATACAGAGCTTCTCTGAATAGGGTGGAGTATCTGGCAGTGGGGGCTCTGAGCTGTGACTCCTTGACTGTCACCTCCCCTAGAGGCACTTCTAGGGCCTGCTGGGGCAGGAGACCACAGTCATAAAATCCTCCTGTAAACATTGAGGATCCCTAGACATTGTTGAGCCAGCAGAGGGGCGTGGTCAGAGAGCGGGTGGAGCAGTTGGGTCTGAATCCTGGAGGGAAGTGACGCTGCTTAAACGAATGCTTCTCACAGAAAGTCCAAGTCATCCGTAAAGCAGTCCTTCTGAGGCCAAGACACGGAGGCAGGAATGGTAAGCAGAGGAGAGCCGGGGCGCTGCTCACACACGTCTGGAGGGACCGCAGCTTTCAGGGCTGGGACAGAGATCTTTTGTGGATGGGAGAAAACATCACAGTCATCTCTTAATCAATAGAAGCGGCATTTGTGACAGGAAGAGAAAAGATCAACTTGACACCAGACTCAAATGACTGGACACTTTCAAAGTAGCAGAACCTGAAAACAAACCCCCCAAGTACCAAAAGAGCCCCTTTTGGTACTTGGAGAGCCCCTACATGTTAGTTCTGAGAAGTTATTTATTTTATAATCCCAGATGACTCATATCGCACAAAGCTGCGGGATCACCGAGAAATCCTGCCTCTGCCCTTTCTTAACTGTGCAAACCTGGGTAAGGAGCGGCCACTCGGAGGCTCGGTTTTCTCATCTAGAAAACGCACACTGCAGGATGGGAATGATGACCAAACGGGCGAGGCTTGGGAAGCCCCGAATTCAGCTCCCGGCTCACAGCAGGCGCGGGATCCTTGCGGTGGTTGTCATTAACCAAGCCCACCTTGTGCATCTGGGCATTTCAGTCATATTTGCTGCTGAGGGAAAATGCACACCATTCCTTTCCTGTACCTATATGTATTCTGTTACAGGACTGGCCACGCCAGCCAAATTTGACTTCCTCGATGGATTGTTTTTGGGAGCCTACTGACACCTTGCTGAACTGCAGGAGGCTTTTGGTTCAAGTTCATGGAATATTTTCATCCACAATCTGAAAGATCTCTGGCAAATTTTGGCTTCCTCTTCCACCAGTGGCAGACATTACTCACTGATCACAGAGTTCCTCCTGGCTGTGTCAGGATGTGCTCTCACAGTCCTTCTTAACACATCGCTCCAGGTAACTTTTATCCATCTATCAGAGGCGACCCTTAACTTGCCATTGATTTGCCATTCTTGGGCTACAAAGTAGAAGTGGGGGTGGGGACATTCCTGAACCTACCTGATTTCACACAGGCTTCACCCCATTGCTGTTCTAAGCACTGCTGCTCACCAGGATTTCCTTGCACTGCCTGCACGGGTGCTGCTTAGCATCTGAGAGCTGATGGGTAAGGAGCAGAGGGGCGTGTAGTCAGTCAGTGGATTACAGTTTCTTTCCTTTCCTTCCTTCTTTCCTTTCTTTCTTTCCTTTCTTTCCTTTTTCCTTTCCTTCCTTTCTCTCTTTCTCTTTCTTTCTTTCTTTCTTTCTTTCTTTCTTTCTTTCTTTCTTTCTTTCTTTCTTTCTTTCTTTCTTTCTTTCTTTCTCTCTTTCTCTCTTTCTTTCTTTTTCTTTCTTCTCACTCTGTCACCCAGGCTGCAGTGTGGTGGCATAATCTCAGCTCACTGCAACCTCCGCCTTCTGGGTTCAAGTGATTGTCCTGTCTCAGCCTCCCAAGTAGCTGGGATTACAGGTGCCTGCCACCCTGCCTGGCTAATCTTTATATTTTTAGTAGAGATGAGCTTTCACCACATTGGCCAGGCTGGTCTCGAACTCCTGGCCTCAATAATCTGCGTGCCTCGGCCTCCCAAAGTGCTGGGACTACAGGTGTGAGCACAGCACCCTGCCGGATTATAGTTTCTAAGATCATTGGCAAAAGGTTACATCAGGCTGGTGCCTCAGTGAACCCGAGAACACAGCAACGTTCCTGCTCAGCATCTCTCCTTGGTGATCTTTCTTGCCTCTCCCTGTCACTGCCCTCTTCATTTATGGGTATTAATTTCCTCATCTACAAATGGAAGAAATCATCTAGATCAGTGATTTGCAAACGTCTCTTTATAGCCACAGCCTTCTTCATTCAAGTCACATGTGGCTTGGTGTATTAGTGTCCTAGGACTGACAGGACGAAGAGCCACAAACAGAATGTGTTAAACAGCAGACAGGCACTCTCTCACAGCTCTGGAGGACAAGGTGTCGGCAGGGCTGGTTCCTTCCGAGGGCAGGAGGGAGAAGCTGCTCCAGGCCTCTCTCCCAGCTGCTGGGGGTTGCCGGCAGCCGGGCCTTCTTTGGTTGCCGGCAGCCGGGCCTTCCTTGGCTCGTGGAAGCATCATCATGGCCTCTGCCTTCATCTTTGCCTGCATGTCCCTGTGCGCCTGTCTGTCGAATTTCCCATTTATAATGAGGACGCAGTCCTATTGGATTAAGAACCACCCCGGTGACCTCATCTTCATGAATTATGTCTGCAATGACCCTATTTCCAAATAAGCTCACATTCTGAAGTAGTGGGGGTTAGGACTTCAAAATATGAATTAGGGGGTGGGCACAAATAACATTTCAACACACAACATTTGGGAAGTTTGCTTTGAAATGTAGATTTTTAAAAGCTGCTTCCATTGTAGTCATGTAGAAGGCTGAGAACCTGGCCCCGAGGCCTTGCTCTCAGCTCCAGCTGAAGATCTGCAGGCATTTCTTTGGAGCATAGTTTAGAATTCACCATACTTGTATAGTAAAGAATTAAGCTGACCCAAAATGTCTAGCTCTGTCCTTGCCTCCTAGGAGATGATGTCCAGGAGAAGTGTCTTGGTGAACTTGGGAGCCTGTAGTGGGGGCTCTGGGCCCCGCACCATCTGTTCTACCTGCGGAGGGGCTGGAGTCTACAAGTCACAGGCAGCACAGGCGGCCACACCCACGTGATTGAGTCCCATTGAAAACCCCGGGTACTGAGGCTTGGGGGAGCTTCCGTGTGGGTTGTCACGCCCACATCCAGCGGAGTCCTGCTGTCCCCAACCCCGCGAAACAACGGGAAGCTCGTGCCTCGTCTCTCGGTACCCTGTCCAACGCCTCTCTTCCCTGGGCTGATTGTAGGCTGAAGTGCTGTGGCTCTAATGGCTTCCTGTGAGTTCCGCGAGCCTTTCTAGCAATGATCAGACCTGAGGGAGGGCCTGGAAAGCCCGAATCTCTGTAGATGATGTCAGAAGTCAGGGCGGTATTTTGGAGATGGCTTCCTAACCTCATAAGACAAGATTTTTCTTCTTTTTTCAATGGATAATTTTCAAACCCGCACAAAAGAAGACAAAAATGCCATGACTGCCAGGTGATCGTCAGCTCTCACAACGTCATGGCTGGGCCTGCCTTGTCACATGGCCATCCACCCCTCGACACACCATATTGTTTATATTTCCTGATGAAAGCTCTTTTGCTTCTTGTCAACCTTAGGTTTTTGATTCTTTATTCCTCTTTATTTTCCCTCCTCCTTTACTCTCTGGAGCTGTCTCTCTTTTTCTCTCCCTTTCTTCCTCCACAAGTTTTGCCTCCCACTGTTCTCCAACACATTCATAACTTCCATCCTACTCTTCTTTCCTTGCTTCCTCTTTTCCTCCAAATTATAAATCACCATGGCATGGAGGTGAAACAAATTTCATTTACCAAATTCATTTGTTCCCTGTTTTTAGTTTTAAAATCAGATGAGCTTAGAAAGGAAAAAGAAAACTAAATGAAGTTGTCTCCCAATTCTTTACCTTTTCTTCGTCTTCTCCCCACGTCCAGTCCTTATCAGTGGCATCCAATGAAAAAAGACAGCCCCTTTATGCCAGGGAAAGAGAGGGTCACACTCTCGGGTGGATTGTTGCTGGCCAAGGATCCATCCAGTGAACCTATGGGGTTCAAATCGGGTACACCTTGAGAGCAGCCAGAACTCTCACAGGTACGGGCCGCGAGCTGGGTGGTGAGTGTGGGAGCTGACACTCCACTGGCTCTAGGTTCCCAGCTTGACAAGGATGGGGAGGTCGCTAGCTCCTGGAAAATGCAATGGAATATGAGCAACCTAGAAAAGGGATGGTCTGTTGTACGAACAGGAGGAGGTTCCATAGGGATAGTCAGGGTCATAAAAGAGAAAATTTTGCAAAACCCTGTCCTACCAGCAAGACTGTTTACGCTCTATTGAGAACTAGGATTAGTGCTTTAAAAACATCTTTGCATTTGTTCTTTCCCAGTGATCAGTCATTAGGAGGCAGAAATAATAAATGGGCAGAAGTGAGTCAGACAAGAACTGTGGGGCTCATTCCGTGACACAGGTACGCCCACGTGGCCGGAGCTGGTTCTGGAAAGGTCACTGGATTCCTCCCAGTAATCACTGGAGGGATCTGTCCATCACTCCAGGGCCTGCGCCTGCACTCGGTGCACAAGGGGGCCCTTTGGCCTTCTCCACGCTTTACGACAGAGGGGAGGGTGCCCAGAGAGGACTGAGGGAAAGGGTAGCACGATTTTTAAACATTAACAATGAAGAGAAGCGATTACTGGATGCACATGGCCACTCACGGGCCTTGGTGCTCCCAAATAAGTGGGAGAGAAGATCGGGAGCGGTGGTGCTGCTATTTCACAAGTTTGCATTCATTTTTTTCTAAGCCTTATGCCAGCAAGCCTGTAAGGTGCTGACATGTGCCTCATTTTAAAGATGGGAGTGATGGGCACAGCGCACAGCCACACACGTGGGAGGGGTCTGAGCCACGCCCAGCTTTCCCCACTGCACTCAGAGCATTTGGAGAGCAGGAGGGAGGGGAGGACAGGGAGGCTGGGAGCACGACCAGGCAGAATGCACCCGGTCCCGGGCAGGGCCTGCAGCTCACAGGCCCTCCTCCCTCGGCTGGATTCCCAGATCCTCGCCTTCGAGTCGCGGTGATTAAGAAGGGCCATCTGGGAACAGATGCTGTGCTAATATATGCCCTGAGAAGCGGGTCTTGGGCAGTCCCACTGCAGGCTGGCAACCCCCAGGTCAGCCTGTTTCTTTCTTACCTGCCGTTCACTGGGGCTCCCGGGTGGTTTATGTCATGTGTGGTAAAGGAATGACCATAAAAAGCCTGCCCTGGTTTGGTCATTCTGAGCTGGCCACCAGGGACTCACAAAGGGCTTGCAGAGCCGGGGCGGAGCATAAATCCCTGGGTTGACCTGGGAGGGCCAGGCTGGACCAACGTCCCTGCTGGGCCAGGCTCCGCGTGGCCGGCTGCGGGAGCCTCTCTCTCGACGCCTGCCTGCCTGACTCCTGGCCCCCACCCCATCTGCAGCACACCAGGCATGGCAGGGCAGCCGGGCAGGGGCTCCCGACCAGCGTCCTCCCGCCGGAGGCAGGCAGCACCTCTCGGCAGTCAGCAGCGGAGTCAGGCGCCCATCATGGCTGGGAGGGCAGCTGACTGGTCTGGTCCCATCCCCACCTGCACAGAAGGAGCTGCTGCACCAGGGAGTCCTGGGCCACTAGCAGGGCCCTCCCGGAGCTGGAGCCAGAGAAGTGAGGGGCCAAGTCAACTCCAGGCCAGACGCAAACCCGGTGGCAGAGCTCAGGCGCCCTCTCCTTCCATCTCAGTACAGCACCCTGTTCCTCCTCCCTCTGCAGGCCGCCTCCATGTTTTCTTACTGAGATCGTCACGGGTGAACCCAAGGGGCTGCTCTGTCCTTGCGCTGCTGCGCCCCAGTGGAAGGAAATGAACCGCTTTTCCCAATCACAGCAATGAAACTAGCGCAGGGACCACTCACCCAGCCCCAGGAAGGACGCCGGCCTGGGTGGGAAGGCGCGGGGTTCCCAGTGCTGACCCACCGTGGGGGTCTCCGCTGGCAGTCTCAGTTACCAGGTGACCTGGATGTGTGAGTGTGCTTGCGTGTGTAGGTTGTGTGGCTGTGTGAGTGTGAAGCAGGTGTGAGTGTGAACTGGGTGTGAAGCATGTTTGGTTTTGTGAGTGAATGTGATGTGACTCATGAGCATGTTTGTGAGTGTGGATCGAGTGTGTGGATCCAATGCATGAATCGTGTGTGTGTGGATCCTGTGTGAGCATCCTGTGTTTTGTGTTTGTGAGTGCGGACCCTGTGTGAGTGTGAATCCTGTGTGTTTGTGGGTGTAGACCCTGGTGAGTGTGAATCCTGTGTGTTTGTGAATCGTGAGTGTGTTTTGTTTGCGGGTGTGGACCCTGAGTGTGAATTCTGTGGATCCTGTGTCTGTGAATCTCGAGTGTGTTTTGTGTTTGCGGGTGTGGACTTTATATGAGCCTGAATTACATGCATGACTGTGTAAGTGTGAGTGTGCATTTGCGTGAGTGTGCAAGTGTGAGCGTGCGTTTGTGTGAGAGTGAGTGTGCATTTGCGTGAGTGTGCAAGTTTGAGCGTGCATTTGCGTGAGTGTGTGAGTGTGAGTGTGCACTGGCACCCAGCTCATGGGGCACCTCTCCAGTCCTTGCAGGTGGGTGAGGGTGTGGGCTGGAGGGAGGCCGAGACCTGCACTGGGAGGGAGGTGTGCAGTCTGTTTCTGACCCCAGGAACTTCCCAGCTCCGGGCTCACAGGTGGCAGTGGCCACTGGACCCCACCTGGGCCCCTCACCGCCCTGCAGTCCCTCATCGCCAGCTCCCTTGTTTGGCTGCTTTGGCTCAGCCCGTGGGTTCAGGATGGAGCCAGGAGCAGGGGCTGTGTAGGACACTGGCAGCAGGAGCTGACTGGCCAGTGGCCTCTGTGCTGAGGCTGTCCGCAGCCATCCACCTAGGGAAGATATGATCGCCTCGGGGAGGCCACCTCCTGGCACCAGCCCCTCGCCAGCCCCTTGCTAGCCCCAGGCCCCAGCAGGAGTCGCAGCCTCCCCGGGGCCTCCCCTGGGCCTCCCTCGGGCCTCCCTGGTGGGTGGGTGCTCCCTTGCCTGACCAGGCTGTCATGCGCAGAGCCCCACACCAGGGACAGGTGGCCGTGACTGACAGGGCCTCTGTGCCTGTACAAAGCGGGCAGCGGCGACCTTTGTAAGGGGAGAGGCCCATTCCTTGTGGCATGTCTTTCCCGCCCTCAGGCCTGTGCATTCCACACTGAGCATGACACTCATTTCCTAGACGAAAAATGTTAGGACTTCAGTGCACGCCAGAGCCTTGTACAACCAACAGCTTTTGACATAGTGGAAGTGAAACGTCTCAGGTCTATTAACACCGGGGAGGGGCAGACCTGCTGCCTGTGAGGACACCTGCCATTCCAGCTGCACCACAGGCCACAGTGCAGCCGAATCCCAGACCACCAACCCCCTGAACCCAGGTTAGACGGAGAAATAAAATTCTAGATCCTTCCCTGTAGGCATCTTACCCGCAGGGCTAGCACCCGATGTCATTATCATGCTGGTAAATGTGAGATCATGGCCTGCGTCCATCTGAAAGTGTCACTTAGGAACTGCAGCCCACCTGGTGATCTTCAAGGAAACCAGCCGTAGCAGGGCCTGGGCGCAGAACACCTGCTCAGTGCCACTGTCCAGGGATGTGAGTGTAAGACGGAGGGGCTGGCCAGCTCTTCTGCCTCGGAAACGTGCATTTTGTTTGATGGAAACGCTAAGGTGGAGGTGTGCAGGCTCCCAGATGTAACATGTCGGCATCCCAGAAGGAAGTGCAAGCGCTGTGTGTTTCCACAGCCTCTTGTAGTCCCTTTGCACCCCACCTAAAGACAACCAGTAGGCACAGCCTGTCTTCATGCAGCACGGCAGGGTGCCATGAAGCTGGGCAGTGCCATCACTGATATTGTGGTTATGCTGTGGTTTTCATAACCCCAGAGAAAATACTAGAATGAGAAAAAGGGATCTGCTTTCCCATTTGACAGGACTACCGTATTTACACAAAAATCCAGCTTTCTGGCCAAAGGAAAATAGGAAATGACATGCTATTATCGACGGCCAATCATTGAAAGTCCTTTAACAGCCACATTTCATGGAGGTGTAACCTCAATCCTTTTCCCATCAAGACACGAAAGTTAACTCTGATAGATCCTAATAACAAGGAAATATTTCCTCAAACAAGATGAAAGGGTCTGTTGTGCAAGAACCACGAAGGATTTCCATTCTCCAAGGCCCGGGAACATTTTCCTTCAGGATAGGAATTGTCCCCAAGTCCCTTTCCCCTGCAGACACATTCCATGGCGGAGGTGTGTCACCGTGGGCGGAGAGCCTTTCTTTCTCAACAGTTCCAGCTCTGGCATTGGGCATGTGTGGTGAGTGCTGAGGAAGGGGCTGGGCACAAAGTGTCCTGAGTGTGGGAGGGAAAGAAGGACGGGGGGGACCCTACGGAGTCCATGTCACATCCCTGCGTGGAGGGGAAGGATAGCTATTGCGAGGACAATCTGCAGCATTGACAGTCACTGAGTTTTACAGGAATGAAAGAGAGGGAGGGGAAAGAGTGCCCAGAAGCCTGTGTGCCCCTGATGGGCCTGTGGCCACCTGAGCACAGTGGACTTCTCTGCCCTTCCCCTGGCAATGAGGGGGTCTGTCCTGTGTGCTGGGCACAGCCATTTTCCCAGCAGGACAAAGGCTATGAAAGGCTGAGAGGATAGAGGACTCGAGGGGCCTCCCGTGGGCCTCGTCAGCACCTCTGCACCGCCCCCCTTACCCCCACCTTATGCCAACTTCTCTGGACTTTGGTGTGGGTTGAGGAGTAGAGAGTCGGGAGGAGCTAGGTGGCAGGAGGGAGGGTTCCACACTGGAACTTTAGTCCCACACACTGAACCCAGCTTCTCAGCAGTGAGCAGCGCACTCACCAGGAGGAGAAGGGTCCTCTCTGCACACCTGCATCTCAGGTGGGCCATGCAAGAGCGTGAGGAGACGCCTGGGGATCCTTCCTCAAAGTCACGGCCTGGACTGCCCCGCATGCTGAGGCGGGGAAGCCCGAGAGGACCTGGGAGGCTGTTCGGTTCTCCATCTGGTGCCGCATGCAGAGGACTAGGCTGGGTATGTGTGCGTGTGTGTATGTGTGCTTGTGTGTGTCCGTGTGTGCTTGTGTACCCATGTGTGTGCTTGTGTGTGTGCATGTGTGTCCGTGTGTGTGCTTGTATGTGTGTGTGTCCATGTGTGAGTGTGCCTGTGTGTGTGTATATATGGGTCCAAGTGTGTATGTGTCCATGTGTGTATATGTGATATGTATTTGTACATGTTTGTGGATGTGTGTGTACATGTGTGTATGTGTGTATATGTGTCTGTGTGTTTGTACTTGTAAGTGGTGTGCTTGTGTGCATGTGTATCCATTTGTGTGAGAGTGCTTGTGTGTATGTGTCCGTGTGTGTATGTTTCTGTGTGTGTGTCCATGTGTGTATATGTGCATATGTATTTGTACATGTGTTTGTGGATGCATGTACACATTTGTGTATGTGAGTGTGTGTATATGTGCTTGTGTGTTTTGTGTGTGCAAGTGGTGTGCTTGTGTATGTATCATGTGTATGTGTCCGTGTGTGTGCATGTGTATTTGTACATGTGTTTGTGTATGTGTGTACACATGTGTATACGAATTTGCGTATATGTGCCTTTGTGTGTGTGCATGCTTGTAAGTGGTATCCACGTGTATGTGTCCATGTGTGTGTGCATGCGTATTTGTATATGTGTTTGTGTATGCATGTGTACATATGTGTATGTAAGTGTGTGCCTGTGTGTGTCCTTCACATATGTGCATGAGGACTTCCTTGTAATTGGTGTGATGCTCTGGTGTCAGAGGGATCCCGGGACTCTGGGAGCCTAGGTGCAGTTCCCTGCACACATCTCCTTGCTCAGAGCTTCTGGCCTGATCTGACCTCCTCTGATCTCCTTTTCTGGGTCCTGGGAGCACCTCGCTTCGGAAGGACAGTTCCCATGCTGGCCTCTTGCACTGGGCCGCGGTGGATTCACTTCGCAGCGTCGCGGGAATCCAGCTTTCCTCTGCCATCATCCAGCTAACCTGAACCTGGCGAGAACAACAGCAAGAAAAACTGCTGGGACAGTGAGATGATGGATTTCAAATCATTATGTTTTTGTTGTACTTTTGAATGAGCATTAAAATTCATCTCTGGGAACTGTTGAACAGCAAATGAACAAAAACCCGTAACAGTCCTAATCCTTCTCCTTAATATGTGCACCAGAGGGGGCTGTGCTGTGGGTCTGACTGGGAATATTAACCATTCCAAAATACATTTCGGTTTCATTTTTTAAAAAGGCAAAAATGCCGTACTGTAGATTTCTGCTTCCCTCTAGAAGAAAAAACATGATACTGTTTTAAACTAAACTGCAGCATTGGAAAAAAAAAAAAAAAAAACATGTGAAATATGTGATGTGGTGTTTTTACCAACTGTCTAAATAAAGGTTTAGTGAGTCACTATGGAAAACAGAAAATCTTCCTTTATTTTAAGAGCTGCAATTTAAGAGTGTTTTTTTTTTCTTTTTTCTTTTTCTTTTCTTTTTTTTTTTGTAAATGCAAAAGCTTCCCTTAGGTTTGTAACTTACACATTGCCCATCTGCTAGATCCTTCCTGGCCTGAATTTACAGCAAATCTGAGATTTCATTTTTCAAAAAATGCACTTTGGAAATGTGCCTGTGTGGCCGGCAGCATCTATGCGGATGGAGAGATGGAGCTCTGGGCTCTGGGACCCTCTTCATCCGTGTTCAAAGACATCCTGCGTCTCCAGTCTAAATGTGTGAAGTTGGACCAGCCTGCTGGAGCTCAAACGCAGGGGCGGGACACGAGGATGCGTCCTTGTTGGGACATCACCTGTTTTCCAAAGTCATGCAGGAAGAACCTGGAGACCACGCCACCCCAGAGCGTCCCGGAGAGGCAGGCTCTCCGTCTTTTATTTTCAGAGGAAACCCTTGGCTTTTCTTTCTCATCCAGACTTTTGCTCCAAAGGCTACAGCCAAAATGCCACTGGTCTGTTAAGCTGACTAAGGTTACACCTCAATTTCTTTTAATGAAGTAGAAACAATTGTCCCGACATCAAACATTACATCCAAGAACGAGCTTCAAAGGCCCAAGTGGTTTTCACAGCTCCCAACTTATTTTTCTGTCTCAGGATCCCATTATTAATGAACTCATTCGCTTTCGCAAACACAACTGCACAAGTGTTTCCAACCACATCTATAAAACTATTTAATGCACCTTTCGGAACAAGGCATCTTACAGCCATAGTAATTGCGGTTTTACTAGACCTTTAAATGAGAAGCAACCACTTATGAAGTTTTGATATGGAGAGCTGATTAGACAAGTTAAACACAAAGGCACAATTTATGGGGGCTGTGTACCCACGTGGGCACCCCGCGCACAGGCAGCGCGGCATCCTGCTAGGTGCACAGCTTTATACCACTTACAGGTTGCAAGTAGCAACGAGAAAAATGCTAGATTTTACAGGAAAATAATATTCATAAATCTCCCGCTGTGAATTACAGTATAACTCAGAGCTGTCTTTGTTTGGCTGCTGTGATGAAGTCAATTCTGTTTCAGGTGGAAACGATAGGCACAGAGCCCGAGGTTAAAGCCACTCCCCTCGCATTTGCTGAGGTTTGTAGCCAGTCCCAGCTGGAGCGCGGAACAGCTGAAATCACCCGAGGCGGCAATTCCTGGAGGTTTCCTGACTCTTCTTGAGAGCAGAGCTGCGGAGGATGTGAGGGGACTTTCTTGGCTGCTGTGCCCTGAGGCGAGGCCCCTTTATCCTTTTCTCCAGGCGGTATTGCCTCACACCGGTTCCCCGGAGGGAAACCGTCCCAAAGGTACCTCTCCCGGGCTGGCCCTGGGGACCGTGGCTGGTCCCTCTTCATGCTGATGTCGTGGAGGATGTGGTCGTGTGTTTCAAACAGAAAGCAAGTACACATGCTCATATTCCAGACATCTTTTGATCCTTCCAAACTATATGGAGACACAAAATTTTGTTCATGTTTTATTGTCCCTAGAAGAGTTCATCTTCCCCAAAAGATCCCGGCTGCTCAGGGGTAGATCCCAGCATGGTCGCTGAGCCTCGGTCCCACATGTGAGGTCACTCGGTCTCTCTGAGGGTCAGCGTCTTCACCTGTGAGTGGGAGTGGCAGTGTCTACCCATGGGGTCTGCAGGAGGCTGACGCCCACTGAAGGACACCACAGCCGTGTGGGTCCCCGTGGGATGGGCACTCTCTGGGACTGTTAGGCCCCACAGGTGCTCCCCTTCCCTGCAATATGCCTTTCATGTGCCTTTAGTCCCAGAAGCTCATCTCCTTCTGGACTTTTCCCCGATGAGCTGGAGAGATGGCATTGTCATGCTCAAGTCCTCTGCTCCTTGTGTGCACGCGGCTGACCTCTCACAACCAGAAACATCTTCCCCTCCCGCGCAGAGCCCACACACTATCGCCTGACCTGTTGATTTCAAATCCTTCTTCCTTTGCCTGGTTCCCTCTCCTTGGGGAAGTTCCAGAAAGCTCTTGCTCAATTGTCTAGATGCTCAAGGACAAAGCACCCGTCTTGAGAAGCCGCAGGTAACACTGCCTGTAGTTCAGCTCCTTGCAATCAAATTTCGATTGTGATTTAAGAAAAGCTGGTCATCCTTTTTTCTCTCAATTTGAGGCTCCAACCATAGACCTAAATACTGTGCGAAGACTGCATGGCAGGAGCTCTAAGACGGGAAGGGGGGTTGCTATTCAGCAGAACCTCTATTTGGTGTGTTGCTTTAATTAAAGGAGAACGTCTAGGGTGGGTGGTTCTCTTAGGTCTCTGCAGAGCGTGGGAGCTCAGCATCCTCCAGGATGCAGCCAGCACAGGGCCCAGGGGAAGGTGGTGTCCGGGGGGCCGGGGCCAGGGCTGGGGCTGTGCGGGAGGGATGACAGTCATCTCGTGAAGGCTCCAGATGGAAACCACGGTCATCAGCGCACCAAAGCCATCACCTGGCCACTACTGGCTCTGCTCCCAGGGTCAGGAGCATGCTCGGGGGGGCACAGGTATGGGGGTACTGCCCTTACCTGTGTCGGCCAGGGTCAGAGGCTAGACAGTGCCAGCACAGAGGGGCTTCACTTGGCTTGGACTCCACATGTGCTCTGGGAAAGCCATCCCACCCCTGAAGGGAGCAGCGCGTGTGCTGGGAGCAGGCCATGCTGCCTGCACTGCTGCCTGGGGAGCTCTCCTGGGACCCAGAGGAACGGCACAGCCTGGCACTGCATCAGGGCACACGGCACCCTGCAGGGCCGTATCTCCACAGGCAGGGGGTCTGCACGGGGTGCTCTCCCCACAGCCCGGGGATGCTGCCCAGGGCCTCCTGCGGAGAAAGCTGGGGGAGGTGGGCACCGACTGTGCACCCAGCAAACAGCATGCAGCCTGTGCATGTGAATCAGTGTGTGAGCGTGTGGCTGAGAATGGGGGGGGGTAGGTGGCTGTGCCTGTGTGTGTCTGTGCGTGTGTGTATTGTGTGAGTTGGTATGTGGATGTGTATTGGGTGTGAGTGTGAATTAATGTGTGTGTGTGGGTGTCCATGGCTGTGTCTCTGTGGGTATGTGTCTGTTCTTGTGTGTGTCTGTGTGTATTCATGTGTGTGTCTGCAGGTGTGTCCATGTGCATGGGTGTCTGTGTGTATGTCCATATGTCCCTGTGTATCATGTATGTCTTTGTGTGTTCACGTGTGTCTCTGTCTCTGTGTGTCTGTGTGTGTTTACGTGTGTGTCTTTGTGTCTGTGGGTGTGTCCATCCATATGTGTGTGGGCACACATGCACACACAGGTGAGTGTGTCACACACCATTGTCTTGGCCCTTGCGCATATCAGTTTTCTTCCTTAGTGAAGAGTTTGCGATGGAACAAGGACCCCCATGTTGGGCTCCACCCCCTTTTCCTCAGGCAATGTTTCTTTCCCTTTCTTCCTGAGCCAGGCGTTCAGCCACCACCTGGCATAGGAGCCTCAAATCCCACAACACTATCTGGAAGAAGAGGGGCAAGAAGGTGGGCTTCACAGCGGTGTAGTTCATCAATCTATCTTTTCCCCAAAGCTGTATTTTATTCCCCAAAGCTGTGTTTTATTCATGAATTTTCCAGGTCCCGCGACGTGTTCTTGACTCTGTCAGCTGCAGCCAGGAGCACACGGATGTGCTCACCGCCTGGCTGCCTTTCGGTTGGAATCCAGCTCCTAGGTGCCAAGCCCTGCGAGGCTCCTGGCCCCCACAGCAGCCACAGAGCAGCCCAGGGCCACCAGACATGCTCAGAGGGACCAGTACTGTGCCACAGAGCCTGCTGCCTGGGAGAAGGCCCAGCTCCTTCTCTCATCCCAGCCTCAAGATGAGCCCCAGCTAGGCTCTGGACGCACGTGTCGGCCAGAACCAGGGCTCCTAGTCACTGCCAAATGCATGCCAGTGGACCCTAATTGCACCAACCCAGCAGGATGTCCATGGCCACAAGGCAGCGACGTCCTCAGGGAAGGACTGACGGCAAACCCGGAAAGAGATCTCAGGAGCGGAAGTAGCTGGAATGCCTCAGGAGTCAGGGTGGACAGTGGCCTGGGAGGAGTGCTGGGGACCACGTATTCCTGAGAGGACAAGCCTGTGCCAGGGCGATGGGATGGGGCTGTCGGGAGCACTCATGGGCTGTCGGGGAGCACTCATGGGGCCTCCCTCCTTGAGAAGAGGGGCATGTGACAAGGATGGCCCAGGCAGCACTCACAGAACACCTGAGAGGGTCGACTTCACCTGTCGACTCGGCTCGGCCATGGCACCCAGCTGACGGCCAAACCCTAGTCCAGATGTTGCTGTGCAGGTGTTTTTCCATGTGATGAGCGTCTAATCAGTGGACTTCGAGTAAAGCAGATGACCTTCTATCACGTGTGTGAGCCCCGTCCCATCAGATGAAGGTCTTCCAAGCAAAGGCAAAGGTTTCTGGAGAAGGAATTCTTAAAAAAAAAAAAATTAAAAATTTTTTAGAGACAGGGTCTTGCTCTGTTGCCCAGGCTAGTCTTGAGCTCCTGGCTTCAAGCAGTCCTCCAGCTTTAGCCTCCCAAGGTGCTGGGATTGCAGCATGACCCACGGTAGGAATCCTGCTCCAGGCAGCCAGAGAGCCTTTGGACGCTAGATGATGACATCAGCTCTTCCCTGACTCTCACCTGTCCTGCAGATTTCAGACCTGCCAGCCTCATCCGTCATGTGAGCCAATTCCTTAAAATCTCTCGGCTGGACGCGGTGGCTCATGCCTGTAATTCCAGCACTTTGGGAGGCTGAGGTGGGTGGATCACTTGCAGCCAGGAGTTCAAGAACAGCCTGGCCAATATGGTGAAACCCCATCTCTACTAAAAATACAAAAATTAGCTGGGCGTGGTGGTGCACACCTGTAATCCCAGCTCCTCAGGAGGCTGAAGCTTGAACCTGGGAGGCGGAGGTTACAATGAGCCAAGGTTGCACCATTGCACTCCAGCCTGGACAACAGAGGAAGACTCCGTCTAAAAAAAAGTAACTTTAAAAAACCTCTCTCTCTCTCTACACACACACACACACACACACACACACACACACACACACACACACACACACACATTTTGCTTCTCTGGAGAGCCCAAATACAGCATCCAAAGCCTGATCAACTTTTTCTGGTCTGTAATTGTTTCATTCGAAAGAGACCCAGTAGATTTGCTTGGCATCTGGGGAGTAGCTGGTGGGTGGGGACCCTTTGAATTTTGGTCCTTATTTTTCAAGTTTCCCTCTGGCTTGGACTTTATAGTTAGGTTGTTAGACCTCTTCAAACCAATGATTACCCTTGAAATGACGCTTAAGCCGTTAAGAAAAGAAACAATTTTAAAGTGCCAGCACACACACTCGTGTGCACGTCGGTGGCACACACAGCTGAATCTGAACTGAAGAAATATTTTCTGATAGAAGTCAAGCTTGATAAAAGGAATGTGCACTCCACATGTGAAAGTACGGTATTAATAATTAAGCCACGCGATCATTACCTCAGGATATTATTTCTTAAATATCTCTTGCAAAGGCAATATGATTACATATGAATGATATCAATTTTCTACCAACAAAAAAATCTGCAGAAATAGGAATTGAATTACACTGTCCAATTTGCTGTAAAGTTCACTGTATGTGAAGAAATTAATCAAAGCTACCACCACCCATTTTTATGGGAACATAAAATGATGTGAACTTCCATTTTTAATAAAGATGCATAGCACTTTTATGAAGACTGACTAATAACACTATAATGAACTGAAAAGCTACTGATATATTAAGAATGAAAATTTTGAGGAGTGTATTTACTGAGACTTTTTCACGAGAGGCAGTATTTCTCTGAAGTCTCTACTTGAATCATTATAATGGCTCAAAACAGAGGCAAAATTTTCAGGGAGAGCACAGCATGAGTGTTGTAGAAATTTATCCTCAGGATGTGAGAATGGTCCCGGAATGGATGTGCCGAGAGAACAGTGTTCGTGCTCCATTGATGCCCAATGCCAGGTGTCTGGGCAGCGGGGCAGAGCAGAAGGGGCTACACTGGAAAGCTGCGGCTGCTCCTTTTTATCTTCCTCCTTCACTCTTCACCCTCAGAGCACCCACAATCCACCAGGAATTTCTTGGGAGCCACTTCCCAGGACAGAATCCCCTGAAAGATAAGGGGATGAGATATTAAGGTTTTGCTTCACAACGTGGCACCTTCATGCAGCTCCACCTCTCCCAGCTCTGGGTAGGGGCCTCATCTTCATTCTCAGCCTCAGGACCTGGGAAAGGATGCAGACACATGAATTGTAAAACAAATGCCTTTGACTGTCTCAGTCAATTCTACAACAGAGAATCACAGACTGAGTAATTTATAAAGAACAGAAACCGGCTGTGCGCAGTGGCTCACGCCTGTAATCTCAGCACTTTGGGAGGCCGAGGTGGGCAGATCTCTTGAGGTCAGGAGTTTGAGAACAGCCTGGCCAACGTGGTGAAACCCCATCTCTACTAAAAATACAAAAATTAGCCAGGTGTGGTGGTGTGGGCCTGTAGTCCCAGCTACTCAGGAGGCTGAGGCGGGAGAATCACTTGAGCCCAAGAGGCGAAAGTCACACTGAGCCGAGATTGCACTGTCGCACTCCAGTCTGGGCGACAGAGCGAGACTCCATCTCAAAAAAAAAAAGTAAAAAAAGAAAAACTAATGTAAAGAACAGAAACTTATTTCTCACCATTCTGGAGGCTGGGAAGTCCAAGGCCAAAGGGCTGCAGTTCAGTGTCTGGTGAGAACTGCTCTCTGCTTCCAAGATGGTGCCTTGAAAACGCTGCCTTCTCTGGAGGGTGAAAGGGCAAAGAGGACCAAACTCACTCCAGCCCTTTTATAACATCATGAACCCATTCATAAAGGTGGAGCCCCCAGGACCTAAATGCCTCCCATGAGGCCCTGCTCCTGGTGGTGGTACAGGGCATGCCAGCACCACTTTGGGCAGATGGAACGATTTGTATGGGCCCCAGTTGGCTCCGAGGCATCTCCAGGTATCAAACACCCAGAAAGCCGACATCTCAGAATGTCTGTGCTCACCCAACCAGAGGCTGCCTTAAGCCAAAGATATCACCACCCAACACAGAGCTCACGGCACGGCCTCATGGGCCCATCTGAAGTGATGCCAATAACCATTCTTTAGTTCATATATATTTTTCTATTTTCAGAATAAAAAATTAATCCATGCTCACTATAAAAATGTGTAAATACCGAAAAATATAAATAAAATAACGATTATCCAAAATTCTCCCTCCTGGAGATAACATCTGTTAGCATTTTGGTATATTTCCTTTTATTCACATGCACACAGACACACACAGGTCTACATATGCAGATACACATAGATGATTGTTATCAAACAATCTCAAATTTTTATTTTTTATTGCTTTTTGAATTTGATTATGAATGATTAACTTATATTCCTAGTTTGAAAACCAGAAAGTAGAAACTGTTTTTTGCCCTAACATTTTGTTATGAGCATTTTCCCAGACCATTAACATTTCATAAACGTGTTTTTTAATGACTCCAAAATGTAACACATATGGATGCATATCATTTACTCAGCCATCCTCTATGGGCAGGTGTTCAGCTCGTTTCCAGTTTTTCACGTTTGTAGCACCTCAGTTGATGAGCTCCTGAGCGCAAGTGTGTCCTACAGTTGGATTGTGAGATGGTCTTTCAAGACGAGAGAGAGTGGAGGGAGAGGAGAGGAACGCCACAGGGAGCCAGCCTCCACCCAATCTGCAAACACACCTGCTCCCCTTGCCAGCCCCAGGCTTTGCTGCCGGCCCTGGGGGCTCCATGGAATGGGGCCTCCTGGGCTTGATGGCTGGGGAGCCGGCATCTCCAGAGTGCCTTCCTCAGCCTTCAGCACACACTGGAGGGGCCAGGAGCGGAAGAGCAGCGATGTCTGTCCTGGGGCAGTCACACCAACACAGTGGGGAAGCTCCGAGAGCAGCTAGCACCAGCCCATCTGGAATGTTGAGAGACCCAGAAATAATCAGACCTAACTCTGTTACTAGATAGGAAAGTGGTACCAGAGGAGCTGAGACACTTGCCCCACATTTGCACAGTTGGTTCCTAGCCATGCAGGACGCACCCCAGGCGGTCACCCCCACCTTCCCGGGGCCCTCCTCCCCCGCTGTGCTCTACACTCAGTGCTCTCAATGCAGCGCGGACGCACCTTCCTCAGGCCTCCACTCCCTCCTAGTCCAGAGCTTCTGGAGTCCTCACTCCTTGTCCCCTTCTCTGTCTCTCACTTTCTTCTGCCTCTGCGTACGTGGCTTCCCTTCTGTCTTTTCTCTCTCATGCCCCTGTGTCTCTCTGTCTCTCTCTGTGTCTTTCTCTCTGTCTAACTCTGTCTCTTTTTCTATTTCTGTATCTCTTTGTCTCTGTACCTCTCTGTCTCTCTGTCTCTCTGCATTTCTGTGTCTCTGTCTGTCTCTCTGTATTGCTGTGTCTCTCTGTCTCTGTGCGTCGCTCTGTCTCTGTTTCTCTCTCTCTCTCACACACACACACTCTTGCACTGGCAATTTCCTCTGCTTGATTTGTCCTCCCCTCCCAGCCCCAAACCTCCTGCACATGATAAAATCCTCCTCATTCTTCACCTTCAAGTCTCCGCTCAAATGTCTTCCCCTCTGGGAAATCTTCCCTAACCTTTCCAGACAGAGGGAAGAGCTGTCTCCTTTGGACCCAGTGGTGCCTCGTTCATGGCCTGTTATTGCACTCGTGGGAGGTTCAGAGGGTCTCTGCCACCTGCACTGGGCTGAGACCCTCAGGATCAGGACTTGGTTGGAGCCCAGCCTCTAACAGGCATTGGGTGCAAGTTTGGTGAATAACGTGCTTCAGTAAAGACATTTTCCAGGCTACTTAGGACACAAACACCTATGGAAACTAAGCTGTTACCACAACCCAGCACAAAATATCACATCTGTGTCCTCCAGTGCTGCTTTGGTAGAAATCTGTGGTTTGGAGTCTGACACCTGGGTGCCAAGACAGGTTTTTATAAGTTAGGAGGACATGGAGCAAGTCATTTCAGCTCTGAATCTCGGTTTGTCTCTCTGTAAAGTGGGAGTATTATCTACCACATGGCAGTGGTTAGACAAAACACAGAAGCAGCACCCGGCATTAAATAGTGCTCAATGCACTCCACTTAGCATTATTACTGTTGTTATTATTTACTGGGCCACTTTTGTGATGGACAGAATAATGTTCCCTCAAAGATGTCCACATCTTAGTCCCCAGAGTCTGTGAATCTGTTCCTTACACAGCAAAAAGGACTTTGCAGTTGGGATGAAGGACCTTGAAATGGAGAGGTGGTCTTGCTGGACTGGATGTAATCACAGGGATCCTTATGCAAAGGAGGCAGAAGATCGAAGCAAGAAGGAAAGTGACCATGGAGACAGAGAAAGAGATTGGAGGTGCTGTGCTGTGGGCTTTGAATATGGAGGAAGGAATCATGGACCAGGGGACATAGGCAGCATCTAGAAGCTGGAAGAGACAAGGGAATGGGTTCTCGCTGGGAGAAGGAACATAGCCCTACAAACCCATTCTAGACTTCTGACCCCCAGAAGGGTAGGAGAAGAAATTTGTGCTGTTTTAAGCCACCACATGGGTGGTCATTGGTCACAGTAGTGTAGCAATCTCGGGCGGTTCTCTGGACTAGAACGTTGGATGGATTTCTACAGCCCACGGGATGAATTCCAATCTCCTTATTGGAGCATTAAGGACTAAACTCACTTTCCAACAGCCTCACATTTCCCTACAAGAGCTGGCACTATCTTCCCAGTTACTATCAGAAGGCTCAGTCTGACAAGTTGCTTGACAGTGAGAAAGAAGATCTGAAATCGGGACTCCCCAGAAGTCCAGGAGTCTGAGGCCAAACCCCTTCCCCACCCACAATGTTCATTTCAGCTAGTGGTCAGTGGTCCTTCCTCAGTGCTCCAGGCCACCTGCCTTGCACCTAGGCACTGCTGTGAGCCTCCCTCCTGGAGCTTCCTCATTCTCTAAGATCCTCCAAGACCCGCTTCAGTCCTCTACTCCATGCTGGCCATCCCGGACCTCCTCACCAGCATGAGCCTTCCTGCTGTGGGCTCTCCTGGCTGCCACTGTGGGACACAGCTGCGGCAACGGTGCCACATGCAGGTTCCTGTAGGGCTTATGTCTCACCTCTTTCCTTGGATCACAGGCCCCAGGAACACAGGCCCTGCCTCTGCGTGCCCCCTTGGCTCCCAGCAGAGCCTGCCACGAATACAGAGTCATTGGAACATATGACTTGGTCTTCAAATGCATGATGGTTAGCTGGAAGAATGCAGGTCTCAGTCCAAGGAAGTAGAGCTTGGCACAAAGAGAAAACCACTCAACCAAGTCTCCCGTGACGCCTACACTTCCTTAGGGACAAGAAGGAAAGAAACAAAAGTGGTGAGTTCACAGGTGGAGGTGACAGCCCACCCAGGTGACTCTTCCTGCAGATGGGGCTTGGAGAGGGTTGGGAGATGTTCGAATTTTTACCTCTCACATTTCTAGGAGTTCACTATGTGAACTTTCCACACGCACTTATTGGTTCTGTGATATTAATTTTCAAAATAAAATCTTTCTTTAAAATGACAAAGTGAGAAGCAGGACTTAGAAGATCCATCAGCCACGACCCGTTAAAAAAACCTCTTTCGTTCCAAGACTTGTATACTCACAGTCACTCAATTTCTTCCCGCACGGAAGAAAATGGGTTAACAAGCTAACAGTCATGCTATAAACGATTTAAATTAATGATTGATTCCTTTAAAGACAGTGCGGGATCTATCACTGGCATGATAAGCCTCACCGTGTCCTCTATCTGCATATAGCCATGTAGCACAGCAATATCTGGCAGTGCATATGAAAAAAAAAATCAATTTTTTCTAGTTTCCAGCATATCTCCTGAGTCTGAGATATGCCTTGCTTGTTTTTCAAATATTGATGCAAGTAATTCAGCTCCCTTCTCAGGGAGGCCTGTGGACGGGTTACCTGTTGGAGTGTTGATGCTGATCTCCTTTCTACAACCATTCCGAAAAAGGCAGCAGCCGCCTCTGAGGTGTCGGGCTGGGTTCGGGTGAGTGGGATGATAATCACCACTGACTACTACCACAACAATCGCAATTGTAATGAAAACACCTCCTCCCCAACAGATGACCTTGCGAGCTGCTCTGCTGTTCTTTCTGGCTGTGGGACGCTGCCTCCGTTCTCAGGACGGGCCTCCTGGGTGCAGCTGCTCCTGCGGGGAGATGGCTGTTGCCTCTCCCAGCCATTTTGGCTGAAACAGTAGCACAGCTTTAAAATTTCTTTTTTTCTTTCCCTTTATAAAACAATTTTTGCAAAGCCTTATGTTTATTAGGGAAACAAGCACAGTTTGTTCATCGCTAGGGGGTTTAAAAAATATAGTATCAGTTGCATTGTCCAAAGCTCCTTCTCTGTCTTACTTGCCCCCTTTATGGAAGGCCAGTGTCAGGTAGATGAGCTCCCTGAAGCCTCCTGGGAAGAAAGGAAGAACATAGAAAATGGGTTGGATCAATTCCTCTACTTGCCATGTGGAATGACTTGCACTTTGGGTGAGTTTATTATGTACTTTTTTTTTTTTTTTCTTTTTTAAATGAAAAGCAGGCCAACGGTTTACTCTCTGATCCTGGCAATACCAAGAAATTGGGATCCAACATGTGTCTGAAGGGGGCTTTCTCATGGGCAGAGCCTGAACTGTGATGAGTACAGATGCATCATGGGAGAATCATGGAAGCTTTCTGTGTCTCAGCATCAGGGAGGTAGGAATGGTGCTGCTGGA
This sequence comes from Macaca fascicularis, assembly GCF_037993035.2. NCBI lineage: Eukaryota > Metazoa > Chordata > Mammalia > Primates > Cercopithecidae > Macaca > Macaca fascicularis. The sequence continues at coordinate 5,600,886 of NC_088392.1, read as the reverse complement.
ACCTGGAGAGAAGCTACAGCTGGCTGAGCTGGCTGCTGGGGTTTAACTCCCAGCCTCAACCATTCTGGAACATAGCAGGGCTAACAGCCAATGGCATAGCTAGCTTTGAGGGTTGTATCAACACCTATGTCCCTGAATATTCTAGTGCTTGCATTCTATCATCAGAAGTTATTGATCCTCAGTACATAAAGTGGAGGGAATATATTAAGCCTTCTCCATTACAGACTTTTTAGTAGAAACTTTTTGGTGTAAACAGATTGAATGAATGTAATGTTGACATAACATTACAACAGGAAGGGGCCCTCCCACACTCTACTTTGTTATTTCTCCCAGTCACCCTTGCTCCTCCACCCAGGGTGGGCTGGCTTCTGATGTCCTGTAAGAAGCCACTCAGGTAGCACCTCCTCTGAGAACTCCCCACTCCCACCTGCTCCCAGGATCCAGTGCCTCTTGCTATCACAACAGGAGTCACTATGATATGACTGTGTGCTTGGAGTACAGGCTTCCCCACTAGGCTAGAGCTCTGTAAAGACAGCAGTGGGGCCTCACATCCTCATTTATCCTACAAACATTTACCATCTGTCCTATGTTTATCAGATTAGCACCATGCCTGGTGCTTGGTGAATATCAGCTAGTATTTGCAGAATTAATGAATGAGACAAGAAGAGAATTATGGGATTTTAAAACTACCAGCAGTCGCACAAGTGATCAATCCAAACCTAACACAGTATTGGCAATTTAAAGATGAGTAAGCAGTGACCCAGAGAAACCAAATGACTGAACCATGTAACATAAAGCCTCCAGATGGGGGTGTGTGTTCATGGGCACCAGCTGTATGTGTCTTTGAGATCATGTAGGCATTTGGTGTTTTTATTATATATGGTATGTTTAAAAAACTATTTTCTATTTGGTGTTGCTAATATATAAATGTATAATTGACTTTTACATACTTATTTTGTATCCAGTAAACTTGCTACATTCTCTTTGTGTTTTTAGAGTTTACCAACAGATTTGTGTAGATTTTCTACGTATACACTCAAGATGCCTATGAGTAATGATAGTTTTATGTCTTTATTTGCAATTCTTATAATTTGTGTTTTTTCTTGTCTTATTGCCTTGGCTAGGATCCCAGTCAAATGACGAGTAGAAGTGCTGGTTTTGGGCAATCTTGTCCCATTTCTTATCTCTGGGGAAAAGCTTTCAATATTTGATCATAAAGTGTGATTTTTCTGGTAGGATTTTTATAGATACTCTTTAACGGATTAATAATGTTATATTCCTTGTTTGTTAATAAGTTTTATCATAAATGGGTGTGTTTGTCCGTTTTCATGCTGCTGATAAAGACATACCTGAGACTCAGCAATTTACAAAAGAAAGAGGTTTAATTGGACTTACAGTTCCACATGGCTGGAGCGGTCTCGGAATCATGGTGGGAGGCAATAGGCTCTTTTTACATAGCGGCAGCAAGAGAAAATGAGGAAGAAGCACAAGTGGAAACCCTTGATAAACCCGTCAGATCTCATGAGACTTATTCACTATCATGAGAATAGCATGGGAAAGACCAGTCCCCATGATTCAGTCAGCTCCCGCTGGGTTCCTCCTACAATATGTGGAATTCTGAGAGATACCATTCAAGTTGATATTTTGGTGGAGACACAGCCAAATCATATCAATGGGTGTAGAATTTTATTGAACATCTTTACAGTTATAGTTTTATTAAATAAAATAATTATTTTCCCCTTTATTATTGTGGTGAATTATATTGGTTAATTTTAATGTTAAATTATCCTCATATTCCTGGAACAAACTCAATTTGAATGTGACGTTTTCTTCTTTTAATATGCTATGAGATTTGAATTGCTAATTTTCATTTGAGATTCTTTTCATTTATGTTTATGGGACATTAGCTTGTAAATTTTCTTTTTTTATAATGTCCTTATTGGGTTTTGATATCAAGGTTACTCTGTCCTCATAAAATGAGTTGGGCGATGCCCACCCTTACATTTTGGATAGCATCATTTTTTTGTCTTACTATTCTCTAAATGTTTGTAGATTTTTCACCAGTGATGTCTTCTGGGCCCAGAGATTTCTTAATGGGGACATATTAAATTTTAAAAACTTCAACTAAAAATATTATTTTAACTTAGATTCAGGGGGTACATGACATGTGCAGGTTTGTTACCTGGGCATATTGTATGATGCTGAGGTTTGGGGTATGACTGATCCCATCACCCAGGTACTGAGCATACTACACAATAATTAGTTTTCCAACTCTTAGCCCTCCCCACTAGTAGTCCCCAGTTTCTATTATTGCCATCTTGATATCCATGAGTACTCAGTGTTTAGCTCCCACTTACAAGTGAGAATATGTGGTATTTGATTTTCTGGTTCTTCATTAATTCGCTTAAGAAAATGGCCTCTAGCGACATCCATTTTGCTGCAAAGGACATGATTTTGTTATTTTGATGGCTGTGTAGTATTCCACGTGTATATGTACCACATTTTCTTTATCCAATCCACTGTTGATGGGCACCTAGGTTGATTCCGTGTCTTTGCTATTGTGAATGGTGCTGTGATGAACATGCAAGTGTATGTGTCTTTTAGGTAAAATAATTTTTTTTTGAAACATACCTAATAATGGGATTGCTGGGTTGAATGGTAGTTCTAAGTTCTTCAAGAAATCTCCAAACTGCTTTCCATAGTGGCTGAACTAATTTACAATTCCACAAATAGTATGTAAGCATTCCCCCTTTTCTGTAGTCTTGCCAGTATCTGTTGCTTTTTACTTTTTAATAATAATAATTCTGACTGATGTGAGATAATATCTCATTGTGGTTTTGATTTGCATTTCTCTGATGATTTTTGATGTTGAGCATTTTTTCATGTTTGTTGGCTGCTTGTATGTCTTCTTTTGAGAAGTGTCTGTTCATGTCTTTTGCCCATTTTTTAATGGGGCTATTTGTTTTTTGCTTGTTCAATTATTGAAATTCCTTATAGATTCTGGGTATTAGACCTTTGTCGAATGCATAGTTTGCTAATATTTTCTCCTATTCTGTAGATTGCCTGTTTACTCTGTTGATAGTTCCTTTTGCTGTGAAGAAGCTCTTTAGTTTAATTAGGTCCCACTTGTCAAGTTTTGTTTTTGTTGCAATTGATTTTGAAGACTTAGTCATAAATTATTTCCCAAGGCCGTTGTTCAGAATTTCCTAGGTTTTCTTCTAGGATTCTTGTAGTTCAAAGTCTTGCATTTGAATCTTTAATTCATCTTGACTTAATTTTTGTTATGGTGAAAGGTAGAGGTCCAGTTTTATTCTTCTGCATATGGCTAGTCAGCTAACCCAGCACCACTTACTAAACTTGGAATTCCTTCCCCAATGCTTGTTTTTGTCAACTTTGTGAAAGATCAGATGGCTATAGGTGTGTGGCTTTATTTCTGGGCTCTTTATTCTGTTCCATTGGTCCATATGTCTGTTTTTGTACCAGTACCATGCTGTTTTGGCTACTGGAGCTTTATAGTATAATTTGGAGTCAGGTAATGTGATGCCTCTGCTTTGTTCTTTTGCTTAGGATTGCTTTGGCTATTCTGCTTTTTGTTTGTTTGTTTCATATGAATTTTAGAATAGTTTTTTTCTAGTTCTGTGAAAAATAATGTTGGTATTGATAGGAGCACCACTGAATCTGTAGATTGCTTTGGGAAGTACGGCCATTTTAACTATATTGATTCTCCCAATCCATGAGCATGTAATATTTTTCCATTTGTTTGTGTCATCTATGATTTCTTTCTGTGTTTTGTAGTTCTCCTTGTAGATATCTTTCACCTCTTTGGTTAGATGTATTTCTAAGTATTTTATTGTTTTGTATGGCTATTGTAAATGGGATTGCATTCTTGATTTGGCTCTCACTTGAACGTTATTGGTATGTAGAAATGCTGCTGATTTTTGTATATTGATTTTATATTCTAAAACTTTACTGAAGTCATTTCTAGGTATAGAATCAGATTGTCTGTGAAGAGAGATAGTTTGACTTTGTTTCTTATTTGGATGCCTTTTATTTCTTTCTCTTGCCTGATTGCTCTGGTTAGCACTTTCAGTACTATGTTGAATAGGAGTAGTGAGAGTGGACATTCTTGTCTTGTTCCAGTTCTCAAAGGGAAATCCCCCAGTTTGTGTCTGATCAGTATGATGTTGGTTACGGCTTTGGCATAGATGGTTCTCATTATTTTGAGATATGTTCCGTTGATGCCTAATTTCTTGAGGGTTTTTATCATGAAGGGATATTGGATTTTACTGAAAGCCTTCTCTGTGTCTATTGAGACAATCATATGGTTCTTGTTTTTAATTCTGTTTATGTGGTGAATTACATTTATTGATTTGCATATGCTGAACCAACCTTGATCCTAGGAATGAAGCCTACTTAATCATGATGAATTAACATTGTGGTTTGCTAGTATTTTGTTGAGGATTTTTGCATTTATATTCATCAGGGATATTGACCTGTGTATTTTTTTTTTTTTTCCTTCATTGTGTCTTTGCCAGGTTTGGTATCAGGATGATGCTAGTTCCTCCTCCTCAGATTTTTGGAATACATTCGGCAGAATTGGTACTAACTCTTCTTTGTATGTCTGGTAGAATTCGGCTCTGAATCCACCTGGTTTGAAGTTTCTTTTTGGTTGGTAGGCATTCTTAAATTAATGATTCAATTTTGGAACTTGATATTGGTCTGTTCAGGGTTTCAATTTCTTCCTGATTCAATCTTGGGAGATTGTGTGTTTCCAGGAATGTATCGTTTTTCTCTAGACTTTCTAGTTTGTGTGCATAGAGGTGTTCATAATAGACTCTGAAGTTCTTTTGTATTTCTGTGAGATTGGTTGTAATGTCACCTGTGTCATTTCTGGTCGTGCTAATTTGGATCTTCTCCATTTTATTTTTTGTTAATCTAGCTAGTGGTCTATAGATCTTGTTTATCCTTCCAAAGAACCAACTTTTGGTTTTGTTAATTCTTTGTATAAGTTTTTGGGTCTCAATTTTGTTCACTTCCACTCTGATTTTAGTTATTTTTTTTCCTCTGCTAGCTTTGGCGTTGGTTTGTTCTTGTTTCTTCTAGTTCCTCTAGGTATTTTGGGATATTTTTTGCTTTTTGAGGTGGGTATTTAGTGCTATAAATTTTACTCTTAACACATCTTTTACTGCATTACAGAGATTTTGGTATGCTATGTTTCTGTTTTCATTTATTTAAAAGAATTTTTTGATTTCTGCCTTGATTTTACTGTTTACCCAAAAGTCATTCAGGAGCAAATTGCCTAATTTCCAGGTAATTGTGTGGTTTTAGAAGGTTCTCTTGGTGTTAATTTCTATTTTTATTCCACTGAAGTCCAAGAGTATGGTTGGTATGATTTCAACTTTTCTGAATGTATTGAGACTTGCTTTATGGTTAAGAATGTAATTGACCTTGGATTATGTTCTGTGTGCAGATGAGAAGAATGCATATTCTGTGGTAAATGGGCGGAGTATTCTACTGATGTCTATTAGGTCTGATTGGTCAAGTGTTGAAGTTAAGTCCAGAATGCTGTCAAATGCTGTCAGTGGGGTGTTGAAGTTCTCCATTATTATTATGTGGCTGTCTAGGTCTTTTCATAGGTCTAGAAGTGCTTGTTCAACTTTAAAAATCAATATAAGACTATTTAAGTTTATATTACTTCTTTTGTAAGTTTGATTAAGTTACTCCTTTCTAGGAATTTGTTCATTTGGTCTAAACGTTCATATTATTTGACATCATTATGTAATATTCTCTTTTAACTTTTAAAATGTGTAGAATCAGAATCTATAGCATTATCTCTTTTTTCATCACTGATATTGGTAATTTGTGCCATTTATTTATTTATTTTTGAGACAGAGTCTCGCTCTGTCACCCAGGCTGGAGTGCAGTGGCACGATCTCGGCTCACTGCAAGCTCCGCCTCCCAGGTTCACACCATTCTCCTGCCTCAGCCTCCCGAGTAGCTGGGTATACAGGCGCCGCCACCACGCCCGGCTAATTTTTTTGTATTTTTTAGTAGAGACGGGGTTTCACCATGTTAGCCAGGATGGTCTCAATCTCCTGTCCTTGTGATCTGCTTGCCTTGGCCTCCCAAAGTGCTGGGATTACAGCTGTGAGCCACTGCACCTGGCTTCTTTATTTTTTAGTCAGTCTTGCCACATATTTATCAATTTTACTTGTCTTCTAAAGTAATTAATTTCTGACTTTGTTAATTCTGTCCATTATAGATTTATTTTCTATTTCATTGATTCTGCTCCCATCCTTCTTATTTCCTCCATTCTGCTTTAGTTGGGTTTAATTTGTTGCTTTTTAAAAATAACTTCTTGAGATTGACATTTACATCATAGATTTTTCAGCTTTCTTCTTTTTAAATATATGCACTTAAGGCTATAAATTTAGCTTTAGCTGCACAGAGACTCACATAGTTTGATAAGTTACATTTTTATTATAATTCATTTCAAAATATTTTCAAATTTCAAAATATTTTTATTATTTCATCTTTTTTATAGCTTGTTGGTTATGCATTCTTTACTTTTCTTTTAAGAATCACCCTATGATAATCTTTGAATAATATAAATTAGTGCTTTTGTCACTTGCAAGGCAATGCTAGGGTTTTAGAAGATTTAAACTACCTTTTCTTATGCCAGACTTTTGTTTTAGTGAGAATAAGCCCGACAAGATCATGCATTATATTACAAAATTTGGACCACACATGACATTATCATTATTAATTTGTTTAGCCAATATTTAAATATATGTATGTTAAATATACATCCACATTTCCTTCATTCATTTCTGTACTATTTTTAGTATGTTTGGTATCATTATTTCTCTGCCAGGGGAATGTTTTATATTTTCTAGTGTGATTCTAAAAGGTGATAAATTCTCTCTGCTTTCACTTATTTATTTATTTTTATTTTATTGGAAATATTTTTATTGCATTTCTATTTTTGAAGATTATTTTTTCTGGGTATAGAATTCTATAGGTAGGCAGTTGAGTTTTTTCAGCATTTAAAAAATGTTCCTTCATTGTTGAGAAAGCAATGACCAGTAATAGCATTTCATCTTTGAACATAAAGCATCTTTTAAATCTATCTGCTTTAAATTTTCTCTTCATCTCTGGTTTTCAACAGTTTTAGCATGATGTATCTAAGTGTGGTTGCCTTCATAGTTATCCTGCTTGCATTTCATAGTGCTTCTGGAATATGGAGCTTTATGTCTTTTATAATATTTGGAAAATTGTTAGCCATTATCCCTTAATATTGCTTATGCTCCCTTCTGCCTTTCCTCCCTTTATGAGAGTCCAATTATGTATACATTAGACTTTTCACTGTGTCCGCTGTGCTTTATATTCTCTTTTCCAAATTTTTTACTATTGTTTTAGGTGATTCAGCCTGGATTTTGTCTACTTATTTATCTTCTAGTTTACTAATCTTCTTTTCTTGCCAAATCCAATCTTCTGTTAAGTCCATCAACTCATTTAATTTTTGCTGGGCACAGTGACTCATGACTATAAGCTCAACACTTTGGGATGCCTGAGGCAGGAAGATCACTTGTGCCCAAGAGTTCAAGACTGGCCTGGGCAAGATGGCAAAACCTGTCTCTAAAAAATATATATTTTTAAAATCTTTGATTTCTACAGTTTTTATTTGCTTCTTTTATGTAGATTCTGATTTATTTTTGGGTGAAATTCTCCACATTGTCAGCTGTTTTCTTGAATATATTAATTAATTTATTATTAATATTAAGTTTATTTGAAAGTGCATATCTGACAACTACAATAACTAGATCAGGTCATCTCATCTGTTTGTCTATTTCTATTGTTTCTTTTTCTCTTGATCTCGTTTCTTGGTACGCTTAGTGGTTTTTTACTGAATGCCAAATACAGTGTATAAACCACTGTAGATGGTTCCACTCTATCCTCTGGTTGTTAGTTAGTATGGGAAATAACATCTTAATCCAATCAATAATCATGCTATTTCTAGCTGGGGGGGGGGGTCACAGTTTTTATAAGTCTTGATCTAACTTTTTTCACCACTGTTTTATGAGTGTAGCTTTCCAAAAGTTCCAAACGGGACCTTATATATTTAACAGGGTCTCTCCTTCTTGGTAGGTCCAGAAATCTAGCTGCCGTTACTTCGCCAAAGATTATGGTTTATGTTTCAGTCCGTTTCCATTTAGTTTCTTAGCTTCTTGTCCTGCACAGCTTGAAAATCTGGCAAGTTTCTCCAGTGGAAATCAATGAATGTTGAACTCACTTCTTTGTGTCTTCTTTCCTTCCTGAGATATATAACTTTTGTCTCTCTAGCTCTGTGAAATTACCAGAAGCTCTGATGGCTTCTCCATCTCTTAGCAGCAGCTCCTTGCCCAGATACTCATATATTGTTTTATATCAAGAATCCACAATTACCCTGGGGGAAAGTGGAGCTCATAAAACATCAGCTCACTTCTCTGAACTTACCTTCTCTTAGGATTTGGCCCCCAAATTCTGGTCTCCTTAGTGGCCCACTAGTGCCTTTCAAAGAAATAACTATATCTAGAGGTCCCTTTCTTGTTCTAAATACACACACACACACACACACACACACACACGTATATATTTATCCATCTATACCTATCCTTTATCTATCTATTATATCTATCATCTATCAATCATCAATCTCTTGATCTATTATTTATCATCTATAATCTATCAATTTTAGGTATTTCTAGCTACCTAAATTCTCTCATTGTTCTTGGCAAAAGCACTGATTTGCCCAACCTAGAACTCTTCACCCAATTGTTGTAGGAACCCCCTACCTCTTATTCCCATCAGGTGGTCACCTGAATCTCAGGTACTGGCTGGAGACAGAAGAAATACCACGGTATATAGGTGAAACGGTATTTGCTGAAGTGCTTTCCAGAGTATGGTAATTATCAAAGATATTACTCAAACAGACAGAAATATGTTTGCATAGTTTTGGAAGGTTGTATACAATATTCTACTCTTGATAACTTATCATGCACAATTGCACATTAAGAATTCTGAGGACTCATGCAGTAAAGAACTCCGGTACACATTTTAATCTTCTATTTCTCAATCTTATTTGATCATAGAACCCTTCTTTCTCAGAGGGCTTAATACCATCAAAAGCCCACTTTGAGAAATCTGATGAACATTATAGCTACCCCTGAAATCCTTGGATGGCTGAAGTCTCTTACTAATAATTGCAGGCCCCAGGAACTCAGGGCTAGCTTGAGGCAGACAGAGCCATTGATGAGCAACGTGGGTCAGCCTGGAGGTCAGCATGGAAGAAAAGGCCTGAGGTGAAAGGTCAAAAAGTACAACTCTGCTTAAGGCCAGAAGTTTGAAGGTTACCATAGTCCTTTTGCATGTTGCCTGGTGGAGTGAGATATCGTAGTCCCAACTGTGCTGAGTGCAGGCTACTCCTGTACAGTGCTCTATAGGTGCCTTTGAGTGGACTTCCCTCATTTGTTCTGAGATAAACAGGTAAAGCATTTAGCCTGGCACCAAACATTTAATAAGTCATCAAGGAATGTTAAATACCATTTTGGTTCCAAAATATTCTTGGTGCTTTCCTATCCCATGAAAATCACCTTTCTTCCATAAACTCCACTATGTATAGTCATAACCTAATGCCATGTTTGGTATCTTTCACTCTCCCATCCCTAAACTGAAACGAGTGTTTTACAGAACCCTTGTCAACATGCTTCCCTGCGGGCTTCTTGGATTAATTCTTTTCCTCTGGATCTCCTTGAACCAAATATTATTATTATTATTTTTTTTTTTTTTGAGACGGAGTCTCGCTCTGTCCCCCAGGCTGGAGTGCAGTGGCCGGATCTCAGCTCACTGCAAGCTCTGCCTCCCGGGTTCACGCCATTCTCATGCCTCAGCCTCCCGAGTAGCTGGGACTACAGGCGCCGCCACCTCGCCCGGCTAGTTTTTTGTATTTTTTAGTAGAGACGGGGTTTCACCGTGTTAGCCAGGATGGTCTCGATCTCCTGAGCTCGTGATCCGCCCGTCTCGGCCTCCCAAAGTGCTGGGATTACAGGCTTGAGCCACTGCGCCCGGCCGAACCAAATATTATTATTATAGAAAAGGATATAGGCTGGAGATTTACTACTAAATTAGAAAATGGTAATTGATTAGCTTTTCTGTGAAGCACATGAGCATGATTCCATTCACGAGTCCCTAGCAAATCTAAAGTAGATCGCTGGTGGGAGAACAGACCAGCGCCGAAGAAGAAAAGAACGCACCCGTGAACACTAAAGAAAATGGAACTTTTAGAAAAGCATGTGTAAGTTTCAGAATAACGAGCCGTACTCCCCTTCTGCATGGCTCCCAGGACAGCTCAGATTCTAAGGAGCGGCAAGAGCAGAAAGCAGCTCTCCGTCCTGTCGCACATGGGGTCAGGCGTCCATGTACCCGTTTATCCACAGCTACTGATTGATCACCTATGACGTCCGGGCACTGTTGTAGGTACTGAGGCTGCACAGAACCCCCTCCCTCATGTCTCTGCTCTCCTCTGGGGAGATAAGCAATACACAAGAGAAGCACCATGGGCACTTTCAGACGGCGAAGTTTTAGATGGTGATGGACTGCAAAGATGGGAAGGTAGAGAAGGGAGGATGAGTATGGATGGGCAGGGTGTGTGGTTTCGGGGCAGTGCCAAGAAAGGCCTCTGTGAGGGCAGGAGCTTGCCCTGTGAGCCTGTGGCTTCTGGGGCAGCATGTCACAGCAGAGAGAAGGGCAAGCATAGAGCCTCAGGGACCCCGCGGAGCAGTGGGAGTTCATGGCGCCCACCTCCTCCCAGGTCCATGTTAAGTGATGCCAACTTGAGATGTGAAAATCAGTATGATGGGTGCATTTACCAGGGAAATTGGAGAACACCACAGCAAGCCCGCCCCTATCCCCCATCTCCGACTCACTCCAGGATCGGCGTGGGGAGAGGATAGTGTGCATGGGGACAGAGAAGAGACAAGGTCAGAGAGGTGATCAGGAGGCCAATCGGAGGGGGACACTGAAGGTCATCGTGGCTGGCAGAATGATGGCCCCCGATCCCCAGGACCTGTGAATATGTTACCCTCCACAGCAACAGGGACTGTGCATGTGCTGTCAGGCCAAGGATCTTGAGACTATCTTGGACTATCTGAGGGGTCTAATGTCATCACAAGGGCCCTTGTAAGTGGAAGACAGAGGCAGGAACGTCCGCGAAGATGTGGCCATCCAAGTGGAGCCTGGAGTGGTGGGAGGCCGTGAGCCAAGGACGGCGGGTGGCCCTGGCAGACTGCAATGCGCACACAGCTTCTCCCTGAGAGGCGGCAGAAGAAACACGATACTGCCGAGACCTTGATTTTAGCGCCGTGAGGCCTGAGTGGGATTTCCGACCTCCAGAACGGTTTGGTAATGAATTTGCATTGGTGAGCCCTCCGAGCTTGTAGAAATTTGTCACAGCAGTCACAGGAAACATCACCGTGAGATTGCGGGCCTTTTAGAACTGGAGACAGGCGGGAAGGCCGCGGAGGGGTTTGGGAGAGAACTGGCGGGGTCTGACTTGTAGTTTAACGGGTTCTGGCTGCTGCGCACGGGTGAGAGTGAGGGAGGCCAGCGAGGAAGAGGAGCAGGGAACAGATGTGTGTGTGTCGGGGCACAGGGGCCAGGCAGGCCTGCGGGAGGCCTGGCCCGGGGCAGCAGCACCGGCAAGAGAGAGAAGCGGTGCATTTTGAAGGCAGAGCCGCTAGCACTGCTCACAGACTGGCTGTCGGTGTGCAAAGAAGAGCGCAGTCAAGGACGACGCCACGACCGTGGACCTGAGCCAGGATGCAGTGGCCTTCACCGAGAAGGCAAGGCAGACACCCTCGGGTTTGAGAGGTGAAGGAGGAGGGGTAAGGTTTGAGGGTCTGTTTACATCCAAATGTTGGAAAAGGTCTGGAGGCCAGAAAGGAAGCACTGTCGACAGGGGAAACAGTGCGGGCCGAGAGAAACGGCAACATCGACCCCTCCTGCGGAAAGGAAGGAGCCGGTGCCTCTTGCTTTAATACACCGAGACTGAGGCCCAAGATTTGAGTGAATGACCGCGGTCCCAGAACTGGTTGTGCTGGGGTCGGGGGCGCTTTGCCCTAATCAGCGCTCTACCAAATGGACTCCCCCAGATTCTCAGGTTCCTGCTGCCATGTGAGCTCAGCATTGGTGGAAGGGCCATGAACAAAGATGATGATAAATAGCAGTGTACCACGTCCGCGAGGGGGTCTCGCGTGGTGCCCCAGAGGTCGGCGCAGTCTGGCTTTATTTAACATCTTCGTTAATTATCTGGAGAAGAAGATAAAGACTTGTTAATTAAATTCACAGATTGTGCAAAATTGGGAGATGTTGAGAAGACCAGCGAAGACAGAGAGAAATCGTTTGAAGAGCCCAAAATATGGACAAGAAATAAAATGAGGCTCGGCATGGTAAACGGCAGGAGGATGTAACCAGAGGATATTAATCCAAAACATTGGAATTCAATGGGCAGTAACAGCCAGGAAAGTAGAAATGCTAAAAAAGTCCTATGGGTAATGTTGGACAACAAATTAATTACAATTCTACTTTGCAGTTCTGCAGCCAAATGGTCCAGTGTGAGTTTGCTCCATACTTACAGGCCTCGTTAGCCTGAGATGGGAACTCATAATCCTTCTCTGTCTCTGCACACACACACGTACACACACACGTCCACGCACACACACACGTCCGCACACGCACATGTATGCACACCCATCAACCCCGCACATTTGAAATGTTTTTGTTGCAGAAATGGCTAAAGAGTAGAGAGTGATAGAGCAGCCAACAGGCCCTCAACCTCGCTGCCCAAAGCCCTCCTTTCCTTAGGGAGGAAATGCGTGGGCAGGGTCCCGGTCAGGAGTGAGCGCGAGGAGGATGGAGCTCAGGGAGGGGCTGCAGAGGCTTCGCAGATGTGCAGGTTCGGGAGGGGCGGCGCCAGGGCAGCAGGTACCCTGTGCCTCTCCATTCCGCTTGGTTGCCTTCATGAAGACGATAACAACAGCGGCTAATATTTTGGGGATGAGCATGGTATTAAGTCCTTGATATCAAATATCAAGTCCAGTTTTGGCAGCCGGCTGAGGTAGTGGGATTATCCTCAAACCCCGTTACAGGAAACAATGCTGAGGCGCAGCCCAGTATGGTAATTAGTCCAAGATGGCAGTGCTAGAGGCTCGGCAGTGCAGTGGCGGCTGAAACTCCAGGGCCAGTGCTCACTACCAACGCACCACACCATGTCCCACCGCACCACACAGTTTCCTACCATACCACACAGTGTCCCACAGGGTGCAATGAGGGACCAGGTGTCTCACCACCACCACACCACACAGTGTCCCACCGCACCATACAGTGTCCCATAGGGTGCAATGAGGGACTGGGTGTCTCACCACCACCATGTCACACAGTGCCCCACCACACCACACCGTGTCCCACCGCACCACACCGTGTCCCACCGCACCACACCGTGTCCCACCACACCACACAGTTTCCTACCATACCACACAGTGTCCCACAGGGTGGAATGAGGGACCTGGTGTTTCCTTCCTATTCCCCCCCATGTAACTACCCAACATTAAGTCATGACCATGTGGCACCTCTGCTGTAGGTGAGGGGGATTCAGCCAGCTCCAATCAGAGCACCTATCTGGGACTCAGGGTCTCAGCGGGGGTCCCCATACTTTCTTGTCTGTATGACCCAATGTTAAAAAATCAGTAAGTCCCCCAATGAATGTATACTGATTTGTTAATAATCTACATATACCACAGTACTAATTTATTCTATATGTCATATAACATACCTCAGAATAAATATGTTAAATATGTAGAAGTGGCATTTCTACTGCTTCCCCGCTAGCCTGTGTTGCGGCAGACAGGCAACCCATGGGGAGCCCGGGTTTAGGGAGGGCTCTGACCCCAACAAGCAAGTGCAAGTGGACGGGCCTGATAATGCTCCCGCATTGATGTCCACCCAGAAACTCAAGTGCGACACGATTTAGAAACAGAGGCTTTGTAGATGTAATCAGTTGGGATGAGGTCATACTGGAGGAGGGTGGGCCCCGACTCCAATGACGGGTGTCCTTGTAAGAGGAAGAGCAGACACAGAGACACATAGAGAAAAAAGAAGGCCATGTGAAGATGGAGGCGAAGGGGGGGCCGTGCCGCTGCAAGCCAAGGAATGCCAGAGATTGCCGGGAGTCCCCAGGAGCTGGAGGGGCATGGAACTTTCTCCCCGGAGCCCTCGGAGTAAGCGTGGTCCTGCCTCTACCTCCATCCGACTTCCAAAACTGTGAGAGAATGGATTCCTGTTGTTTTAAGCCAGTGGATTTCTGGCACTTTGTGATGGCACCTGTAGGAAACCGACAGGGTTCCAGAAGAGCAGGGGCTGCACCTGACTGAGCTCGAGACTCAGGGCCATGCCGCTTGCCCTGAGATGCCCCACGGAGCTCTAGAATGTTGGTACTGTAAGGAGCCATCCCTCCCCCTTCTCATACCCAATAGGAAACTGAAGGCCAAAGAAGCTCAGAGCCCACCCAGCACCACTGGGGGACTCACGCAGAGCCCAGCCTTCCCCCCTGGCCCAGGCTACCTCACTGCATGGCACAGCAAACTTTCCCACGGGCTCCAAATCCGCATGGCCAGCCTCACCTGGTGTCCCCAGTTTAAAATGCAACTCCTTGTGGCAAGTTCTTGCTTAAACTTCTCTAAAAGCTCTGCTCCCTATCGCCTTTTGAGTTCATTCAGCTGAGCTCTTTGGGATAAAGGGCGTTAAGACACAGCTGGGCCTGAAGGTCGTGGCCCGCAGGTGGAGGGACAGACAGATTGGCTGTGCAAATGACAGACACAAGGAAGGCATGGATGTCTGGGGGCTCCTGCCCCGGCCCATGAGGCCACTGAAGACTTCCAGGAGCAGTGGCATCTGAGCTGAGCCCAGGGTCCTGCGTGGCAATGCAGTTGGCATGCCCCCGAGGCTGCTGGGGGTGAGGAGAGTGTGGGCCCTCGGTGCTGGCTTGGATGAACGGGCCAAACTGTGGTGTCACTAAGTGGGAGGAGAAAAGCCAAGCCCAGTTCCTTGTGTTGTGCAATTCACTCGCTACTCTCAGGTTATCTCCAGCCTTCATCTCCAGCACAGCCCGCCTGTGCTGCTCCCAGCCTTGCAGTGTGCACCTGCTGCCCACACAGACATGGTCGCAGTCACCTCCTCCAAGAGGCTGCCCTCTATCACCGCTCTTGGCCCCCTGCAGGGTCAACTGCTCCCACCCTGGCTCTACCCCATCACTCTGCTCCCACCCGGGCTGAGAGCCTGTGTTCCCTCCTACGGCAGCTGCCTGCCTGTGCACTTGGCCCTTTCTCTGAGTGTGGGCAGCAGGTCTCATTCACCCAGAATCCGCAGGCCCACACATGCCCTGAGGGGCCTTCCCACGCCATGTGTCGCACGGTCCTGCACAGTCATGGTCTGTGCAGCGGGCTAAGTCTCCCTGAAACTCGGTCCGTGGGGGGCTGGCACTTCCCAGGCAGATGGAGCTGTGAGTTGAAGGCCCTGGGGCAGACCCTGGATGAGGCTGGTCCTGAGGCGGCAAAAGGAGGGTGGTCCGGGAGGGGCCTGGGCTTTGCTCCCAGAGCACCAGGCAGGGTGGGGAGCGGTGCGGCTGGACCCGCCCTGCAGTCCACCTCCCCTTTCTGGAGGACAAGCTGCCAGGGCAGAGCCGGGGGTGCAGATCACGCTGGGCTTCATTTCACAGTCTCAGCATGCTCCCGACAGCGTGGGGAGATCCTGGCGGCCCTGCCAGGGGACGGGAAAAGCTCTGGGAGGAACAGTCTTGATTGTGGACTTTTTTTTTTTCATAGTTTCAGCAATTTTAGGTGACACTTGCCTGGAGCTATTGGGCGTTGACTTCATTTGTGTATTCTTCCTTTTCTATTGTTGTTTGCAGTTGATACCAAGGGATCTAGATTCCAGCCCCTTACCAGTAGGGAAAGGCGAATAGTCTCCAAATTCCTTGGAACTATTTCTCTTTCTCACAAAGATGAGGAAGCCTTGCCGAAGAGACTACAGTGGCTTAGAAGAAGCAAGAATACATTTGATTGAGGAATACCAGCATTCGAGACAGAACAAAAGGACGAAAGCAGCGAACAGATGGGTGGCTGTTCTGTGAAGGCTCATGATCTATGTGAGCAGAGCAGGCTGCGCCCTCCCTTTTTTTTTTGTTTTTGATGCATCAGGGTCTGATGTGATATGATATGACAGAACATGTCAAAAATTTAGGGGAAAATAAAACCTTGGCTTTTTTTTGAAACATCAAACTATTGCTATCAATAGGAACAGCAACTGTTCAAAAATTTGTTTCAGAACTGCCAAGAAGTGAACGTTCGTGGAAAAAAAAAAAGTATTTTTCCCTGCTGTTTGCAAGGTGGACACAAATGCAGACGGTAGGAGGTTGACAACTTGACACATGTCTAATAAATCCAAAGCATACAAAGTCAACAACTCGCTGCTCAAGAAAGCATTCTCGGAATAAAGAGTGCTGCGCAGAGAAAGAAGAGCCATTAAAAAATAGATTTTCCGAATTCAGTAAGTAATTTAGCCCTCGGAGCGCCAGTCTTCAAAACAAGGAAGCTTTTTCTTTCTCCCTTTAAAAGAGAGAGAGAGAGAGAGAGAGAGATGGAGAGGAGGCGATGTTGGGCTCGGAGCGGAGGGGGCCTGCTGCATTTGAAATGAACCAGGTGAAGCAGCGCGGCATCCAGCCAGCAGATGTGCGAGGCTCGGAGGGCTGGTGACAGGGGTCAGGGTTCGAGACTTCCAGATCCCGGCTGTTCGGCAGCTCAACCCACTCAAGGCAGGAGTGGGCTGAATTTGACGAGTTCGTCCAGTTACAGGGAATTCACAGATCACAGTCAATGCCAGGAAGATTTGGCCACCAACAGCCTGTCTGCGGCTGGCCAGGGGGACGGCATTTGGGAAGCTCTGTCTGCTGCCTGATCACTTGAACATAGACAGAGAAAAAGCCACAGACACTCAGGGTGAGGGCTACAGGCACCCGGCTGAGTGCTGGAGAAGGAAAAAGAAAGAATGAATCATGTTCTTAATATCAAAATAATTAAGAATTTTGTTGTAACCATTTTTTTCTCCAGACTGCTAGTGCTCTTTCTTTTTCCCATCATGATGAGTACGATGAGGAAGAAGATCGTAAATAAATGTGAAATGAATGGCAATTCTCATGCAAGTCTCACGTAAACAAAAATATCAGCATTAAAGTTATGAATCCTCATTTGTGCCATGGAGCTAAAATCTGTATCCTTCTGAATTAGGGAAATATAGACGTACAGCACTGGGAAGCATCTCTGTGCGGTTCAGAAAACTGACACAGCCTCTCCAATTTATGGGAAAATTGACATAATTTTGCAAAAATGCAAAACCATTTGTGAACTGGGTTTTGCATAATGGGATTAATTTGGTTGACTGTCATATCCACTATGCTGCAAAATGCAAGTTAATCACAACATCATTCTGAGGTTTTTTTTTTAAGGGAAGAACGATAAAGGAAGAAAGAAAGGAAAAGCATTTCCCCCCTATTCTGACTATCTTTTCATTAAGGGAAAATACCCAGTCTTCTAGATGGCACCGAGCTACCTCTAGAAAACAATGCTAGACGAAATTCTGCAATGGTTGCCTTCCTGAACTGAACGGAATTGGCCTAGCTCCAGTGAGAAAAATTAACAGCTTTCATAGAGCATGAACAATTGCTGCCAAAAAAAGTCCATACTTTCTGCTTTGGTGTGTGTGTGTGTGTGTGTGTGTGCATTTGTGCGGAATTATACTGCACAACAGAGCTGGGGCTATATTTTATACAATTTGTTACCACACTCAATTATTTAACCTCATTATTACGAACCCTCTTTCTATCAATAAATAAGAGCCGATTATTCTGAGAAGAAGGCTCGATATGTGAATCTGTGAAACAGCGAGGCTGTGTCATGGTGACAATGAGCCGAGCGTCTCAGTGGCTTCACACAGCACTGTTTCTTTCTTCTTCATGCTCTGTGTCCAGAATCAGCAGGAGGGCTCTGTCGACTGCTGTCCCTCAGGGGCCCCAGTGGACAGGGTCCATCTGGGCACAGGCTTCCTGGGATGCCCAGACAGGAAAGAGGACACTCAGTGAGCACCAGGTCCGAAGCTTCCACTTGGAAGAAGCATTTTCACTTTCACCCACATCTCCTTGGCCAAAGCAAGTCGCGTGGCCGCACCTACCTTCAGAGGGCGCAGGGAGGACTAGAAGACGAGGGAGCCCATGTAGTTGCTGCCACAGTCAGCACGCTGGCAATTTTTCTATCTCTTTCCATCACTCTAAAGATTGATGGTGAAACAGACTCTTCTTTTTGCCTTCTCCGGATAGAGGGACAGGTATGATTGGAGGGAGTTCCTCCTTCATTAAGAGGCGTTCAAGGCAGGGTGGCATTTTTCAAGTCAACCCAACAACAACAGAGACTGCCCCAGGTCTGCTAAAGAGGTTAATGTGGCAAGGAAGGCATAGAAGACCATGTCCTCCTCGTCTCAAGGGAATGATGAAAGAACGTTGGTAGGAGTATTGGGTGGACGAAAATACGTTCCATGCAAAGCCGAGCATGGCCAGTGCTGCTATTCAGAGACACAAGAATCCAGGCAGGCTTCCTGTGAGAGGCGTTGACACTGAGCCTTGAAGGATTCCTGCTGGTGGGAAGAGGGGGAGGGGAAGAGCAAGACCAAGGCATGTGGGAATAGGGTGTGGTCCAGTTGTCAAAGAGCTTCCGAGTTTCCTTGCAGAGAGCTGATACCCTGTGATGGGTGCCCTGGCAGTTGGAGGTGGGGAACTTACACTTGACTTAGCAGCTCTGGACAAGAATGGCTGCACTTGTCTCCTTATCATCATTCTAGATCCATAATGTCAGGCATGGGCTGCTTACACCAGTGAAGCATTCTAACTCTGACAGTGCATTCCAGAGGCAGGAAGATCTGGGCTCAAGTCCCCATTCTGCAATGTACCGACCACGTCACCTTAGGTGTGTTGCTTGGCCCCTGCAGACCTGCCTTCTCATCTGAGTGGGTCTAATCATACCGACTTCATAGGGCTGTTTAGACTGAGGGTTAAAGATCGTGTCTGTGAAGTCTCCTGCATTTAACAACAAAAAATTAAAATTTAAATTTAAAAAATTCACAACCAGACAAAGGAAGGAATTACTTTAATGTTAAAAAGAGTATTCATTATAATACTTGCTCAATAAAAAGCTCTTGTTAATAGAATTGCATTATGATTAGCTTTGTCTTAAGGAGTGTGACTTCTCATCAATTACATGAACACCCACTGGGGGCCTGCTCAGCTGACAGGGATTCCCCCAGCGCCCTTGTCTGTCCTGCGCTTGTGCCCTTCTGCCATGGTCATTATCCAAAGGTGGAGTGGTCAACAGGGCTTTTTCTCCTCGGAGTGTGACACTTGGCCAGGACGCAGTGGAGCAGCATCGCTTTGCTGACGTGTCCTATGGGATGTTCACGGGCAAGTCTGCAGAGGCGCCCTGAGCTGCTCTGTGGCCGGCGTGCAGGTGTTTGGCTGGTCCCTGGATTCTACAAACCAACCTAGTGCCTTCTCAAATCCCACTTTATGGTTCAGACAGCAGCAGGCCTCCTGTGCAGACGGCCGAGGTAGCCTTGGTCAACAAACCTGGCCTCTGAAATAAAGAGGACGCTTGTTCTTAAACGGAATTCTCAAGTAAGAAAGTAAGAACGATTGATGATCACCTGGTGTTTTTTTCTTTCATGTAAACAATTGTCACGAGGTCAGTGAATGCCATGGAGCAGGTTGCAACAGAGGTGATGGTGATGAGGAAGCCGGGAGAGAACAGGCTCCAAGGGGTCCACAGGATGTGAGGTGCAGACTGCACCCAGATTTGCACAGGACGTCTGGTGTGGGATGCACCTATCCTGAAGGTTTGTGTTGCTGCTGCGACTGGGTAGACTGACCCGGGCACTGCTCTTAGGTGAAATCCTGCCCCAGGGGTAGGGCTGAGCTCAGTTCAAGGTTAAGGCTGCTGAGCAGGCAATTCTAATGAAGGAAAGAGGAGAGGCTTGTCTTTCCTGCCCCCATTTCAGGCCTGCCCTCTTTTCCTAGGGGCGAGGGGAGGACGATGGGAAGAGGCAGGAGGAGCTGACTCTCATTGAGGGTGCACCTTGTGCCAAGAGCTGCACTAAGCTCTGTGCATCTGCTTCTGATGTCATGGACAGTGGTCTTCATGCAGCCCCTGTTGTTCAGCTGGGAGAGTGGAGGCTGAGAGGTATGTACCCCTTGCTAGGGTCACCAACTAGGAAGGGCTGGACCCTGGATTCAAGACCAGGCCTCTGGGACTTTGGGACTTTCAGTCTAACTGAACACCACACAAAATGCTTCTCTAGGGGTAAAGGAACACCTGCACTGAACACCAGGCAAAACGCCTCATTGCTTCTTTTGCAAGCAATGAAGAGAGGAGGGAGACAGAGGAGAGGGAGGCACTTCCCCAACACCCTCTCCCCAGACAATGATTGACTCAGTCCCTCAGAGCACCTGTTCTTTCAAAGAGTTGGCTGCACACATTCTGGTAAAGCTTCGTGCTGTTTCTGGAGCGCAGAGGGACATGGCTTTATTCGTCTGCTCTGTGCAGGGTGTGGCTATCCCGAGGTTAAGAAGCCTGGCATCGACCACTAATGCGGTTTACTGACGGAGCCCAAAGCCTGACCTCTGTGCAGACAAGGCTGAAGGTTACATTCCTGCTGGTCACGAAAGGTCAGGCTCAAATAGAGAACAAATGGCATGCAGCTCCCGAGAGCAGAGTCTGCAGGTGTTGATGTTAACTGATTGTTTCTCCTACACCAGGCAGGTGAACGCTTCATCCACAGACCACACCAAGGCATGGGGACAGGTGGACACCCAACCCCGTGATCTGTGGAGGGGCAACTGTGGTTGGCAGCATCCACAGATGGCCCAAGTGCCCAGAGTGCTCACCAGGATCCCTGGTCAAAGGAGGTTCACTCTCAGGAGGAGACTTTAAACCACAAAGGTTAGACAAATAATCAGAGGATGTGGCTGGAAGCCATTCTGGGTGGCCCTTGTGGGTGAGGGTGTCTCACTTGCTCTGACTTCCCAGCAACCCTGGGGGAGAGTTCCAGTCTCCATTCCATGGAAAGGCTTCTTGTCAAATCATTGTCCCAGGAAAACTTCCCATGACATCATTCTCTGAGCTTCACCCCAGGCACCTCCTAGAAGATTCACGTCAGTGATCTCCATTTAGGTGCAATTTACTTGAGCTAAGGTGCCCTGTACAATCTAGGGTAATCTGCAGAAGCCAGGGCACTATGTAGGAGCTGGGGTGCCCTGTGTGAACTGCTGGGTATCCTTCATGCGCCTGGTACCCTGTATGAGCTGGGATATCCTTTATGAGCTGAGGTATCCGGTATGAGCTGGGTATCCTTTATGAGCTGGGGTATCTGGTATGAGCTGGGTATCCTTTATGAGCTGGGGTATCTGGTATGAGCTGGGTATCCTGTATGAGCTGGGGTATCCTGTATGAGCTGGGTATCCTTTATGAGCTGGGGTATGCTGTATGAACTGGGGTATCCTGTATGATCTGGGTATCCGGTATGAGCTGGGTATCCTGTATGATCTGGGTATCCGGTATGAGCTGGGTATCCTGTATGAGCTGGGTATCCTTTATGAACTGGGGTATCCGGTATGAGCTGGGTATCCTTTATGAGCTGGGGTATGCTGTATGAACTGGGGTATCCTGTATGAGCTGGGTATCCGGTATGAGCTGGGTATCCTGTATGAGCTGGGTATCTGGTATGAGCTGGGTATCCTGTATGAGCTGGGGTATGCTGTATGAACTGGGGTATCCTGTATGAGCTGAGATATCCTGCATGAGCTGGGTATCCTTTATGAACTGGGGTATCCTGCATGAGCTGGGTATCCTGTATGAGCTGAGATATCCTGCATGAGCTGGGTATCCTTTATGAACTGGGGTATCCTGCATGGGCCTGGTATGCTGTAGGAGCTGGGACACCCTGTGAGACCTGGCTACCCCGTAAGATCTGGGGTGCCCTCTACAAGCTAGGGTAACAAATGGACCCATGTGTATTCTGAGGATGGTAGAGGTTTATCCCTCTCAGGTAAAAATCCACAGGAATATTCCAGCCCCACAAGTGGCTCTGCTACAACGAAGTCATTCAAGAAGCAGGCTCTGTCCAAGTTGTGAGATCCTTTTGCTGTCTTTCCCTATGGCAGTGTCTGTCTCTGCCTGGCCAGAAGTTTTCATCAGGAAAGTGGGCAGAGGGTGTGGATGAGACACACCCACAGGTTAAGACCTAGGTGGGGCGGTGCATCGGGCTTCCTCCCCCGTTCCACTGGGGAGTGCAAAGTCACCGACCACTCCCAGCTGTGGGAAGTAGGCGCTGCAGTCCAGATTTGTGACGGGGAAGAAGGCCGGACAGATTTGATAGATCTCTAGCAGTTTCCCTTCAGTAGCCATCTCTCTAGTGCCTAAGCAATAGTGCCTGAGGGTTCATTCATCGTAGCATTTTTTTTTTTACTACTAGATGTATTTTAAATTTAGACTGTGTTATGTGTTATAATACCTTTATTTTATACTGGAAGCAAGCATCAATGTAGAAGAGTATTGACACCTAGCATCAGATTGTGGTTGCTAATTCCAGTCTTCCATTCAAGCAGCCCGGGTTCTATGAAGAAATGCTTAATTCCGGGA
This sequence comes from Macaca fascicularis, assembly GCF_037993035.2. NCBI lineage: Eukaryota > Metazoa > Chordata > Mammalia > Primates > Cercopithecidae > Macaca > Macaca fascicularis. The sequence continues at coordinate 5,578,060 of NC_088392.1, read as the reverse complement.
CTGGGAGGGGAGTAAACAAGATGAGCAGAAAGCAAAGAAGTGTCCAAACCAAGCCAAACCAAAACACCCGGGATGCCGCCATAATGGGGACATTTTAAAGGGACATGGGAAGCAAGGGAAAGAACCCCCAGTGGCTAAAGCTAGAGCGATTGGAGCAACAAAACAAGGTAGCATTGGAAAATAACTCAAAGTGTACAGCCAGCCTATTCTGATAGAAACGACTGAGGAAATAAACAATTGGAGGAGGAGCGACAAGTCTTCTGGGCAGACTTCCAAATAACTTATGTAGATCGCCTGCCCTTGAAGAAGGGAAGCACAGCTCCCCACTTCGGCCACGAGGGCTGCTCGTAATGACTTCTTCCAAAAAGTATGGAAAGGGGGAAAGGCAGTTTTACAGTGGAGAAGCCTCGCAGACACTGCTTCGGCCAGGTGATCACGTTGAACGTCAACCATGCTGGGTTACGTTGACCCGATGCACCGTTGATAGGATGGGATGTAAGCACTCGACGTCCATCACGGGTGCCATCTCCACTCAACCCAATATGAGAAAAACATCAAACTCCAGTTCTCCAGTGTTCCTGCCAGTCCTCCTCAGAACAGCCAAGGTCAAGGTCATTCAACACGGAAATCTGAGAATCCACCACCACCAACAGGAGTCTAAGACCTGAGGATTGAGGGTCATGCGGTGTCCCAGCTGGGGTCTGGGGTAGACAGGGACTTGAGGTAAAGGCTAGAGAACCCTGAATAAAGCATGGGCGTCAGTGAACGCACTCCTGTGCGTCAGTCATGCTCCATGAACTGGGGGCAGATATACAGAGGAACACGATCTAATAATGGGAAGACAGGAAATGGGGTGTGGGCTATGTAGGAACTCTGTGCTATCTTTACAATTTGTCTACAAGTTCATTATTTTAAAATTAAAAATTTAAGAACAACAACATGTTTATTTATTATCATGTTAGCCATTATTTATTATTATGTCACACATATGTGAGATGACAAAGGTACTGCTCCCTGCACAGTGGTGGCCCCACCAGTCAGCTGCCTTGGGGAGGGAAGGAAGACCACCAGAGCCCGGAGCAGGGGTGCGGCAGCTCCTGGAGGCTCCCCTGCCCCTCCTGGTCCTCACCTCCTCCTCCCCGAGTGGCCTGGTAGGATGGAAGGTGTCTGTGGCTGGCTGCCCAGAACACCGAGAAGGGCCCTCTTCCTCCTTGAACGTGAGCCAACCCCTGGCGTCTTTCTCGGGGCCAGAGCTTTGCCTCTAAATGGTCTTTGTTTGCAAACGATCTGCTGTGCAGATCATGAACCATCACCACAGTGCCAGACAGACCCTTCATCCGGACCAGCCGTCCCACTGGGTCCCCTCAGGAAAGCGCAGACGCCGGGGACCCCAAACCGCGTCCAGCTCCTCCCACACGCCCTTCTCGGAGCCGCACGCTTGGTGACTTGCGTGTGAAGAACTCACGGCCGTGTTGCCAGGAAACTGCAGGGAGCAGCCTTTGTGGTCTCACATAAGCGTAACATAATAATAAATAACGGTTAACATGATAATAAATAAACAAATAACAATAATTATAACGTGCCCCAAGCCTGTTGTTTCTCCAAAATTAATTTATGATGAATTACGACTCAGATTCCTTGGAACATACCAGTGGGAAGAGGAGAGGGGGCTATTTTATTTGCCACTGGGCCCAGAGTAGGGTTAAGAGCCGCCTTTCCCTGAGCCAGACCTTGTCCCAGGCCCCTGGTAACCCAGGGAAGGTGGCCAGAGAGGAATTTTCTCTTTCCCTCTGCTTCTCACATCTCCTCCTCTGCCTAGGACAGTGAAGTTTTTAGATACTTTACTTGCATTTCTAATTCAGTTATTCTTCTGAAATTTATTCAAAGGATTTATGCTTATGAAATTATAATATAATGCTGCCTATATGCCAATGAGCTGGAGGCAAAGAAAATAATTTTCTTCAATTTACAGTTATGAGGCTGGAGGAAAATGATGCCTTCTTATCACCTCTTTCTCTTTGTATGTCTCGGTATTTTTTTAAGTCTTCAGAAGGCAGGAGCTGATGATGAATTCTTAAGCAGATCACACTGATAATTGTATTTCAGAGCTGTCAGCGCTGGGAAGACTGGCCAGCGACTGCCTCTGTGCACTTGAGCTATTTGTGTCGCTGCCTTCCTTCTCAGGAACTCAGCCCTCAATAAAGCCAACTCGCTGGGGATATTGTTAAATCGTCTGAGAGGATGATTAGATCGAAGGGAAATTTATGGATGACACTTTGTAACAATTAATCAGGAACCGTTGATGAAGTTTTAGTTGGTTCTTTTATTCTTGGATCAAAAAATAAATATATACATATGTGTGTGTGTATATATATATATATAATCATAATAATATTCAGCCCTTGTTCCAATTGTCAAATGGCTCATTTTGTCACTCTGTTTGATTAATGGACCTTTTGGAGTCCCCCAAAAGTCCTAGTAATACAAATAAAAAGAATCATAAATATTGAATAAGCTCACAGCACAGTTAACCTTGACTACATTTTGGGACATACTTGGAGAAACTTTGCTATATGGAAAATAAGTTGCTGTGGGGATTAAAAAAAATATGCGCACTCATACCAAATTGGAGATTTTGGAGAATGTCACCTCTCTAACCTTGTCACTCTTAATAATCTGTTGTGATTAATTAGTTTAGTTAGCTTTACAATCAGGTCAGCAGAGCGCTGGCATGCTGGCGTGTTTTACTGATGGGTCCCAGCCCAGAAAGGGATGCGGGCCGGGGTGAGGGAGGGTCTGGAGCTAAGGGGCTAGTGTTCTAACCTCACAAGGTACTAAACGAGGGTGATGGGTGAGGACTGTTTCAGGCCACAATTTACGGAGCAGAGGCCTGGGTGGGGGCAGGGAGCCTTCATTGTGTGTGGGTTCTTGTGTTGAATGCCCTTGCCCTTCCCAGGTGAAGATCCCCCCTCACCAGCTTGGAGCTTTTGCTGACACCCCTTCAAAGTTCTGATTCCAGATCTGACCAGTTATTTGGCCCAGAAAACGGATTCTAACTAGACTGTAATGACTTGCAAGTTTTGAATGTAGCATCTAGTCCAGTGGGTAAGATTCGAGGGTAAGAGAGACGTGGATTTGAGTTCTCCTCTGCAGTGTTGGAGTCATGTGACCCTGGGCAGTTGGCTTTGACTTTCTGAGTCTCAGTTTCCTTGTCTCTAAAATGGAGTTTCTACATCCTAGGATTTTTACAAGGATGAAGTGAGACAATTCAAAGAAACAGCTTGGCCAAGTGTCCAGCATGCAGTCCTCTGCAGTGGGTAGGATTGTGTCGTCCTGCAATAGAAGTTGAAGTCCTCACCCCTGAGACCTGTGAAGGTGACCTTACTGGGTCTTTGCAGATGTGATCAAGTTAAAATGAGATGAGGATGACTAGGGTACCCTTTAAGCCAATGACCGGTGTCCTTATATAAGAATCTGGACGCAGTCACAGGGAAGACGGCCACACGAAGCCAGAAGCAGAGATCGGAAGATGCGGCTGCAGGCCAAGGACAGCCAGAACTGATGGAGCCGAAATGCCGGAAAAGCCAGGAAGGATCTTCCCACAGAGCCTTCGGAGAGGCGGGGCCCTGCCGACACCTGGGTTTTGGAGTTCTAGTCTCTAGGACTGTGAGAATACATTTCCGCTGCTTTCAGCCGTGTTTTCTGCCATTTGTGAAGGCAGCCCTGGGAAACTGATACGTGCTGTGGATGGTCACTGTGATCTGGTTTGCAGGGAACAAGTAAGGTGGGGTTGAGGACTTGGCCTCATGTGCCTGACACTCGGTTTCCTGCTCTCCCTGAATAGTCCTGATCATGCCAGCTGCCTCCCCACGGAGGCTGAGTGCCTTGAAGGCCGGGATGCCGCTTCTCGCTGTATGGGTGAGGAACTGTGGCTCGTTCAGTTCAGCAGAGCGCCATCGCCGCCCCCGAAGTCCAGCTCTTAGGATCAGCCCTCAGAAACCCAGACTCTGTGACGTCGTTGTAGATGCAAAGTTGCCCCTGGTACAGGCCAAAGTGATTCATTTCATGGTATTGATTTATGTTGCCTTTTCTGAAAGTACAGTAATTTCTAAATAAAGGCAACATTTAGAAGTTAAGAAGTAAATGACAATCATGTTACTTAAATTATCAGCTTAGAAATAAGGAACCTCACATTATATAGCGAGTATAACCTTGGAAAGTTGCAAGCGAGTGCATTTTTTGTACATAATATCTTATTTTCCTGTTGACTTATAATGAGAAATTCAAAAATCTATTTCCTCCCAAAGAACAACATTGGCCCCATTACACTAAAAATTACACGGGATCCCGCCATTTCCTTTGTCATTGTGGAACCAACATGTTCCAGCCGTGACGTAATCCTTCAAATTCCTGGCTCCCACTCTCCTCCAAGACTTTCCTGGAGATCATTGCACGTTGCTACCTTCTGCCAAAGGTTTTCACCGACTCTTCGGTCCAACGAGGAACGGTGCTGAGCCTGACTCTAGCAGGTGAGAGGCGGGATGTGGGGTCCAGCTCTGTCGGAATTCCTTCTGTGGACAAAGTCCGTTCACGTTGCTGGGGCACAGAAAATGATACCTCACAATGAAGGTCTCAGAAGCAAAAATGTTTCTCACCTGCTCCTGCCCTCCTGTCCCTGTCCCCTCAATCTCCCCTGAGGCTGGCCATAGAAACCAGAATCTGTCTTCCTCAAAGCAGGTCAAAGAAGCCAGAGCCCCGTTTCCCCAAAGCCAGGCATAAACATAAAGCCTAAACATATTCCTCTAACTCCCCCCTGCCTTTCTGTGTAAAAACTGGCCCTAAAGAAATTATCTGACCTCCCTTGTTGGATTGTGGGTCCTGAGATCCCCGCTCCAGAGAGGGTCTGCCCCCTCCCCTGGAGAAAGGAGTGCTGCAGAGAGGCCGACAGGCACCTGAGCAGATGGGCCCTGCTGGGTTTATCTGTCTATCGGCTTAGACCAGGCCCTTTTTGTCCAGTCAGTTTCTACATGGTGTCCATACTTTGTTGAACCTAAGCATAAAAACAGATCGTTTTTTTCTGCATCTTCATGCCAAAGACTCCTGTGTCACATAAAATATGTCCGAATACATTTGTACGCCTTTTCTCCTGTGACTCTGCCTGTTGCCAGTTGCTTTTCAGGGAACTTTCCTAGGGCAAAGGGAGATTTTCCCTTGGCCCCTACAAAGTACAGGACCTTCAGCTCAGGCAACTGAGGTTTAGCTTTGGCGCTGGTCTCCCTGGCAAGACGATTTAGGGGGAGGAGACTAAGAGACAGTGGTACGATGGTCCCCTCATCTTCGGGGGATACGTTCCAAGACCCCCATAGAATGCCTGAAACTGCAGATAGTACCGAATGCTAAATATACGATGTATTTTCCTGTCCATGCACACCTTTGACAAAGTTTAATTTATAAATTAGGCATTGTAAGCAATGACTAATAATAAAATTCAGCAATTATAGCAACTCACTGTAATAAAAGTTATGTGAGTGTGGTCTCTCTCTTAAAATATCTTATTGTTTTCAGAGCACGGTTGATGGCAGGTAACTGAATCCATGGAAAGTGAACCTGCAGATAAGGGGAGCTTACTGTGTGTCACTGAACGTGGTATCAAGAAGCAGGGGGTGTTTCAAGGAGGGTGAGGCCAACAGTCCAGTGCAGCCTTGAGGTCAGGGAAGATGAGACTGTGGAGGACAGCGAGGCTCGGGCCCAGTACTGTGAGGGATTTGCCGTGGAGTTAGGGGTGCGGAAGCCCATGCAGCAGGCTGGGAGAGAGTAGGAGGAGGGAAGCAGGACTGTCAGCTCATATGACTTTTCCAGGAGTCTAACTGAAGGGGCAGGGGAGATGCAGGTCATGGCCAGAGTCACAAGTGTTGCAATTGTCAGGTAATGGATCTGCAGCCCCACTGGCTCCAGGGCTACAGGAGCTCAGGGCTTCGTCCCAGCCCCCACTGGCTCCAGGCTACAGGAGCTCAGAGCTTAGTCCCAGCTGTTGTTGCATGCCCTGTGCCCAGCACCATGCCTGGCACACAGTGATCATTAATATTTGCTTAGATGAATGACTCGATGAACAGGGGTGCGGCGTTTGTGTTGAGAGGGAGAAAATGGTCCACAGACTAACAGAGAAACTTCCTGAGAACAGGGAGATGAGCCCCCAGGCAGGTGAAGGGACATTCCTGCATGTGAGGACTGCACAGCCTTCTCACCCAGGTCGAAGGAGAAAAAAGTCTGAGGCAGGTACAGATGTATGCCAGAGCGGAGCACTGGCATTGAGGTCACCCTTTCCAGACGGTCCCTGCCGGATTCTGGGCATAGGAAAAGGGAAGGCTTTTTACTGCCAGTGGGGAGACCATGGAGGGCAGAGGAGCTGTGGTTAGGAGCAAGGGAAGCTGGAATCCACAGGAAGCAGGGGGATGGAGTGTTGGAGGGTGAGCCATAGAGGGTGAGCTGTGCGCACTTAGTAAGCAACAAACCATGGTCAAAGGACAGGGAGGAACTGAAACTCAGAGTTGCGAGTCTTGTGCACGGATATAATGGAAGAGATATTAGCACAAAAAGGGAGCTGGAGAGCTGGTCTCAACGTGGATGCTGGTATGTGAACCACTGACTTCAGATGTCTCTTATGGAGATGATTATTTACGTACCCTGCAATGCTGAGATGTTTTACACACCTGAAGTCATGGGTTTGTTTGGAAGAGCGACCTAAAAATGTAATTGAACACACTGGTTTCTCACTTGGCAATTTTCTGAATAAAACAAAAACAAAGCATCCCAAACAAGGAATGCACACCTGTTTTGTAAAATGCTTAAATTCAGGTCTCTGTCCACCTGCATTAGGATAAGGATAGAATAGATAATCCCAGTATTTCACTGGCTTCACACAACAGAAAGATTTTTTCTCCCACACTGGAAGTAAGAAATGGGGATTAGCAATCAGTGCCTCACTCATGGCCACTGTGGGAGTTGGGGTTCTCACATCTTGGGACTCCAAGCTCTTTGAGGGGCTGGGAGTTCTCTGCATTGAGTCAGGGTACAGGGAAAGAGAGGGTGCTCACAGCACGGGGTGGGGGGCTTCACAGCCTGGCCTGGAAGTGGATCACAGCATTGAGGCTGAAAAGCAATGGACCCAAGCTCAGCTGAGGCCGCTGCTCACTGCAAAGGGGGCTGAGGATGTGGCCCAGCTGTGTCCTCAGCAAGAAGAAGTGGGTTTGCTGAGCTACCTGTGCAGCATCCTCCCGGAGTCCCTCCAGGCTGAGAAATAAGTGAAGTAACAGGTGTTTTTGAAATCAGAGCCTTTTAGCTGACTTCTTGAATGTATGGATTGACCCAGCAAAAACCTTTGACAAAACATCGTGAACTGCTCAAACTTAAGGTGCTAAAGTGCACGTTAATAGGCCCCAAACAAAAGCAATCGATAACGATAATGACATAAAGAGATGCTAAATTTATTTAACACTGAAGCTATAGGGGTAGCCAGCACACACACAGTTCTTTAGAGCCTAGATCTGTGCTTTGTAACTTTTCCATCCAGAGCACACTTCCCACCCATTTATGGTCACCAATTATGAATGCACATTAAACACACTTTGCCCTTTAATTTTTGCTAAATACATGTGGGGATTCTCAGTGTGTGCGCCTTCCCAGTAATGCAGGTGACAACCTGTCTCTCCTCTCTCAAGCGTTTCTTCCTTTCTTCTTGAGATGATGAATTTCCATGTGTTGGATGCCCCTAAATGGGAGGTCACGTCACTAATGTGGTATCACAAAATGTCCCTTAGCACTTGGATAGGCCTTAGATGCTGGCAAAGGAGGTTGGGGATTTTCAGATTTAGCCCCAAATAAAGTGCGAAGGTCCTGTGGATATTCTTAAACATACAGGGGAGGGAAGGCCTCTTCAGTTTAATCTGACAATGCTCAGGGTCCCTGCAGAGCCCCCCACGGAATTGGCAGTCCCCTGGGGAGAAGTTGCTGGAAAAAAGCCCCTCTCGAAGGAAGGGATTGCCCCCATCTGCTTACTGACATCGCGTGAGATTGTAAAAGGACTTGAGGCCACGATGAACGCATTTATTAAAGTAGAAAGGGCTAAATGACAATCCTTTTATAGAAACACACATGATTATTATAGAAAATTCAGAATGTACGGAAGACCGTATCAAGAAAGCATGGAAGACATGAAATGGTGATCTACTTCTGCTGCTGCTGTTGAGAGAAAACCATCGTTAGCATTTTAGCCAATTTCCTCCCAGGCTTTTTTCAGTGTGATTATGCTTCACTCAAGTTAGTGTCACGCTGAACACACTGCGTTATAACCTGACTTTTCTCATTCAACAATGCATCGGGAAAAAATTTTAATGACAGACTTCTAGAAATGGCAGGCATGTGTTGTAGGCTACACGTGTTTTAAAGGTGTTTGTCACCTATCACCAAACTACCCTACAGAAAAGCTGTTTCCACTCATACCCGCCCAGCCAGAGCAACGACTTTAATGAACTCAATGACTCCATCAAATTGGCCGGTCTTGGGTCAGAATGTTCAGCAGACAAATTGTGTGTGATGAGAGTGTGAAGGTGTGTGCGAGGCTTTTACACTCCTCTTAATAAATCAAATTACAGAACCTCAGGGCGGGCAGGCAGAATGCTTGAAGAGCGATCTAGTCTTTAGATAATTCAAACTTCCATGACAGATCCTGAAAATGTGATTGAGGAAGAGAAAATGTTTCTAGGTCAATAAGACAATGGCAATGTATTATTTTTTATATTATTTTTCAATTTTGTTGCGGGGAGGGGAAGTGCAGGCTGGGGAAAGAAAGTGAAGGAAAGTCAAACAAACACGTGTGGAAAATTTTGTATCTACCAGTTGAGAGCACGGATGAATGCCTCATTACATGTGGGCGACTCCAGGGGCAGAACTGGAAGGGGTACTGAAGTCATTGAAGGGGTATTGAAGTCATTTCTCAGATAAGGAAAGTGAGGCCAGAGAGGTGAAAAGCTCACCCACTGTCACCTGTCTGGCTAACAGTCAGTTCCCAAATAGGCTTCCTCCCTCCTTCCTTCCCCTATAACCAGTACCTGCCTGTATGTGCATGAGGACAAATGGTGGTTAGAACGGCGACACTTTTATTAGGTCAACACGCTATTTTTCTAGAGGATTTAATTATTTTTTCTGAGTTGAACAATTTTTTTTTCTTTCTTTTTTTTTTTTTTCTGACATGGAGTCTCATTCTGTTGCCCAGGCTGGAGTGCAGTGGTGGGAACTCGGCTCACTGCAACCTCTGACTCCCCGGTTCAAGCGATTCTCCCGCCTCAGCCTCCCGAGTAGCTGGGATTACAGGTGCACACCACCATGCCCGGCTAATGTTTGATTTTTAGTAGAGACAGGGTTTCACCATGTTGGTCAGCTGGTCACGAACTCCAGGTGATCCACCCGCCTTGGTCTCCTGAAGTGCTAGAATTACAGGCGTGAGCCACCGTACACAGCCAAGTTGAACAATTTTTGAATAAATTTACTTGGTCCCTTGGCATAATGGAGACATAATTTAGGACCTTGTCAACAATCCAACCCTAACTCAAACACCTCTGGGTCATGATTGTTTTGGTCTTACTTGGCACAATTATGAACGACATAAACGCACACTTTGTTGTCTGATGGTCCATGTGTGAGGAACAGTCTCTGGAGCTGTGCTGCCATTTCTGAAGCTGTGTCTCCTTGGGCAAGTTATTTACCTTTCTTGAGCCTCAGTTTCCTCATCTGTAAAATGAGTTGTGACAGGTAATCTTATGTGTCTACTCAGCAGGGCCACAGAACGCTCAGACATCTGGCTAAACATTCTCTCTGGGTGTGTCTGCGAGGGTGTTTCTGGGTGAGATTCGCGTCGGAATCAGTGGATTGAGTAAAGCAGGTGGCCCTCCCCAGCGTGGCTGGGCATCCTTCAATCTGGTGGTGGCCTGAATGAAACAAAAAGGCAGAGGCAGGTTGAATTGGCATTCTCTGCCTAATGGGCTGAGCTGGGACATCGATCATTTCCTGTCCTCAGACTGGGACTTATACCACAGCCTCTCCTGAGCCTCAGGCCTTCAGGCTAGGATGGAAATGACACCCCAGCTTTCCTGGGTCTCCGGCCTGCAAACGGCAGACTGTGGGACTTCTCAGCACCCACAATCATATAAGCCAGTTCCTCATTCTGTACATATGTGCTCTCCTGCTGGTTGCTGCACTGGAGAACCCGGACTCGTACGTGAGGACGACATGAGTTCTTACCTCCACATTGTAAGCATTCCGTCAGCTGCCACGTGTCAAGTGCTTCACACCATGGCTGGCACATGGGACATGCTATTTGAATGTCTGATATTCTGCCCCTTGGTCACGGTGGTGCAACTTCAGAAGCGGCCTGTGCAATGGACTGAATTATATCCTCCCCACATTCACACATGGAAGCCCTAATCTGCAACGTGATTGAATTCGAAGATAGACAGGGCCAGGAGGAGGTGCCAACGGTTGAATGAGGTCATGAGGATGAGGCGGGGTGAGACCTTGATATGACAGGGCTGGTAACCTTATAAGAAGAGGCAGAAACACTGAGCCCTCTTTCCAGCACAGGAGGACAAAGTCAGAAGGTAGACGTCTGCAGGCCAGGAAGAGGCCCCACCAGAATCCAAATCTGCCGGTCCCTTGGTCTCACACTTCCAGCCTCCAGAACGGTGAGAAAATACACTTCTGTTGCTTAAGCCACTCCATCTACGATATGTTGTTAGGGCGGCCCCAGCTGACTAATACAGCCCACTTACATGATAACCCGCTCTTGAAATCACCAGCTGGACACAGTGTCATGCTTTCTGTTCTCTGGGCATGGCACAGAATGGCTTGTCAGCAAGCGTTTGTGAGATGAATGATGGATCAGCGACAAACAGGTGAGCCTTCCATTTAATGCGGTTATCCCTCCTCTAGCTTTCGCCTTATGGTGGGATCAAAGGGATGCGATGGTGCCACCTAGCCACGAGAGGGGTCACTGTTCGCTGGACACGTCCTGGGTATCAGGTGCTTTACGATGAACAGCCAAACCTCATTATTTGCAGATTCTGTATTTGAGAATTTCCTACTTGCTGAAATATATTTGTAACCCTAAAATCAATACTGGGTGTTTTCACGGCCATTCACAGAGATGTGCAGAGGGGTAAGGAATGTGGGTCTCCTGGCGTGCCCGTGCCCAGCGGGGGCTGCCCAAGGTGGGACCCCGACTTCCTATTGCAGCTCATACCGTGAAACAAGTGTTCTGTTTGTGTTCTATTTACTGCTACATTGTTTGCAGTTTGGCCCTTTTCGGGGGTGATTTTGCAGTTGAAAATGATGGCCAAACATAGTGCTGAAGGGCTCTCCAGAGCTGCTAAGCGCAGGAAGGACATGGACTGTGATGTGGAGAAAATCCGTGTGCCAAGGAAGCTTCATTCAGGCACGGGCTATTGTGCTGCTGGCCGTGTGCAGTGTGCATGAATCAACCCTATATATTTAAAAAGGTGTCTTTAAACAGAAACACATATAAAACAAGGTGATGTATTGATTGGGTGACGAAAATGTTGTGACCAGAGGCTCAAATAACTCCGTATTTCCTGTAGAAACAATACCTCAGTATTCTCTAATTCAGTGTTCACAACAACTTCGTAGAACGGAACTACCACAGATACTGAGAACCGACTGGTTCCTCCTCCTCAGAATATTACTGTGAGTACTGTCCCTGCTTCGTAAGGAAGAAGACAGTGGCTAAAAACAGTCTAATGACTGGTGCTGGATAACACCGAGTCAGGATCTGCATCTGCCTCCGTGGGCCTCTTCAGCCTGTGCATCTTCCAGTGCACCAAGCCGCCGGTCCCAGCCCAAGGTGTGGCACTCCAAGCTTGTCCTCCTGTTCACTGGCCCGCCTTTCTTTTCTCTCACCTGTCATACTTTCAGACAGTCACCAGGAAGCAGGCATAAACCTTGCAGAATGACGAGATCTGCAAGCTCAGGAAAGCCCCAGGCCTCTGTCTTGGGATACTCAAAACCACACCTCCCGGGCAAGGGCTCCCTTGGGGTAAGACCCTGATTTTCTCAGTCAGCATTCAGTTAACTCCATTCAGCCTTTACTTCCAAAATTTAACATCTCTGAAAGCAGGATGCATTTTGCCACCAGCGGCACCAATGCTGAGGCCTCTTGCAATGTTGTTGTTGCTGTCCACACGGCCTCATCCATGGTTGTTTCCCCTGGTGGTGTGACAAGACCTCACAGACCCCTAATGTTAGTTTAAAACACATTCAAGAGGCTGGGTGTAGGGGCTCACACTTGTAATCCCAGCACTTTGGGAGGCTGAGGTGGGAGGATTGCTTGATTCCGAGGGGGTCAAGGCTGCAGTGAGCTGTGATTGTATCACTGCTCCCCAGCCTGGGAAACAAAGTGAAACTCTGTCTCACGTATATATATATATATATATATATATATATACACACACACACATATACACACACACACACACACACACACATATATATATAACATTCATATGTTATAATACATGCATACATACATATATGTATATATGTACGTATGTACGCATATATATGTATACATATATCTATGTATCTATGACCAGGTGCAGTGGCTCACGCCTGTAATCCCAGAACTTTGGGAGGCCAAGGCAGGCAGATCACTTGAGGCCAGGAGTTCAAGACCAGCCTGGCCAACATGGTGAAACCCTGTCTCTACAAAAAATACAAAACATTAGCTGGGCATGGTGACACCTGCCTGTAATCCCAGCTCCTCGAGAGGCTGAGGCATGAGAATCACCTGAGCCTGGGAGGCAGAGGTTGCAGTGAGCAGAGATCGTGCCACTGCACTCCAGCCTGGGTGACAGAGTGAGACTCCATCTCAACAACAACAACAAATAATAAATATATATATTATATATATAAATGAATATAGATAGGCTATTATATACATGGATATATATGGACTGTTTTAGGAGGAATATGAGCCACAAGTGTATGAAAATCTTTCCTGGACACCTTCGGATAAGATGAAATAAACTTGGAGAATGGCATCTGTGCTGGAAGAAAGTTCTGGACTCCACAGTGGCTTGCTCCAGAAAAGCCACACCATCAGCTCTCTTGACAGCACAGAGAATGCCAGTGTGTGGGAAACGGACCGTGGTCATCCTGAGCGGCAAGAGGCTTTCCAGTGCTTAGGCTCTGAATGTGAAACATTTTAGAAAGAGATTAAATAATTTTTTTCACTTGTATTTTCCTATGTGTTTGAAGGTCGATAGATGGTAAAAATGTGTCTGAATAAGTCTGATTTAGTCTCAAAGATCTCTTTCAATAAACCTAAACATTTCAAGCTGATAAGACACATTGTGTGATAGTTTAATTGGTGGTCGTTTTTCTTTCTTCATGGTACGTAAGTTAACAGTGCATCTTTTATAGGTTAAGTCTCAAATTAGATAAAGTACTACGTGGTTGGCATCAGGAAGCTAGAATGCTCCAAATCAGGGAAAAAGACCATGTCAGAATGATACGTGGAACAGACCACCAGAACCCCACACCTCGTGAACTCTGGTCATGCAAGGGCTGAAGTGCCGTTCAACGTTTCTAGCCAACTCACACATGTTGCATGGCATTATCTTGTTCCAATCATTTGATTTCAGTATTTTTGGATGTTTGTTTTAGTATATCTATTGTAAACAGCCTACAACTGCATTTTTAAAACAGTTGGACAATTTTTCTCTTTCAAGTGAAGCAATTAGCCCATTTAGAGCGGATAGAATTAGGGGTTTATTGGATTCATATTTGGTATAGTGCTGCTTGCTCTCCTCTTTCCTCCACTGCACCCTGAGCCTGGTCTGGTTCTTCCTCTTTCTCATCTTCCTTATCTTCTTCTTTTTTTTTTTTGAGACGGAGTTTCGCTCTTGTTGCCCAGGCTGGAGCACAATCTCAGCTCACCGCAACCTCCGCCTCCCAGGTTCAAGCGATTCTCCTGCCTCAGTTTCCCAAGTAGCTGGGATTATAGGCATGCGCCACCACGCCTGGCTAATTTTGTATTTTTAGTAGAGATGGGGTTTCAGCATGTTGGCCAGGCTGGTCTTGAACTCCTTACCTCAAGTGATCAACCCGCCTCAGCCTCCCAAAGTGCTGGGATTATAGGCATGAGCCACTGCGCCCAGCTTCATCTTCCTTATCGTATTTTGAATGAAGTTTTTTGTCTCCTTATTTCATTTTTTTCCTTTTTACTACTTCTTTTAGCGAAAACCTAGAAATTATAACATGTATCTTCTTATTATCAAGTGTAAAGTTCCAAAGTGCTTTTACCCTCTACCCAGATAATACAAAGACTTTAGAACGTTTTAAATTGACCTGCTTATGTCTCTGATACGTGGCTATAGAGATATTTACATATCTATATCTATATATCTATATCCTTTTAACCTTAGACATTGTTGCAGTCTGACATACTTATTATTCATTTAGATTTACCAAAATGCTTCCAATATGCTTCACTCTTCATTTCTTCTCACATCTGAAACTTCCATAGGGGGTAACTTATTTTCTCTTAAAGTACACTTTCTTGACAATTTGCAGTCTGCTTATGGTAACCTTACTTGGTTTTCGTTTGTCTGAAAATATCTTTATTTGTCGTCATTCTTGAGAGAGGTTTTTGGTGGACATGGAATTCTACATTGTCACTGTAGTCTTTCAGAGGACTGAAGATACAATTTCTTTCAGGCAGACTTTGCAGTTGCTATTGAAAATTCAGCTTCAGGTCTGTCACCACTTTACGGATAATCATTTTCCTCCTCCTCTTCTCTTTGGTGTTTTTTGTTTCACTGTATGTGTCTAGGTGTGAATTTCTTTGTATTTATCCTACCTGGGAATCATTGGCCTTCTTAAAGCCTTGGATTTCTGTCTTTCATCGGTTCTGAAAAACTCTCAGTCATGATTTCTTCCATTATTGACTCTCCACATTCCCTTTTGTCTCTTCTCATGAAACTTGATTAGAGCTAAGTGAGAACTCTTCCCTCTGTCTTCCTTGTCTTTAAACCTTTATTTCATATTTTCTTTCTCATCTCTTTGACCCTCTGTGATGCATTTTTGAACAATTTCCTCTCATCTATATTTTAGTTTATGAATTCTCTCTTCAGCCATATCAAATCAACAGTTAAAACCATGAATTGAATTGTTAATCTCAGTTATATTTATTTTACTTAGTAAGATTACATTTTCGTTTTCAAGTATTCAAGTTAATTTCATTGATTTTTTTCCTTGAACTTAATTTCTTTAAAGGTGGTAAACATTGTTATTTTATGGTCTGCACCTGTTAGTTCTAAGGGTTTTGTGTGTTTTCTTTGTTCCTTTGCTGCTGTGGGTCTTGACTCACGTCATGTTATTTCTTCCGACGATTGAGTATTCCGAAATGTCATCTGCTTATTCTCCATGTGGGAATTGTTTGAGGTTTAAGATGAAGGTCCATTCCTTCAGAGAGAATTTATGTTTGCTTCTGCCAGGAATTTTGGGTGGATGATTACTTGGATCCACATGGTACTGAATTCATGGGTTTGAGTTTTTTTGGACTAACTAGATCAGCCACAAATTCCGCCAAGGGTTGGTGTGTGGTTCCAGTGATCAGGGACTCTTCTTTTCTTTCCCCCTTCCATGCTCAGTACCACGGCTGCTGACCTCGGGAGGCCCTGGCCTCTGTCTTACACCACACACATGCTGCAAGGCTGTGGAAACGGAAGCTCACGTGGCCCATTCTTGGCCAGTCCTCTCCGGGAGGAGTAGCTTCAGTCCTCTGCCTTGGTTTCTGGGTTTCCGTCTCCTCTTGGATTCTGGTCTAGTAATTTACTTTTATGCATTGTGTCAGCTCTTGATGATTTTATATTTTCATAAAGTTTATCCAACCCTTTCCGTTGTTTTCAGTGGGATAGAGTTAGTAGTACCAGCACCTCTATTATCAGGAACGGAGGTCATGCCTGCCTCCTTTCCCAGGGTATCCAGGTGGCCTCTTGCTGCCCAGTACTGCCAGTCACAATGTCCCAGGTAGATCCTTGGCCTCACCCAATGCTCTGGAGATTTCTGTGCCTCTTATTTCCTAACAAGATTCAAGTTATCATAGGTATTAAGTTGGACAGAACCTTGTAAGTCATTGAGGCCAAATATAAGCTCCCACCAGAACCATTCAGGAATGTCACTGAGAAGGAGGAGTGAAGGCTCTGGGGTCAGCTGCTCCAAGCTTGGCTTCACCAACTACTGTGTGACCTTAGACAAGTCACTCAGCCTTTCTGGCCTGCCTACTTCTTGCTGTAAAACGGGATGAATATCAGCGACCATAAATGTGTGCTTTGAGAGTAAAATGAAAGATGAGTAAAGCACATAGTATATAGTGCCTTGTCCAATATTAAGAGAATTGTAGCTGTTGTTATTATTCCTATCTGAATTTCCCATGGAGCTTCATAAATATGCATAGTCAGACTCTCTCCTGGATCCCTGAGATCTGCAGAATTTAATGTTCCCGAGTGCGGCCTTCATAGGGAAGCCCAGCAGCCTCTGCAGAGAAGTGTAAGCCGCAGCACTCAATGTAAACTACCTGTATGGCCAGCCTTCCTTTCACTGAGGCTAAGCATCTTACTCATATCTAAGGAGTGGGTTGGTCTAGACTACTACCCAGATCCTTGATCCCACCGTGGCCAGGAATTCCCTCTGCCCCTCCTTTTACCACACTGTCTTTTGCCTAGAGTCTCATTTCCTTAGGACTCCCTCTTTACCAGGTGAGAATCCCTGTAAACCAGCTAAACAGGTCGGTGACTAAGCTAAATGTCTTGTAGGTGAGTCACCCTCCTGAGAGCTACAGTAATGCCTCTTCTCCAGAAAAGGGAAGGCCCGTCAGTGGATGCACCTCTTCCTCTGCAGGCCAGGACTATGCCCCCACAGCCCCATGCATGCCAGGACACACACATGCTGGGCACCAAAAGCCCTTGTCTTGTCTGCCCACCCATGCCCCGGTGAATTCCTTCATTTGGTCAACAAACACCGCTGCTCATGGGAGGTGCAGACAGCAAGGAAACCAATTCAGTGCTTGCTCACTTGATGTGTACATTTGGTGGGACAGAGACTGTGTTTTGCAGACTTTTCATCCTCACTTTAGTACAGTAGGTGCCCAGTGAATGAGAGCTGAACGAGTTAAAGCACTAGCAAAGTCACACAGAACAGTCGCCATGTGAATGCTCATGGCGCCATGCCCAGCTCTGCCGCAGAAGCAGGTCTAGCGGTTCTGGGCCATTGGCTTCTCCTGGGGCTGCCCTCCCCATCGTCACTGGAAGGCTGGAGGACTCTCCATTATGGAGCCCAGGGGAGGGTGAGAACGTCCCTGCACTCCCTGCCCTGTAAGCATCCACCCCCTCATTTACACAAGGAGGGAGGGGGTTTTAGTTCCTTGAGGGGTTGGTGCCAGATTGTTGAAAACCACTGGGTTTCTTACTGCTGCTCAGTGGTTGAATTCGATATAAAATACATGTTCCTGTTCATTGCCATTTATGTGTTAGTTATCATTAACAGCCATTATAATTTTTTCCCAGTGGCAATTACATTGATATTACTATATCTAAATCAAAGAGGACATTACAGCAATTACTGTCATAAGTTGATTGGGAACCACCTAATTTTTAAGTGACACTATTTTCTTATCAGCACGATAATTTTGCTTCGCAATAAATAATATACCAGGAGAGCTGTGCAACCACCAAGTGTATTTAGCCTTGTTTGCAAAGAGAATCTAACGCGCCATCTTGCATATCATTTTTTTTAAATAAATGGAAGTATACTTATAGTTTCTTCTTCTCATAAGAAGAATAAAACCAAGATCTGAAATCCTAGGATTTGAACATATTTTAACAGATTTTGAACCCAATAGCTGAACTGCACGGGGATGGGAAGAGAAGGAGCTTTTCACACTTTCAATCTGTCTTTCAAGGTGATGAAGAGGAGGGGGTGGGAAAGGAGGAAGGGGGAGCCAGGAAGAGGCCTGGGTCAGCGGCCTCCCTCCCCTTCCCCAGCAGAGCGGCTCTCACATCCAGGGTCCCCAGCTCTGCCCAGGTGGGTGCTGTCTGGATGGGTTACAGAAATTCAGGCAAGGTTACTGTTGCTCTTCTTTCCAGACCACCCCAGGTGCCAGGAAGCTGTGCTGGCCGCAGCCTTGGGGCACAGTGGGAGTTCTGCCTGCCTGTCTCCTGCACCTGCCTGCTGGTGCCTCCAATTCCTCTCAGCTGGACCAGAGCCTTCCAGTTCTGAAGGGGCGCTCACTGGGACTCTGCATGGGCGATTTGCCAGTGAAGTCAGTGGTCCCTGAGGGCTGGTTTCCAGGGGGCAAGCTTCTCTCTCCTGGGGGTTTGGAGAACACACTGCCCCACAGTGGGCACTGGGTGGGTGAGGCCGGCCAGCAGGGAGCAGGGGCTTGCCCCGAAGGGCAGCGGTTGTTGCTGTCTCTCTTCAACCCACGGTTCCACTCTACCTCGAGCCCTCCAGAGTCTGTGGCCCACTACCCCAATGCCCTCCTTCCCACCTCACCCCCTTCAGCTAGTGGAAGGAGGCAGCTGATCCTGTTCTCCTAGTTCAACATAGTTTCTTCATCTCCATATGTGCAAATTTCAGCTCAAATGCCCCCTGCACCCCTGCACAGAGCTGGCTGCAAACAATCCATCCTCTGAACGCCCGCTTGGGGCACTTCCCAACTTCCGAGTCAGGCAGATCTGGCTTAGGGACTTGGACATTTTCCAGCTGTGTGACATTGAGGAATTTACCTGGCTTCTCCGAACCTCAGTTTGATCAATAACTGAAGAGGGAGATAACTTCTCTGGTCATCGACCCTCTGAATTCTTACCGAGTACCTGCTATGTGTAAGGTTTGGAAAGCTTTGTGTCCCACTGGTAAAGCTGCCTGGTCCCTCCCCAGTTGTCCTATTTACTGGCCCTGGAACCTCCGGCATGTCTCTTCAGTGCTTTGTGCCTCAGTTTCCCTGTCTGTAAACTGGGGGTGATAATAATGGATCCTGCCACAGGGGCTAGTTATGAGGATGAAAGAAGTTACTACATAAAGCTGTTGGATCAGTGCCTGGCACGCTACAGAAATGTTAGATTTATTGATTTTTTAAAATGGCACCTCTTCCAGATTCTATATTGATTATAAGTTGGAATGATAGTATGTTGAATATATTGGGGTAAATAAAATACATTCCACCTTTTTAATGTGGCTATGAGAAAATTTTTAATTCCATATGTGGCTCTCATGTGTGGCTCAAGTTACTGTCTCTATTGGACAGTGTCCGTCTAGAAGACACTGGCTGAGGATTAGATGAAGTAACATGCACCAAGCACTTAGCACAAGGCCTAGAACACAGTAGGTGCTTAATAAATGTTGTGTCTCTCCTCTACCCTGCCACTCCTTCTCCCGAAGCCTCTCGTTATTTGTGAACCTGCGTCGCTCCCTCCCCATTAAAGTGTGAGGTCTGTGCAGGTGGGATTCTGCCTGGGTCCTCCTGCCCCTCCTGCAGACTCAGAACCTACAGGCAGCAGATTTGGACACTTGCAATGGATGGCTGAGGCCACTTTCTTGGCGAGGGTGTTCTCCCAAGCTCCTGGCGGTATTGTCATGTGGCAAGACACTTCCCTATTGTTCATACTGGAACCCAGGACTAGGGGCTCCAGCTCAACCAGGCCTCAGCCCTCCCTTCCCCATTGCCCAGAGGGGCCCATGTCCCACCTCCATGCACTCTCCCAGCTTCCAGGGCTCCAGGGGGCTGAAGACATGGGGAGGGGGAGGAAGAGAACAAACAATGTTGTTGGTTAACATCAGATTTTCTCTTCCTTCATTGGATTCGGGCTGCATGAAGGGCCTGGAAACGTGAACTAAACGTGTGTGATAATGAGATTGTTGGTGCAAAGTCAGCTTGAAAGGACCGGGAGCAATTAAGCTTGCTGACTTCCACAGCTAGAATGACAAGATGCCAGAGCCGGCCCCGCTCATCCATATCAGAGGGCCCTGTCCCGCTCAGCCTGTGTGTGGAGTGGGCCTGTCAGCCCGAAAGTGGGCATCCCCATTGCCAGGAAGCTGGGCCTGCCTCCTCCTCCTGGCTCCTGCTCCGCCAGGCCCTGGTTCCGCGGACTGCCACGAGCAGACACCTGTGTCCAAAGACTGTCTGATTCCAGGAAAAGTCATCCCCTAAAGGAAGTGCCTCTGTCCTGAGTCCTGTCCTCTGCAGTTGTAACTGAATACCTTAGGACATCAGCAGGCTGCCCACAAACCTCAGTCAATGCCCTCATAGTGCTCCCAATAATGCTCCTGTTCTTGCAGACCTGGCACTGCATGGGCAGAGGAGTGACACCCTTTAACAACATGGCCTTTGAAGGCTTGGACAAGATGAGCAAGCGGTGCTCCTGGGGCCTGGGGCCTCTGAAATCACACACATGCTGAAATCCAGGAATCTTGACAGGACCCTGCCTAAAACTGCAGAAGGCCTGACTCCTACACCTGCTTCTTTTTGGAGAAAATGAGGATCTTGAGCTCAGCTTCAAGGCTTCCCCAGCTCACGGCCCTGCTCAGGCACAGCCCTCCACACTCACATTCCTTCCCACCTCCAGGAAAATGCAGAGCTCAAGGCTCTTCCTGGCTCTCAGTTAATATCCCTCTTGCAAAGAGATCCCAACCTGAGTGGGATCCCAGCACCCAGCGAAGGGAGGCCATTTCCAGGCACCTCCTTGATGCCTAAATGGTTTGGCTGTGTCCCCACCCAAATCTTATCTTGAATTGTAATAATTCCCATGTGTCAAAGGTGGGACCAGGTGGGGATAATTCAATCATGGGGGTGGTTTCCCCCACACTGCTCTCCTGACAGTGAGTTATCAGGAGAACTGATGGTTTAATAAGGGGCTCCCCCCTTCACTTTGCTCTCATTCTTCTCCTTCCTGCTGCCATGTGAAGAAGCATGTATTTGCTTCTCCTTGTGCCATGACTAAGTTTCCTGAGGCCTTTCTAGCCATGCTGAACTATGAGTTCATTAAACCTCTTTCCTTCGTAAATTACCCAGTCTCAGGTGTGTCTTTCTCAGCAGTGTGAGAACAGACTAATACAATGCCCCTTAGCTGGTCATGGGGTCCAACTCTCATTCACAGTCTGCTGACTGAAGTTCCTTCTCTCTACCCCAACATTTGGTGATCTTACTAAGCAGCCAGATAGGGTGAGGCCGAGGGAAAGACGTTCGTTCCTGCTCTTTGGCATTGGCTCTGGGTAGCCGGACTCCCAGGACCGTATGCAGTCACCAGCATTTTTCATGCTTTTCGTGTGGGTGGTCTTTCCTGGTAAGGAGAAAGATACACACAAGGGGCCATGACTGCCATGAGAGGGCTGTCTCATCATGACCAGCAACTCTGATGTCACAGTTGGTTCCAGCCCGTGGCTCCTGATCAGGGGCTGACGTCCCTCATCCCCGACGGTCCTGCAAGGTGATGCCTGGGGGATGGCCCATCCTGGTTGAGTTTAGGGCTGTGTCACAGCCAGTCACACGTTCTTAGGGATCACGTCCTCTACAGTGGAAAAGTGAATGAAGTGTTTCAATGGAACACACCTGCTTGCTGATGCGTGGCAGTAGCAAGCCTCTCTGTGGATCCCTTTCCTAGTCATGAGCTTTTAAACGACAGAATTTTCCACCGAATATCACAGATTTTCTGCCATTAACAGAATGGGTGGATGACCTTAGAATAAAAAGCTCTAGAAAAAGAATGCTGCATATTACTTTTCTTAAAAAATTGGAAGTGCTTTATATTATGCTGGGAGAGTATAGCAGGGACAGGCTCACCCAAGGCTTGGGTGACTGTGGCAGAGTGTGTGTCCTAGGGCAGCTGCCATGCCTCCTCGGGCCTCAGTTTCCCCCCTACAAAACAAGGGAGGTAGATGATACCATCTTTAAGGTCCCTCTTGGATCCGAAGGTCTGTGGTTCTGTTGTCACAGTTATAAGTCAGTAGTATCTTTTACCCCTTGGGGACGCGTGCAAAAGCAGACACTACAGGGGAAAACATGATTATCACAAACCAAGGAACTGTGGATTCAGCAGGGTGGAAAACTCCTCATCCTCAAAGAAATAGTGTGAGGAACAAAGTTCCCTTTCACTCCCAAAATGACTAAAAACAAGCCATTAGTCATTTCATCAAAGAGGGGTTAGTGGTGATTCCATTGGCCAGCCTTCATTTTGGGAAAGTCATTAACTATAAATTTATCTTTAAACTTTCAACCATTCAGCACCGTAAGACTGGAGAAAACAGAAAACAAAAACCAAAAAGCTTTCAACCAGGCCAGGCACGGTGGCTCATGCCTGTAATACCGGCACTTTAGGAAGCTGAGGTGGGAGGACTGCTTGAGCCCAGGAGTTTGAGACCAGCCTGGGCAACATAGGGAGGCCCTGTTTCCACCAAGAAAAAAGAAATTAGATGGGCATTGTGGTGTGTGCCTGTGGTCCAAGCTACTTAGGAGGCTGAGGCAGGGAGATCCCTTGAGTCCTGGAGGTTAAGGCTGCAGTGAGCTGGGATTATGCCACTGCTCCTGCCTGGGGGTCAGAGCAAGACCCTGCCACTAAAAAACACAAAAAACTTTCAGCCAATCTCCATGTTCTATAAAATAAATGGACACTCTGCAAGTTAAAATGACCGCTGGCATGTAGCACACGAAGGGTTCTTATGGTCAGCATCAAAGACATTTATCTGGTGTCACCTGGCTCAGTTTTAGGCCAGGTAAGAGGTGTCTGCTGGCAGAAGCCAACTGCCACGGCTCATATCCCAGGGGTAAGCTTGCTCCAAGCGATTCATCGTTGGGGGCTGGAGGCAGGCACCCCGCCTTGTGCTGCACACCCGGCTGCTGACCTGCCCTGTACCGCTTCACCCGCGCAGCCCTGGGACTTGGCTGGACCTGCAGAAGAGATGGCAAAAGCCGGGGCCTGCTTTGGTGGCTGGTGTTCAGGGACCTCCCTGGCACCTGAACTCCCACTCCAAGAGTGGTTGGAAGGTAAGGAAGAAGGAACAAGGAACTGTCATATCAGGTGCGTTAGAGAAGCCTCTCGGAGCCCCAGTTCGTTTGTGTCTTCATTTGTGAAATAATATCATCTTCTTTGCTGAAGAAAAGAGTGCAGAGTCTAAGCTTGACCAGCACCCCAGGGGTGCCCCACGAAACCCTCATCAGGCGTGCCCCTTCTGCAGTGGCCCCTCCACCTTGGCACTTACATAGCAGGGAGTGGTTGAGCAGGGGGCCTGGGATAAGGAGAAGTTTGGTCCTTGGCCAGCTTTGATTCAATGCCCAGCATGCTCTGTGTGGCCCTTGGTGCGGGGGATCCAGCAGTGATGCCCTTGGCCTCCGCCCTCGGGGGTCTTGCGGGACTCCACCTCAAATGTGCATGGGCACCTCAGGGGGACATCACGTCAGCTCCAGAGGGGACAGGTGTGCCGGGCTGGCCCTGTCTTGTCATGGTGGTCCTGGAACTCTCCGATTCCACAGAGCGGTGGGCAGTTTCCCTTCCCAGCGTCCATTCTGTCTCTTCCCATTCTGTCTTGTGTCTTAACAGCACCAGAGGTTTCTTGTGGTTCGGGTGGGATTGGCTCCTCCCCAGAGAGACACCTGCTCCTCTTGCCGTGGGTACACTTTGCTCAGCCCAGCCTTGTGTTGGGAGGGGTGGTGTGGCAGGGTTTGGATGGAGTAGATGCAGATCCTGTCCCTCAGGCAGCCGTCCGATGAAGCAGTCTGAGATGGCCCAGAGCACGGCATTGGCTGAGGGAAAGCCTGGGAAATGGAGCTGGGTCCACGATCGCTTGTGCCGGGAAGCTTTTTCTACCTGTGGACCTTCCCGTGCCGCGAGCTCTGCTGTTGTTTAAGCCAGTTTCAGCCAGATTTTCTGATGCTTGCACCCCAACACATCCTGTTAGATTTAAAAATAATCCACTGGGGGCCTGTCACAGGTTAATTTTATTCCACTTAAAAAAATTTAGTCTCTTCCACTTTTGGGTGATAAGGATCACAGGGATAATGAATTACAAAATCTTGCTATTCACCGAGTGGCATCTCCTCTCATTTTTCCTACTCCCAAGTCCAAAAAACTGTAAGGGCTGTAACTACTGTCCTGGCATCAGGGCATGGGGAGCCTGTGCACACCTCCCTGACTGCCATTTCCAGAGTTCTCCTCTGTGCCTCTCTCATTCCAAGGGGAACGCAGGGAGAGGAGCTGGTATGACTGAGGGCTGGGCATCGGGACAGGCGCTCTCTGCTTTATGGGATGGCATCCAGAGGTTAGGGTTATTGTTATTCCTCCTGCATAGATGACAAACGAAAATGAAAAATCTGAGGTTCCTGTTCGTTAAAAATCTTGCCTAAAGTTGTGGCGACAATCTATGGAAGAGTGGGCTTTGAGCTCAGGCCAGTCTGACTTGCAGGCACATGCAGGCAAGACACAAGGTTCACCACCCAACGGAGTCTCCCCAGACAGCACCCTTGTCCACTGGGAACGGGGTCCTCACATGTGATGGGCCCAAGCGTGATGGGCAGAATCCTAAAGAGACTCTTCGTGGAAGGATGAAAGTTGGTCTAGTTTATCTTTGATAGCCCTTCTTATCTTTCCAAGGGTTTAGTATTCATTGTTTTGTTCACTCGCTGAATCATTCAGTTGACACATTCGTAGCCTACTATGCATTGGGTACTTCTTGGGACCCTCTTCAGTTCCAATACAACTTTCTCTGACACATGAGGGTCAGAGCAGTCCAGAGACTTCAATTCCAATGTCCAAGTATTAGGCACTACTGAGACTTTTGAAGAAGTCCAGCACCCAGGGATTTATTCTGGGGAGTGCTAAGGAAGCACATGGGTTTGCTGCCAACAGAACACTGAAACTCATCTGAAGAACAAAATATGTATTTGTTGCACCATCAGGTGGACACCCTAGACCCGCATTATCCATCTTCTTTGGCCTTCCCAGGTGTGCGGACCGGTTTCCCTGGCTTTCCAGGTGAGCACCCTCAGGCAGTGAGGGCCCATGATTTGCCTGAGGCTGTGGTGTGGGATTGAAAGGAACCAGCACCAGCTCTCTAGGGTCTCATTTGCAACTGGAAAAAACTGGAGTGCCTGTCCTGAAATCCTGCAATAGTATACACGTGTGAGGCACTGGGTGTGGACTTTTGTTCCATTTTAAAATGAAAGTGAAAAGCACACCTTAATTTAATACTTCTCAGCGGGTACTACGCTCCAACCCCACAGGAAAGTCCTGGGAATACAGAGATGAGAGTGAGGTGAGATGGGTCCTGCCTTCAAGGAGCCCACAGTTTCCAGGGAGACAAGACACTGTGGAAGGCGTTAGAAATGAGATCTGAATGAAGTGCTCGTGGAACCCAGCAGTGAGAAGATATTTGCCTCCACAGGACCGGGAAAGTGGTGAAAATAAACTCACTGAAGTTAGGCAAGCAACACACTACCTATACTGTCACCCACCAGTCCTGTTATTAAATGACAGCCACATCTTTTTAAGATTTGCTGGTCAAAGCAAAGGTCCCACCTGGCAGCCAGAGACCCCAGGGTGCCTCAGATCTCGCGTATGGTCTGCAAAGGCCCCAAGAAGCTCACATGCACAAGAGGTCCAGCTTTCCTGTCCCCAGCCCAACTCAGCCCAGCCTCCCAAAAGCTTTCTACTCCCATTCTCCCCACCCTGGCTCCTACCTTCCTTGCTGCCCCTAATTTTCTGAGGTCATCCCTGGCCGCCTCCAATCCTTCCTCTTTCTGCCTCCAGTGTGTGCTGGACTCCGGCGAGCGCCTAAGCAGAGCTGCTTATTCTGCTGCTGCCGCTGCTCACAGGCATCTCCCCAGACCCTCCTGTTCGACTCCAAGGCCTTTCCTGTGGGTTGTGGCACATGCAGAAAAAGCACATCAAGCCTGGCTACGTGTTCCCAGGAGACTATGTGCTGTGCTGACCACAGTCGGAACCCCAAACGAAGGATGAAGGTCAGGTGCTCAGGGACACGGTGTGGGGGCCTCTGCCCGATTTCCACAGGGCAGTACGTGAGAGCCCAGAACAGATGCTGGCTCCCTGCCTGGGCATCCGGGGCTATCTGCAAACTCCTAAAACTGTATTTTATCTACAGCTCAATTGGCTTCCTTTTTGATAACAAGATGTTTTCTTGCATTTGTCCTACACAGACAGGCGTTATTCCAATGACTACAGCGATGTATTACGAAGCATTCGTATAGTTTATAACGTTTCCCTTATGAAGGCTACTGCCTCTTACATTACTATAATTTCTATGGGCCAATCTTTAAATAAATGCTACATGTGTTGCCACATCGCTTGTTTCAAGTGACCCGATTCAAAGGTGATATAAATGGGATATTTCCTCTCTTCATCAGGATAGTTGTCTAGAATCTTGCTAATGACGACATAAGCGGAGTGACAGCGGACCCCCCAAAGGCCTTCTAGGAGTTTTACTGACCACTCCAGCTAAAGGAGTGAGGTTTAATTGGTGACACCAGACCAGCGGGGAGAACACTGGCATGACAAAGAATTCGATTAGAAAAGCATAAGGGAAACACCAAGGAGTTTAGGTCCTTTTCAGCCCTGCCTTGATCTGAAAGGCGGTGAAGCTGGAGGTCTAGGGCCCACTGTAGGTCACTCCTGATACCTTTCTGGACTTACTTCCTGCCCTGTTTAGAACTGTATGAAAACAACTGCCACCAGAGCCCTCCGAATATCAGACATACAATCAGGTGTCACAGCTGAGTTTCAGAAGGGGGATTCCTTTAACGAAGCTGAAAATGTGATGATAAAAAGGAACCATTTTCATAGTTATATCAAGCCCTTGTTTTTGCAATTCACACCCAGGTTGCCTTTGCATTGCTCTTAAATGCCTGATGAAGCACCATTTTGCAAGATGGGAATCTCTCCAAAGGCAGTGTAATAATCCAGGACCTTGCCACCAGCAGCATGGGTTGCGGGGGGGTCACCTGGAAAATGCTGACTCCGAGTTCCTCTGCACCTCCTGAATCAGGACCATTAAGTGAACAGGTGACTCGTACGGACGTTAGTGGGTAGGAAACACCCCTCTCTAGTGAAGAACAGCCTTGGTCTGAGAAATATCCATGGACCCAGGCTCTGCTCAACCAGTGATAAGTGATCTTGGGCAAGTCATTTTTCTGTGTTTTAATTTTTCCTTCTCTAATGGGAATCATTTGTCTCTACCCAATTAACAGCAGAGAAGTGAAGACAGCAAAATTGCAATCAAATACGTCAAATGCACAAATAAGTTCCAAAATGTTACAAAAAGTATATGTACAAGTTGAAAGGACAAATATTCTCCAATACTGATAGTGGTGGCATTTTAATTTTCCTGCTGCTGGAGAATGAGCATTCTCTACAGTTGGCTTGACACCGGGGCTCCTTCAACTGGCCCTCATTCCACAAGTAATTCTCCAAGTTACTTTGAGTAAAAACCCTCAAGGAGACAATTCAATTTCCAAATGTAAATTCCAACAACATATAGAGGGAACACTATCGCTACCAATCCCCCGGTGAGAAATGAGGTTTTCTACAAAATGTGATTGCCTTTGACATTGTTGCCATTCCTGTGAAGTGGTTTTTCAATGTTAAAAGAAGCTGCTTCTATTGGGAAGGGATTTGTTCATGTAAAGTTGAAAGTTTACGCTTGTTATGCATGAGTTCGAGGGAAGGAAGACAGAAACGATGTGGAAAGACATGGATGTTCAATGTCATGTGGTTTTGAAGGGCTTCTTTCTGACCCTTAATTATGATCTGTCATTTATACAGAATATAGGGTTCTTGCCACATGTGAGCATCAAATGTGGACCCACTGATGTCTTCCCCATGCATATCCCCTTCACCTTAAAATACTTTCTGCCATCAGTGAGTGAATTCATCCCCCAAGGAACTGAGTCTACAGGATTCAGGATTTGATTTTGTGTGGAGCAGCAAATTCAAATTCTAGATATTCTGCTATGAAGGCAAAGATTATGATAGTCAAACACTATCAGCTTTCTATAGGCAAAAACATGTAGGTGAAATCCTTCTAGAGAATGAACGCTCTACACATGATTTTCTCTATTTGATTTTATTTGATTTATAAGAACACATTGATAGGAGCCCTTCCTTGTAGCATTAAAACTAAATTATGGATATTCAACCATTAATTCCATTGAGGCTGACTTGTTTGTTTTTAACTTTCAGAAGACTGTGATATTTAGACAACACAGAATCAAATGATCTGGAATCCTAATTGTGCTGGATTAGAGTTGAACACACTTTCATGGTCAGAACTGTGATACTTCTACTGGGTTTATCAACTCCTCCACAAAAAGATTTATAACAAGGGCCAATTGTTGTTCTGCAAAACCCTGGTCAGCCGTATCCCAAAGGACCCGGGCAGATGGTAAAGGGGACTGCAGAGAAGTCACCTGGCCGATGGGAGGGAATTGGCCATTGTCCGGGCTCCATGACCTTGGACAGGGCACCTTTTCTCTCTGGGACCCAGTTTCTTCATGCATAAAATGGGTAGAACTAGATTATTCTTTAAAACCCAAATTTCACAGTTTAAAAGCAACTGGGGCCACACTTTGTAATCCCAGCACTTCGGATGGCCGAGGCAGGAAAGTCACTTGAGCCCAAGAGTCTGAGACCGGCCTGGGCAACAAGGGAGACCTTGTCTCTTCCAAAAAAAAAAAAAAAAAAAAAATTAGTCAAGCATGGTAACGCACACCTGTAGTCTTAACTTTACTCAGGAGGTTGAGGTGGGAGGATTGCCTGGGCCCAGCAGGTCAAGGCTGCAGTGATCCGAGATCACGCTACTGTACTTCAGTCTGGGCGACAGAGCGAGACTCTTTCTCAAAAAAACAAAAACTGGCCGGGCGCGGTGGCTCAAGCCTGTAATCCCAGCACTTTGGGAGGCCGAGACGGGCGGATCACGAGGTCAGGAGATCGAGACTATCCTGGCTAACACGGTGAAACCCCGTCTCTACTAAAAAATACAAAAAACTAGCCGGGCGAGGTGGCGGCGCCTGTAGTCCCAGCTACTCGGGAGGCTGAGGCAGGAGAATGGCGTGAACCCGGGAGGCGGAGCTTGCAGTGAGCTGAGATCTGGCCACTGCACTCCAGCCTGGGCGACAGAGAGAGACTCCGTCTCAAAAAAAACAACAAAAAAACAAAAACAAAAATAGAACTTGAGTCTTCTCATTCACAAGGGCCAGAGATGGGTGCAGGCTCCTTCCAGCTCTAGGTTTCTCTGGCAACCATGGACCTCCAGGGTTTCATCATCTAGAGCAATCTCTCTTCTAAGGACACCATTCCTTACCCACGTTTCAACATCTCCCGCCAACCACAGAAACCATCCATTTGATCATTCTAAGACCCTGTTCGGTTCTTTAGGTGCCGAGGATAAGACACAATAATTTTATGAGGATTTTTCTGAGCTCTAAGCATAAATCCATCTTTCACATTAGATGCTACCACCTGTGTGCAGGATATTTTAAGTATTTTAATTTCATATCATTTCAAAGCCACCATCAGATAGTGCTCCTCAAGGGAAATTTTGGCTTGGGGTGGAGGCACATGTTCAAATTTCTGTACTTAGGCCAGGTATGGTGGCTCATGCCTGTAATCCCAGCACTTTGGGAGGCCGAAGTGGGAGGACTGCTTGAGCCCAGTAGTTCGAGACCAGCCTGGGCAATATGGTAAACCCTCATTTCTACTAAAAAAAAAAAAAAAAAAAAAAAAAATTAGCCATGCATGGTGATGCGCACCTGTAGTCCCAGATATTCAGGAGACTTAGGTGGGAGGATGGCTTGAACCAGGGAGGTTAAGGTTGCAATAAGCCATGATTGTACCACTGCACTCCAGCCTGGGTGACAGCTGAGATCTTGTCTCAAAAACAAACAAACAAACGAAAAAGTCCGCCCAGTGCTTCTCAGCATACACGAAAACGTACTGGTTTTCCCCAAACTCTGCTCACCGTGATACTTACCCTACGGTTTGAGGGCACCCCAACATGATTCCTGAGGACAGTCGAGCCTCCTGGGATGCAGTGAGCTAGCACCGATGGGCCGCTCTACAATGGGCAAGAATAGACTCGAGGACAGTGTGGACCACAAGGCCCCATTAGTCTTGCCACTGTGTCACACTAGCTACTCGGCTAGGGAAGGAATTAAACAGGATTCAAGCAGACATAATTGAAATATGTACTTTTTTGACTTCCTGTGAATATCAACTACTACGAAGAATCACTTGATCTGACACATATTATTAAAATGTTGTTTTGTATAACTGTTTTTTTTTTTTTTTTTTTGCCAATGTTCCATAGTTGGTTCATGGTAACAGCAATAAGGTTCTCATGCCAAGCATTCCTCCTTTTACAAGAGGGATAGCATGATGCTATAAGCCTAGGAAAAATAAAATTCAAAGTTTAAAATGAAAAAAAAAAATGGAATAAGACCTACTATTTGATAGCACAACAGGGTGACTATAAACAATAATAACTCTACATTTTAAAATAACTGAGTGTAGCTGGATTGTTTGCAACTCAATGGATAAATGCTTGAGGAGGCAGATACCCCATTCTCTATGATGTGCTATTTCACATCACATGCCTGTTTCAAGACATCTCATGTACCCCATAAATACATACACCTTCCAGATGCCCACAAAATTTAAAAATAGAAAAAAAATGAAAAAGTTTAAAGCGACCACACCAACCGTATTGATAATCCAGTTTAAAGCGACCACACCAACCCGTACTGATAATCCAGTTTTGTATTTTGACTTTTGAAATATGATCATAAACATTTAATGCTGGGCCATAACTAGGAAATTAGTTACTGAACATCTAACTTTCAACAAAAAAAGTCCACGAAGTTTACATAGATAATTCTTGTGTTTAACTAATAAAATATTTAATAAAACGAGAGGAGAAAGTGTAGAGAAGAAAATTATGAATTCATCAAATCAGGCCATTTTGCATCCAGATTGCATTCAGAAAACTTATTTAACACCTAGGAGATTGTTATCCAAAGTTGATAGTGCCTGGTCTTTTTTTCATTGTTTTCGTTCTGAAGGCTGTGCATTACTCATCTATTTTTACAGAAATCTGAAATACAGTATTTATCCCATATGTCCACATGGTAAAGTAATCAAGAAAAATATTTTCAGTGCTTAGCACCCCCACCCCAATTTAAAGGAAACCCTGACTGTAGTAAATTCGTGCTAATTGAGAACTCCGGGGAAGGGGTTAAAACATTACCCAGGTACAAGTCGGGTGGCTATTATAAATGTTACCCAAATAAAAGCCAGAAACAGGAAGCCAAAAACCAGGTCCCTAAGGCAGGCATGTGTCTTAAATGATATCATTTGTCAAGTTTCCAGCATCTTGTGGTGGTGAACACAAAAAGAAGGTCTGTGTTGTACTGAGGACATTACATCCTCATTAGCTGGAATGTTCCACAAGTACATAACGCAGGATTTTCATTTTAATAAGAAGCAGCTACTTGTCACTGCACTTTCATTAGATAAACACAGAATGTAATACTAATGACCATTTACAGAGACTCTATCCTACTCCTGAGGTACTTCATCCAGATGAAATCATATGACAATTTATAGAATATATGATGCAAAACTTCCTTCATTTCTTTGCAAACTATTCCCTGAAATTTTTTTTTTAATGAAGTCAGTTAACAGCAGTAGTCATCATCAAAGGAACCCCTAAATGACACAGCTGGTATTTTCTGCCTGCAAAACAAGTTTGAACGAATAGCATTTGGCTCTTTAGAAGTCATAACCAAATGGTAACAGATCACTGGGACTCCTCAGTTTCTCAGAGGCAAGCTCCTTCCACCCTGCCCGGCCGGTGACCTTAAGCCCTACATGCAGAGAAGTCCACACTGAGAAATAATTTACCCATTGGGATTGTTCCACCCCGGCCCCTTCTCTAAAACAAAGACTGACAATTGCCCTGAATTATGGATGTACTTTTTGTGATATGTATTACAGTTCACAAGAAAGGTGTTGAGACCATCGTACCATTTCACCTCCCATTAGAGGCTGGTCTTGAACAATAATCCCAGAAGATGAAACTGATGCTGAACTATGACCCTCAATTTACAAATCATTTTTCAAAAGAATAAAAAAAAAGTTTAAACATATTTTTGGCATTATCTGAATGGGCGGAATCTTTCATGCTTGTTTTCTAAGAATAAGTGAAAACAGCATGCAGTGCACTTTCTTAGTTTGTGGAAAGAGAGAACATGAGGTTTTCAGATTATATTTTATTTCAATCCTGGGTGTTTGAATTTTATTTTTACATAGTTGAATTCAGTATATTCCCTCAAAACATAATAAATTTCTATTCTGTAGCTTAAGGGATCCATCAGTTAAAATGTTGGTCTTTCATCTTTATTACCCTCCCATTAAAATGAAAGAAACCGAGACTCACTTCAGTTTCGAAGAAGCAATTTAATTGGTAATGCCCTTAGTCCCCAAGTCTTTACAAAGGGAGAAAGTACATTATTGCTTACATTTCACACATCTATCTGCATAAGAGGCAACTAAGCCTTTTGGACACCGACTATGTTAAATTTAATAATATTCTTTGATTAGATTATTTTATTACAACATTTTTCCATTACCAGTCATTTCCTGTGCACAGTTACATTCATAAAACCTGCTCCCCCCCTCCTTTGTTTGTTTGTGAATGTAAAAGCGAGGCAAAGTCTCTTTCCGTGTTGCTGTGGCTGTTAGGTCTGAAAGGGACGGATGAATAACTAAGCACCACACTGGACAGGCTTTCCTAGTCCTCTGCACCAGTAACCCTTTGCTATAATGAGGACACAAAGAGCCTCGCATCAGGCCGCTACCCTTCTTCATAACTCAAAAGCGTCACAGTGGCAATAGCCTCTAGTGCTATTTGTCTTTAGTGCAGTTGTGACACTTCGGCATGATCCATAATTTGGCAGCTATTTACCGTGACATTTCCCTTCAGTGCAGCCATAACATTCAGTGAAGCCATTATTTGGTTCCATTTACCATATAAATTGTATTGTTGTGCATGCATGCTAGCAGCTACATTAGGTACCTGAAAATGAGTAAATCTTGTAAAATACATACTAACAGCTATTCAGCAGTAGGATTTCCTTGTTCCTGAGATGGAAGGAAAGAAAAATTAAATACGGTCCCCAACTTTCCTAGAGCATCTTTAATTGCGTCCATATTTATTGAGCAGGTTAGATACACCTAAACCAAAGACTTTGAAAAATAATCTGGTGGGCTTCACCTTCAATTAGAAGGGCACCGTGGGGTTTCCGCGCAATGGTGACAGCGGCAGCAGTCTTCAGGGCACTAAAGGTTAAGCGGGAGGCCGATGAGCCACAGGGTGATTCAGAAGAGAGGGTGCAGGTTTTGCTGCTTTTCCCGTGTGGTCAGTGGGTGAACGTGGGACATCAGGCTGTAGTGCTAAGGAGCATCTCATTCCACCAGAACACGTGGAGAGGGAAACAGGAATGCAGAATGAGTGGCTGCTGTTCTGTTCCCAGAATCAGAGGTAACATATAGCTTCTAGTTTGAAAGCCTCTAAGGAAAAGCAAATGTATTCTTCCTTGAGATGACTGAGGTCCCTACAGTGCACAGGGCGATGGGACATGCCGTACCTCGGGCATCGCAGCACACTGTTATTAAGGCCTTGCGGTGTGCCCAGACAGCGTTTCCCTCCTGGGGCCCGTGTTTTGTGGCGAACCCTCACTGTGAATGGAGCGCATACTTTTCTCTTTCCTGTGCCTATATTAATTTTAAGTCCCCCTAATCTCTGTGGTTTCCCTTTCCAAAACCTACTTTCTGTCTATGTAAGTTTTCAACATTAATTTGCTGCTTCAGAGGAAAGAGAACATTTCCATTTCACATGTGCCTTACCAGGGTGATGGTAGATAAAAGCCATTACGTGCTACTTCTTCAAAACACATCTGTGTTCACAGAATCATTTTTCTAATAACAAAATCAAATTTGGGAGGAAATTCCCCCACATGTCCATTTAGATAGTTGGTTAGTGATTTATAGAAAAAAAAAGGAGCATTTCCTGAGGATACAGATTCTGAAAATATATGGCTGGCTTTTGCTACACTTCTCACTCATGAACTGCTTATGAGCGTAAGACCAAATTCTCCCAAAGCAAGGATTCTTTGGGGAACCACTTTCAAAACTGATTTTAAAATCTGATCAAGCTGAAGACATACTGACTCGATCAGATCTGGCATCAGGAATGAATTTAGTTCCCTGGAACAACAAAATCTGGAACGAGACCATCCATGACTAAAGAATTGAATGTAAGCGTTTTCCCTCTTAGCCATGGAGGGAAGTTTTATTAGCACTTTTTTCCCCCCAAGGGAAGAGGAGGAGGAGGAGGAGGAGGAGACAGACCTATTCATTAACACCTTACTTTTGTTTTAAGAAATATTATATCCATTACCAACTAAAAATAAATTGATTTGAGTAATTCTGAGACATAAAGTGCCCATTTTCTTTCTCCCTTGATTTATGTCATTGTTCTGTTTTTACAGCTTACTGTTGACAGAGTGAGGTAATTCAACTACAATTTTTCCAGTGTTTTTTCCCATGTACATATAATTGACAGCACGGAATATGGACTCCAGGCCAGTAAACCTGCCCTCTGGAGACATATCTCCAAGGTCCACCTCACAAACCAGGTCTCCACTAGCACACATCTCAAGCAAGTGCCCCATGGCTGCTTGATACTTAGAAAGGTAATGGTTCAGGAAGAAGCCCTGCACGCTGGCAGATTTCTTGAGCAGTTTGGCTGGCAACGTTCCTGCTTTCACAGGCGAAAGGCCAGTAGGAGTTTGGTAGCCAGAGATGAACCCTATTACTATCAAGCGCCCTTTGGTAGCCAGGGCATCTACAGCCAAGTCAAACATGGCTCCCCCAACAGATTCATAGACCACATCGACGCCTTCAGGGTACTCCTGCTTAAGGACGGTACCTACGGGTTCAGTTTTATAGTTGATAGGACGATCACAGCCAACAGATTTCAGAAAAGCAGACTTTTCATCAGAAGAGCAGGTTCCAATTACATGGCACTTTGCCTTCTTTGAAAGCTGCACGGCAAACTGGCCCGTTCCCCCAGCTGCTGCTGTCACCAAAACTTTTTTCCCTTCCGACAGTTCTCCAAGCTCTTTCAGGCTGATGTATGCGGTGGTGCCACTTACCAGCAGGGTAAGATACTCGGGTTTCACTGAGGGCACTGGAGTTGCAATGTTGGCAGGCACAACTGTGTACTCAGCAAAAGAACCAGGTGCCATGTAAGCCACAGCTTGGCCAACTGTGTATCTGGCACTAGCAGAGAGGCCTAGGGCCACCACCTCCCCAATGCCTTCGAAACCTATGTCAAAGGGAGGCTTAACTGAGGGGTCATAGCGGCCTGCTGAATAGTTGATGTCAGATGCGTTAACACCAACAAATCTAAAAGAAAACAAACAAACAAATATATTACGATGGGTTTTTTGTTAGGCACTTAGATTCTGCTTAGAGAAATTCCTCTAGTTCTGGCTACTGTGGAGGGGTTGCTAAGCTATACAATCTGATCGAATTTGAGAAAATTAGTCCTGCTGCCCAGATAAAAAAAAGAAATTACACAAGTATTAGTTCAACATGCTTTGTACTCAGTTTTTGGCATATTTTATCCTGTCATCAGTTTAGAAATAATTTCATATCATTTTAAATGGCAAGTTGTTTTTTTCACATGCCATTTATTTGTTTTCTTTCAAAAGTAGAAATAAGCAAAAAAAAAAAAAAAAAAAGAAAAGAAAAAAGAGTCAGGAAGTTCTCATTATATATAAACTTCATTGGAGCTGTGAGTTGGAAATTAATTGGCCTCTTAACAAAGATGTTAAAAACAACACTGGGATAAAATATATTCAAAGAAGTAGACTTGTATTGATTCTGGCAACAATTTAACACTTAAGATAATAATAGTAATGACAATGATATTATTAAAGATTGATGGAATGTACAAGGTCACTGGTTGCTACATGTTCCTGCAGGGGTTGTTTGAAGCACTGTTAGAGTGGCTGTCGCAAATTTTCTTTCTGATGTAACTACATCCAGTGTGAAAATACGCATTTTGAT
Organism: Macaca fascicularis; assembly: GCF_037993035.2. NCBI lineage: Eukaryota > Metazoa > Chordata > Mammalia > Primates > Cercopithecidae > Macaca > Macaca fascicularis. The sequence goes on along the minus strand of NC_088392.1, from coordinate 5,541,803 downwards.
TAATTGAACGAAAATTGGGTAGAGCGATTTTTATGAAACATTCAACATTTCACAGTCCTTTTCAGATGAAAAGGAAAGCAAATCGTCACTATATTTTTCCTCAACAAGAAGCAGGGACATAACTTGATTAATACCAGATGATTATTTTCATTTTGGTATCCAGAGTCAATTTAATTGCGAGGCCAGTATTTTTCCCAGCCTTTTTCATCTCAGTATACCTCATAACAAAAATATCCTGATACATAGGAGGAAAAAAGCCATCTACTAAGAATGTCAGGAGGTGGCTTAGACACATAACGGAAGACCCTAAAAATGTCATTTCCACCTGTCATCGAATGAAAAGGTAATAGTAACTGGTGGCAGGAGGAAAGCTGTTAAGTAGGTCATTTTGAAGGAATTCACTTTTAACTTAATAAACCAAAACTGCCCTGTATGCGATACACTTTCACTGTGATATAGATAATGCTCTGCGCTTATAAAGGCTCACTTATGATCATCCCCCGTGTATCTACAGGACAGAAAAGTCTCTGTATATTGCAGAAATAAGAACACGGGGAGCAACTGCTTTCTGTGATGTCAAGCTGCATTCAGACGCCAGCACACCACACAGCCTCAATAACACCCCACACAATTCCATACCCATAGAAGATACACAATCACAAGAAGAGGGGAAGATGAGTTTTGCTGGTTTCTCATTTGGCATTTAATATCAAGATGCCTATGTTCTATTTTTTTTTTCTTTTCCTACATTCTATTTTCAGAGAAGGGAAAATGAACCTGCCATCTTTCCTTTAAATTTACATAATTTTCAAGGCCTGGCGTTTTAAAAAGGGCCCACTTTCCGGGAGCTTGCTTCTGGACTTCACAGCAGCAGCCCAGGGCAGAGCCAGCTGGAGCAGTCTCCGTGCCTCTGCCTTAGGCTGTAAAGCAAACTTCAGGAAAGGTGCCCATGGCGGTGGAAGTGGCGGCAGGGTTTGCTCTGGAGGTGGGGGGACAGGAGCCGACCCACTGCCAGTTGTGTTCTGTGCAATCCTTTGCCCATGATTAACCCTTCCCACGCCCTTCATCCCTCCCGCCTTGTCCCCCTGGTGTCTCCGCAGTCCCAAAGGCAGTGGCCGCTCCTCTGCAGGGAGACCTCGCCTTGGGCTCGGAGGGACTCCCGGGCGGCCAGCCCCTCTGCGACGGCAGCCCTCGGAGTCCTCCCCACCTCGGAATGGGCACGCCCTGGGGGCTCTGCAGGAGGAAAATGCAACTCCCCCTCTCCCCGCCCCAGGCTGTGGTTTGCCACTTCCTGGGAAGAGGTGGAGAGATGCAGCAGGACGCACACCGGAGCAGCCTGGGGAGCGCGCACACGCGCTGGACCCGGTTAGCAGAGGCCAAGTTCGGGAGGGGGGAGTGGGGCTCTGCTGGGAGCTGGGGTGGCTGCAGCCAGCCAGCGGCTGCTTGAGTTTGCCAGGGGGCTTTGCTTGAAAAACCACACCAAACATCGTAGTTATTCGCAAGGGCAAGCGCTGGAGCGGTGGCAGCAGACGAGCGGGGCCCGTGTGCCCGTCCAGGCTCCGTCCGTCCAACTCCCTCTCCCTCAGAAGTGCCTGCCGCCGCAGTCCTCAGCTCCAGCCGTGCAGTCCTGCGGCCTCCCCACCGCCACCACGGATGGGGGATCATTGACCCCAACTCCAGGGCGGGCCGGGACCGCGCAGGCTGGGCGCCGCGGTAGAGCGGAGGCTCCTCAGGCCTGCGACCATGACCTCGGCCTCTCCTGGCCGGGCAGCAGCCCCCGGCAGGCGCGCCCAGTCGGTGCCCTTCGTCCCAGCGCTGGCCGTGCAGCTCCGACTGGGTGGACAAGTTCTCTCCGAGTCCCGCACACGCGGCGCGCCGGAGCGCAGTGGCCGCCAGACAGGGCCCGCCGGCGGCTTGACCATGACCTTGGCCTCGCAGGCACCCCCATTTCTCACCCTCGCTCTCCCGCCCTGCCGTCTTCTAAACTGTCTGCGTCGTCGGTGAAGGAGGCTTAGGCTGGCTGACGGCAAGCGCCCGCGGTGGCTCGGTTGGCTCCTCGCACCGCGCTCTCTCCCTGGTCTCCCTGCCCCCGGTTCGCTGACCCCACCTCCACCGGGATCCCCTTTTTGACACGGCTTCGCACCCGCGGCTGTTGGGGACCCTCCACAGCCCGGGACCCGCCAGAGTCCTTACCTCTGCGTGAGCGTCCGCAGCTCGCGCCTTCTGCTCCACCAGAAACAAGTTCAAGCGCAGCCGGCGCAAAGCGAACGGGGGCTTGGGACGCGGAGCAGGGGCGGAAGGGCCAGGGAGCCACAGAAAGACAAGAAAGACACGCTGGGAAGGATGCGAGCATTTGGAGACCCTCCCTGTAACCCCCTTTAATTAAAAATATGTGCATGCAATGAGTGCAGGATTCCAGTAATCCGACGGGAGGACCCACTTGAGACTAAAATCCAGGAATCCCAGGAAAAAAGAATAGGACCGGCGCAGGCATTCTCCAAATCTATACCCTTCTAGAATCACCAGCTTATATGTACTAAAAAGTGCTAAACTCCCTCGTCTTGTTCACTGAGAAACAGAGCGATCCTGCGGAGGGGAGGGGAACGCTTTCCTCTGATCAAAAACCAAAGGCGAGGATTCAAGTCCAGAGTAAAAGCCTTCAATACTGGGAGACAAAACAAAGTCGCCCAAACCAGACCTGCCTTAAGAAAAAAAAAAAAAGAAAGAAAAAAAAAGAAAAGGAAAAGAAAGGAAAAAAAGAGAAATAAACGAAGAAGGAAAAGAAAGACAAGAAAAAAAAAGTGTGTGTGTGTGTGTAGGGGGGAATCTCAGCCTGGAGAGTCAGCACAAAATACTGTTCCCCTCCCGTAAGCAACAAACCGTTCATCAAAAACGCCTTCCCCATCCCCCACCTTCCCTTAGCCATTCCTACAAACTCTTTGCTCCATTATCTTACACTTGAGCAGAAAATCGTTAGAAATATTTGGAAACGAAATAATCTGTCACCTTCTTACGAAAAAAGCTAAAAATAGTGCGTAAACTGACTTAACCTGGGGGCGTCTCTTTCTTTTTCTTTTCTGAAGACTGAGCGTAGAGGGGGAGATGGGAAGTTGTTCTCGGATACACAAAACAGTAAGGTAAGAACTGGATAAAGGACCAGCAATTATACATTCTATAGGGATTTTATACACCCCTTCTTACATCTTTTCTAAATAGTAAACTTTATTATCCTAAATCAATGTCTAGCTTACAAGCACATCCCTCCCTGTGAATGAAGAATTTGTATTTTCTGCTAAGATGCAATGAAATGTGCAAATCGTTCACTGAAATAAAAAAAAAAAAAGAGTACAATTAAAACCTCCAAACATCTTTCCAAACAAGTGAATTTAAGCTTACTCAATTCACTCTAGAGCGGATTTTATGATGATAAAAATGAGAAGCACTTGCATAAAATTTAAAGCAATTAACATTGCTTAGGGGAGATTTGGTCTAGGATTAAAATGAACTAACATGCAGTGAATTATTAAGCCTCTATTCTTAAAAAATTCGGTAAAATGTTACATCCACTGACACTGTTTGCAAGAATACAGGATCTTCCTACAAAGTGGTGGTGGCAGCAGATTTTCCAACAGAGTAGGGAAAGGGGGAGGCAAAGATTCCATCCCCTCCCAACTCAAAAGAAAACTGGCCCCATTCTTTTCCGTTAAGGATTCAAGGAAGAAACTAGAGGTCAGGTTGTTCATATGGAGATAGTATTTACATTAAAGGGATTCTTGGCATGTGTGCAGGGAAAAAAGAAGCATGGATTTTACAGTTGAGCACACTGAGGAGCTCCAAACATGGGAGTCTGCACTCCCGCGCTCTGACTACAGAATTCAGGGATCCACCTGTCTCCCGCCCCGGGACCAACCCTGGTGATCCAGCGCAGGCAGTGCCTAGGCACCCTGGCTCTGCCTCTCTCCCCAGGGAAGAACTTGCCCTTTGGGGAAGGGGAAAGGGAGGGGTCCCAGGGTAGAAGTAAGCCTGAAGGAAGAGGAATCACAGGAGGAAAAAACCCCACAGAGCTGATTAACACTTGCAGATAGAGAGGCCCAGGAGACCCAGCGCAGCCCGGCAGGAGCCCTCTCCACCTCTCCACCGAAGGCGGGTGGTCCCACCAGGCTGTGGCTTATAGTTCTCTAACGTCCCACCTTCCCCCTGCCCCTCCTCGCTCAGTCGCCTCCTCCCCATATCACACTATTTTCAAAAGGAATTTTATTCACAAACGTGTGTGTGTTTATACTAGTGTTTGCAGTCAAGAATATACTTTATCAGAGGGAGAAAAAGGGAAAAACCTTGTGTGGAACTTCTTGCCCGTCAAAGTTTGTTGGGAAATCTTTTCAGTCTGGTGTCATTTCAACTTCTAGCAAATCACTCGTGCGTTTTGTGTGCTCCCCGTGAAAACACACTCAAGCCCTTCTTTTTAGCTGGGCTGTGTGCACGCTCTCAACAGCACTGGCATTTCATCCCATAATGAATCAATCCTCTACTGTGTCCACAGCCAATGCAAACATTTTCAAGGATCCCTACACACTCCCCTTTAAGCCATTCCAGACCAGTCCCCCACCCCCGCCTCCACACAATCCCACCCATGGTTCAAATCATTCTTCGCAAAAGGTTTCCAAAAGTTTTATACCCTGATCAGCATTCTTCCATACTACAGTCATGTTAGGAAGGCTAATAGGAATCTCGAAAATGGACAGATTAAATGTTACACCAAGCTACTTAGGAAGGGTACATTTTGTCCTTCAGTCCGTGCATGGGACTTTGCGGTACTTTCTAGCACAGAATTTACAAAAAAGTTACAGTCAGAACTTACTCCTCCCCTTCGATATTATTATTCAACTTGAAACATGCAGCACTATAACCATTTCGATGGGACTTTGCAGGCCTCTGCAGAGGGCAGAGAGGAGCGCCTTGCCAGCCAAGTCGGGCAGCCAGGGACCCACGGAGCAGAGACCCAAGCGGGCATGGCTCCGATACAGAGTGAGGTCCGTTTCCTCCCTGTTGCTTCGCCAGTTACTAAAGATGAGTGAGGCGGAAACACACTACGGTGGGGAGCGTGGGGGGTGGAAGAGCCAGAAGGTCTCGCAACAACCCGGTGTCACCTGAATGTCTGCAAAACGTGCCAGCAAAGGCAGCCATGCCCCCACCTCGACCCTGGCCCAGCTGCCCAGGACACCCGCCACGCGGGGGTCGTTACACTCAGGGGACAGACAACAGTCACGCTGCACTGACAACACTCAGACAACACCGGCGAGGTGCACACCCACACACCCAACAACAGGCTCCGCCACTACCAGGCGGCTGCCAACCTGGAGGGAACAGGGAAAGCCAGCCGGGTCCCAGCCTCCTTCCTCCAAAGCACGTTTACCTAAACGTCGCAGTTTGCGTCCAGGCTGCTCCCGCTCCACCCTAAAGATTATGTCAACGCAGGAACTGTGGGTGCGCGCAGGCGGGCCGGCGGGGAGCCTCCCCTTCTGGGTCCCGTCGGTTTTATTTCGGGAGCGGGAGGGGGAGGAGGGAGGGCTGGAGGAGGGGAGGGGAATCCCAAATTAAAATAACCCTCAGTTATGAGGATGTTCAGTGGCATCGGATATTCACACCAGCAACAGTCACATCACATTCTCCTTCGCCAGATGGCGGCGGGTTCAACTTCCCGGGATCTCGCAAAGTCAGGCTGTGCGCCCGAGCGCGCGCCGGAGTGTGGGCACGCGGGCGGGCTGGGGACGGCTGGAGCGGCGCTGCGCGAGCCGGGGGCGAGGACAGGGTCGTGGGGCTGGAGGGCGCCGGGCTCACCGGTTCCGGACGAGGAGGTCTCCGTCCCCGGGGAGAGGCACCGGGCAGTCCCGGCTCAGGGTGACGGCCTCGCGGAAGTTGGGGCTCAGCCGGGTCACCACCAGCTTCTGCATGGCTCGGGGAATGGCGGAGCCCTGGAAGTCCAGGAAGTGGCGGGCGTAGGACATGTCCACGATGGCCCGGGTCCCGGAGGACGCCAGCCGCAGCATGGCCCGCGCCTCCATCCGCTCTCTGCGCCGACGCTGGCCGGGGTCGGGCCCCGCCCGGGCCGCTCGGCTCGCTGTGCTCTGCTCGGCTAGGGCGGGCGGGTCCGCCCCTCCTCCGGCCGGCGCCCTCCCCCTGGCTCCCCCCTCTTCCCCGCGTCGCCAGCTCCCGCTCCCGCTCCCCCCGCCTCCCCGGCGCCGGCGCAGCCCCCGCGAACCCGGGCGCACCACCCCGGGTGTCCCGGCCTGGGGACCGCTGTCGCCCCGGCCGCTGCTCCTTTAATCTTTTTGTTTTGGTTTGAATCTGCTCGGCGCAGACTGGCCAAGGATCCTCTCCGCCCTCCCCCTTCCTCCTGGCGCGGGAGAGGCACCGGATATCCCCACCCTCCTTGGGCTCTAAAAGCCGGATTTGACTCCTCTTGGGCAAGGGGCGGGGGTGGGGGCGGCGGGCAAGGGGGGACGGGGAACTCTTGCGTCCCACGGTCGTCCGCGGCCCCGAGCCGGCGGCAACCCCGGGCGTCCCCGGAGCGGCGCGGCGGCCGGCGCAGGCGCCTCCCCTTCCCGTGCGAAGCGTTCACTTCCTTGCAAGGTGGTACGAATCAACCCCGAGCGCGGCCCGGGCGGCGGGGCACGACCGGGGGCCCCGGGCTGGGCGGGGAGCCCCTGCCGCCGCCGCCGCACGCGCACCCGCACCGACTGCGGGGCGGGGAAAAGTCCAGTGCCTCCCGCGCCCCAGGCTGGTGGCTTCCTGTCCCCGGAACGCCTTGCCCGTGCCTTCTGTCCACGGTCTGTCCCATGCAAGTTGCACGAACTAAGCCATTTTATTTATTTTGGCCTAGATTTCATGTTTTTCCATGAACGTTTTAAGTAGCTCTACAAGACTGTTACAGGTTTCCCACTGGGAGAGAACACACATATTGAAAACCAGAAGGCCAAACTCCCAGAGCACAGACACATTTTAAAGTTCTAGGTGGGAATGCCGAGAGACCTAACTGAATTGGAGACGTTGCACTGATGTGTGAGGACCTCATTTTCGAACACAGCTAGAAAGATCTGTCGTTCCATCGTGTCCGTTTTCTCCCTACTGGCGTGCATTGACCAAGTATCAATTCACTTTTCATAGAGAGGCCAAATTAAATATTTCCACACTTTTCTGTGATGAACTAAGTCCATCTTTAAATTTTATTTATATTGTAAATTTTAATTTTAAAAATCTATTACTTTTCGGTTACCCACTAATTACCAAAATATAAAAGCCACTCTGGGCTCCTCCCCAGCCAAAGCTAACCCCTAACCTGAGATTGCAAAAGCGACACAGGTATTTTTTTCCCCCCAAATGTAGGACATGCTTCACCCAAGGGTAGTTTGGATGCACGTGGTTGAGTGTGTATGAATGTGCAAGTGTGTGTATGTGTATGTGTGTGTGTTGGGGGGGACTAACAGGTTTTAAAATCTGCAGGAACTAATGTCTACTTAACTTAGAACATATGGGTTTTACCCGGTATCAGCCAGTGGATTACAATAACAACACTGAATGTCTTCCTCCAATGTACAGTCTTTTATGTTATGCTGTATTAAGATTTCTTTTTTTTTTTGTCATATTGTTTAGCTCCGAAAAAAAGAAAACAAAGCAATTAAAAAGATTGACAGGTATGGTTTGTGAGAGACCTATTTGTAATTGTCAGGGTGACGTTGGCGAGAGGAGGAGGAGTAAAATCTGAAGCAGGAAAAGCAGCTCGATGTGTCTGTCTATCAGTTGAGACTGTCTGAAAGCTCTGCGATCCGAATGTGTGTTATATTTCACTGAAAAGAGGAGAGAGCGAGAGTGCATCTCCCTCTCTCCCAGGAGTTTGGGGGGGGGGGAACAGTCCACGCTCATCTCGCCCACCCAGTGAATGTCTGCTCTTCACCCCCTTTGCACACACTCTCCGGGTTGTTACTGCCTTTTTTTTTTTCTTGGAGGGGGGGTGCTTTTTGTGTATTTTTCAAATTTTTTTCTGTTGGAAGATCAAGACCGGCCAAAAATCCATGATCAAAATGTGTTTGCATTAGATTTCGCATTGGAAGAAGCGGCGATCCTGGCGGCCAAGCCCCCCGGGGGGAAGCGCGGGGCACCAAGTGGCGCTCCGGCGGGGTGACACTGTTTGATCTGTGACTGTTTGGAAGGTGGAGCGGCGCCTGACATCTCCCCCCGGCGCATGTATGTACGGGGGCTTCACTCCTCTGTCTTGTTTGCTTTCTTCCTCTTAGACTAAGTGCGGGGAGAAAAAGGACAGCCTGGATCGGCCTCGCTGGCGCACAATGAGAAAGCTGCGACCCGCGCACTAAAAACACTCGCCGCGACCCCCAAACAGCGAGGAGAGAGGGGGAGAGAAAGTTGCGCTCGGCGACTCTCGGCTCGCGGAAGAAGGCGCAGGGGAGCGCCCGGAGCGGCGCGCCCGGAGGAGCGCCCGCCCAGCAGCAGCGCGGCGGCGGGGAGGCGGCAGCATGGAGCGCGGGCCGCGGGCCGGCCCGCCGAGCGCCCGCCGCTGCGCCCGCGGCCCGCGCCGGGGATGACTCCGGGCTCGGCGCCCAGGCCCCGCGCGCTCCGCCCGCAGCCCGGCGGCCGGGACGCGGCCCGCGCGGCCGCCGCCGCCGCCTCCTGAGCGGCCCCGGGCGCGGCGGTCCATGCGAGCGGCTCCCCGCGGTCCGCGGCGCGCCCGGAGCCCGGAGCCCGCGGGGACGAGGCTAAAGTTGGGCGCGCCGCGGAGTTGCGCCCGCGCCCGGGGCCCCGCGTCCCCGCGCCCCGCGAACTCCGGCGGCGGCTGAGGCGACGGCTGCGGCGGCCGAGCAGCATGCCGAGGAGGAAGCAGCAGGCCCCCCGGCGCTCGGCAGGTAACCGGCGCGCGGCCCGCGCCGCGGGGAGTGGGCGCCGGGAGGAGTAGGAGCAGGAGGAGGGGGCTTCGCTGGCCGAGGTGCGGGACGTGGGCCGCGGGCCGCCCCAAGCTAGGGAGCAGAGGCCCAGCCTGCACTGGCCACGGTCGTCTGGAGGCTGCGGTCGCCGTCCTCTCCCGCACCCCCAACCTGGGCCGGCGCGTGGAGCAGAGAAACTTCGCGGTGCTTCTCTGCGCTGCGGGAAGCCTGGATGGCCGGGGAAGGCCGGGGGCCGCGGGACGGCTGGTGCTTCTGGCTACCTCGGGAGGGGGCGTGCGCTGAGGGGAAGTAGTTGCTCCTAGGCGGTCGGAGCGCACTGGAAAAGTCCTCCAAAGGCGGGGAGGCTGAA